>NW_020955220.1:976649-1043194 GCF_003031625.1 Empidonax traillii | reverse complement strand
TAGGACTCCAATCCCCCTAAGGTAACCGACAAAAAGAGTTTCAGATTGTGAGTCCATTAGGGTTTTTTTTTCTATGTAAAGATCCAGTAAAACATTAAAAAAAAAAAAAGCTTGCCCTACATGTTCACCCTTGCAATCTGAGGAGTGGCACATCAAGCTCCTTTGAAATAATCTACAGTCCAAATTCCTCTCTCTTTGCCTGACACTAGAACTGGTGTTTTTCCAGATGCCCGTGAGATTGTAAAAATCTGAATGACTATTTAAAATCTGTTTGGAAGAGTCCAACTAAGAGTCCCTTCTTTCAAGTCATTCATACTTCACCATTTGGAATTCATGTTTTCTAGTTTAGAGACTTCTAGGAAGAACAGGTTGGAAAAGACCTTGAAAGAGAAATGCTTTAATCTCAAAATTAAATTCCTCTAGTTCTTTTTATTTGATGGAAAGGTGCAGATAAAGATCTCGTGTGTTTAACGAAAAGTGCTGTTCTTCCTGCAGTAGTTTTCCTGAGCAAAAGTCAAAGCAGCGTGTAAGGAGGGCGAAGGATGCTAACACACAGTCTTCTCTTACACAGGGAATTTGAGTTCCTTGTCATCTGTGTAGAAAGCTGATACCTTTTAGACCTTCATGTTAGATGCTCTTAATATCTTCTGCTGCTCTTTAAGCTGTCCTCTGTCTAGCAGCTGCATCTTAAAGAACAGATTAAATCGTCTCAAGGATGGCAGGTCCTAATCTCAGTAACAGTTTCTATCCATTACCAGGTATGAAGTGAAATTATCTGTGAGTGGGTTTATCTCAGATCCCACGTAGCATTTTTTTCTCAGCAACAGCAAGAAAGGGAAATTATCAGGCAGTGGGGAAAAGCTGTTTATTTTTAACTTACTCTTTCTTTTTAAGTTCTATTTCATAATTAAAGGAGTTAAGGAGTGGAAGCCAGTGAAATATGTAGCTAAAGGGATATGCTGATCTCAAGTTCATTGCAGAGACTATAATAAGTAGTGGGTAACATAGTAAAGACTTTGGGGCCTCTTGTTCCTTTCCTGTCCTCCTCTTAAGGTATCAGAGTTCTTAGCTGCCTTTCAAAGGGGATGCAGGAGGGTTGATTTGAAGGATACTGGTTATAGAGCTTACTAGTGCCCTCAGAGTTTACTTCTCTTTACCATGGATTGAGGATACCTCTGAATATCTGAAAAGATCTCTACTCAGAGCTAGCAAGGAGGAATCTTTGTGGAGAAGCATGTCCATCCATTGTCTGGGCACACCTCTATGACACTGTGCGTGGTTCTGCATAAGGGGATACAAGGAGAGTGAAGAGGAGCCCAGGGGAAGGTTCCTGGGGAGTGGGATAGCCCTGAGTAAAATGTCTTTACCCTGAGTTACTGCTGGAGAAGCCTGTTCAATTCCTCACTTTTCAAACAAGGTTTCTCCCCTGCAGCTTATTAATCTTGGTCAGTTTGGCTTCCTCCAATTGACAGGAGCAGGATGCTGAATTCTTTATTGTTCAGAAGAAGGTGCATTATACTACTGTGATCTATCCCTAGTGGATAGTTATTCCTGTGCCCTGGTGGCTTTCTTTCATCACTGCACTTGGCTCTGTGATACTTCTTGCAACTTTGGCACAAAGGGACAAGAAGGACAGGCTGAATTTGTAGATCGCTGTCATTGCAGAGGGTTCTTTCTATCTGGCAGTGGAGCTGACAAACAGCTTTAGGAAATGAGTCCTGGAGAGGAGGCTGTGTGCTTTCACAACAGCAGGACACTGGCAGGCTGTTCTTAAGTAACATTGCAGAATTAGAATCAGAATTAAAATCAATTAGGTTGGAAAAGACCTCTGAGATTGAGTCCAAATGCTTATTCCTACCCCTAGTTTGCCTCTGCAGTGCTGAAGGACAGCTGAGCTGAAAAGTGACCTGTATGACCATCTCACCTGGGAACCGCTTTTGGGACCCTTTCTTTGCCCCCAGTCCTTGATTAGGTGATGCCCTGTGGCTTCTGCCACCTCAGGCTCTAGCTTGCGTGTCTCTGTGGACCACTGCCACATGCAGAGTTTGGAGGAAACAAGCTTTTGAAGGAATCCTAAGCAAGTCCAAGTTTCCTGGCATAAAGGATGTAAGGACAGGATTCAGTCCTGTAAAGGGGCAGGAGTGCCAGCTGCGTAAAGGGAGGGTAGAGGGTAGTGTTTACATTATTGTGAGGAAAAAGGAGAAGTACAAGGGCTCTTCGTTGTTCTGGTCACTGTTGTCTTAAATCCTCTGCAATGCTCTTCTTAGGATCTTTTCTGAGTTGTGGTGCCTTGGAGCAGAGTCCTTTTCCTTTGTACCTTATACTATGTGTCCTCCTGGCTGAGCCTTGTCATAAGTGGGGGCTACTGTAGTGCAAACCTCAGATGCTGATATTCTGTTTAGCTCTCAGAGCAAATAGTAACAGCCTAGAAGGAAGTTCATGTCTTTAAGAAAATTGTTTCAAGCATGTTTGCCCAGGAGTGCTGAGCTCTATGGTTCCTTCTAGGAACATTATTGTTACTAACCATCTCACAAATGCTTTGAGGAATATGTTAGTCTGTGCAATGCTTTGAAGCTAAAATTCATCGTGGGACTCCCTCTTGGTGTTCCCTAGCTAGGAAAATGAATAGTTCAATGGGACAGAGATGTGTAGTAATGAATTTGCAAGTATAGCCTAGTGCTGAGAGCAGAGTAGGGCAGTAATAAAAGCTGTAGTGCTTTTGTTGCAGTGAAGGGGGATAGTGAAGTATCTCCTGGGCGGGAAGTCCTGGATTTGTGTCTTCATCTCTTTCTAAAAGCAGAGTCTGCACCAGGGTTGGTCTTCTCTTAGTGCCTGTCAGAAGCTTGTTCCTATCAGGAGAGAAGTGCAGTGTTCTGTATGGAAGCTGACCTGAGCAGCTGTAGAAGCTGGTGGTTTAGTAGGTGGTGAATGGTGATTCCCAAGCCAGATGGGAGGTGTGCTGGCAAAACTAGCCCTGGAAGGACTGTGGGGTCAGGGGAACCTGTGTGTGTATAGTGCCTCCTGTGTGGTATTGGGGTGCAAACGTGGTAATTAGCTGCATAATTTATTGAGATCGTGTCTACTTCTGGTGACAGAAAGCTGCTGCTGTCATACATATAGGCTCCATCCACTATTCTCCTGAATGAAGAAATTCCATAAATTTGAGGAGTCTTCCTTACTGTCGTTAGGAAACATTTAGTGCTCATCTCTGTGTTGTCAGTTACAAGACAAATATTGGCTGTTAAAGTCACCTATGGTGCAAAAACAACTTAGGTGCCAGAGCTGTGATCTGTCTCAGCCTTGCTCCTCCTGTGGTGAGGTATCTGTGGATGTTGACTCTTCTGCTGTATTTGGCTGTCTTTGGCAGGTTTTGGAAGTGGTGCGATCCAACTATGACACGCTGACCCTGAAACTGCAGGACGGACTGGACCAGTATGAGCGCTACTCAGAGCAGCATAAAGAGGCTGCCTTCTTCAAAGAGCTGGTAAGCTGACTTGACTCTGCAGAATCAACAACCCTCTTTCAGACCCTTTTCTTATGGCCTGGGCAGTGGCATTAGGGGTATAGCTGAGCAGCCCTGTCACTCCATTGGGCTGCCTCTAAAGACAGGGTAGGAGTAGGATCTGGACAGACACTGTGTATCTCGACAGATCTGAGAGCTTCCTGGAGCTCTCTGTGTGGCTGAAGAGGAACCTTCAGACTGCTTAGGCCAGCACTGGTTGGTCAGTGTCTGACCCTTTTGCCATGGTGATCCTCTGTGTTTTGTACTGGTAAATTTGCACAGGGAGAAGCTGACTGCTCCCACTTTGGGTTTATCGCACAGAGCAAGTTCACTTTTTTGCTGTTGTTAAGGGGAGCACAAAGTGTGGGACTGAGCAGAGTGTGTGATGCTGGTGAAACATGTTCCTGCTTGTTGCTTTCCTCCCTCACTCACAAAATAGGGTTCCCAAGCAAAGAAAGTGAAGGCATTTCCTAGAAATGTCTCCTTCTGCAAGAGGACAATACTGATGATAGGAAATCCCACAAAACTAATAGAGTGAAGACAAAACTGTGTCCAAATAATTTGGGTTTGTCGTTATATTCTTCAGCAAGCTGGCTTGCTTCTCCTGCTCTGGAGAGCCCTGATGCAACTTTTCTTGTCCAAGAGTCACATCAACAGGGAGGCAGAGTTTTTGTAATGTCTGGTATCCGAGGGAAGCCTGTTTTTCCTCACTCTGGAATCATTACAGCTTCAGCGAAGGGAGAGATCTCTAACTGTGGCAGCTTTCTCCACCAGTTTGAGAGCTGATTCTCTCTCCCAGCTCTGTCCTTGCCTATTGATGAGGCATCAGTATTGATGCCTGCCCACTCCATCACGAGCCTCCATTAATTTGGGAATGTTGTGCATTCCTCTGTCTACTCTGCTTCGGAGCAAGCACCTGAATTGGTTTTGTTTCCTTTTATGGGATGCTTTTGGAGTCATTCCAGACATTGGGTAGTATACGGGCAAAACCACTTGCAATCACTTCCATGCCTTTCTTCTGTGTTCTTTTGTGCCTGTTTTTGTCTCTCTGGCTCACTGTTTAATACCTTTTCTGGAACACATGCAAAGAAATTTGGCCGTAGCCTTCTTGTGACACAGACTTCCTCTATTGCTGTACTGTGGAAATAAGGCACATTCCTGTTTCTGTTGTCATCTGTTCTGTCCCAAGGGCTCCCATCCTCAGCCAGCATCTCCTTCCCCAGCCTCTTGGCCACATGACTGCTCTGCTTCCTGCATGCCCCACTTTCCACTTGGCCTGGCAGAAGCTCAGGCTGATCATGCCAATTGATTAAAATGACATTCTCAGTCCTATGATCATCACAGCCACAAAACACTTCAGCTAAATTATTTTCTTCCTAGACTGATTTTTTTTTTCTTGAAATCCCAATTTTGTATCATTTAAGAATCGGTTTAGCATAACCAGCCTGTCAACTCCCTTCTGAAAATTGCCCATCCAGGTACCCCTGGGACCCTCTCCTCAAGAGCATATTAAAGCCTGAATAATTACTGTATAAATGTGCTGATTTGACCCAGTTGTGAATCTGTTTAATCCACATCTCTAGATGCCCTGAGAATTGGGACCCTATTAAATGTTCTTTACTCACAGCTACAGAAAATCCCCTGCATTCCATTAAGCCATTCCCTCAACACAGCAGGAAATCAACCTGATATGTTATGATTTGTCTTCAGCAAACCCAGCTGGCCTCCCGGCCTCCTTGCTCTCTTTTTCTCTAGGTGCACAGTAACTGATGGCTTTATTAATTGTTCAAATAACTCATCAGAAAGGTCCGAATTTGACCTGTCCTCCCCATAGCTTCTTCAAACCACGTACTTTGCTTCCTTTTTGTGAAGCTTCGGAGTCTTTACCTTGGCTTCTGTAGCCGGTCTGATGTTGGATAATGCCCTGCTACCCAATGCTTTGTGTTTAACTACTTAGGTTTGGATGATTTTGTGGAGGGGGCAGAGAGAAGTTGCTGCAGTTCTCTTTGTGGACTGTGCCAAACGAGCAGGGCTGATAGTGAACTACAGGTTTCCAGTATGGTTTCCAAACTCATGCTTGTCCCATCAGGTCTTCCTGAACAGGATCTGTTTGCAAATAATTCTTTCCAGATTCTACCTGGTTTTCTTCTGACTATCTACGTGATTGCATTAAAGGAAACCCTTCTTGGGTGGGGCATGACTCGCAGGAGTCGTTTTCCTTTTCAGCCACCTTTTCATCTCTGTGTGCTCCCATTAAGTGAGTGAGCAGAAGCTTCCCCATGCCATTCTCTGGGCTCCTTTATGCTTAGAAATCTTGTTCTCACTCCTTTGACCTGCTTTGCTAACGCACTGCTTCGCTTCTCTGGCTTTGCTTCAGTGCTGCTCTTTCTTGCTAATCCCAAAGAAAAATCTGCTTTCTTCCCCCATTCCCTTTACAAAGAAGCTTTCAAAGACTGTGATACTGCAGCCACATTGTGGTGGAAGGTGATGTGCAGATTGTTTTATCAACTGGGTTTTATGGCCTGTTGTGGTGCCTTTGAGGGGCTAAAGGAAGGAAGTTAGGAAGTTTTCTAACACTTTTTATTTCTTTTCCTTTGAAGCCTCAGGGATGTCATTTGAGGACTGTGATGCTTTGATAGAATGAATAGTTTGGATGTGAGCTTTTGGACCTTTGCATTGCAGCTGAAGAAATGTGTGGAAAGAGATTCAGCGTCTTTCCAAAGCACTCCCTGTCTTTGCAGTTGATAGATTTCAATAGTCTCATTGTCACTTCAGTATAGTCTGATTAGGGATTGATTTCTGCAGGGGAAATTACATTAATTTGACTTTTAATTAGATGTAGCAGTCAGTGTAAACCATCCTCCCATTGTACAAATATCTTAAGAGCTGCTTGTTGATTAGGAACAGGTTTAATTGATGAGACTTGCTGTGAAATAGGAGTGTCTATGCAACTTTGCACACATCCAGCTATAATCACACAAAACTAGAGCTGAATCATGTTTTCCTCCCATGGTTAATGCCATCGCTTCATCCATTCCTTCATTCCCTTATCATCTTCCAGATGATGTCAGCATTTCATGCATTTCCCATTTCTTCAAAGGTTGTGGGCTAATAAGGAGAAAACAATTTTAAAAGCTCTTCTGGCCCTAGTGCTCCATACAGAAGCAAGAGAAGACATGTCATCTGCTTTTACTTCCCTGAAGAGTGAATGTTAAAGATCTGACCTTGCCTTCTGTGGTTTTGGGACCCTTGTTTAAGTGACCCTGGAGTGATCTGGTAGCTTCCAGTCTGGCATCCAGGCCTGGACTGCCTGCTGCACCAGTGGGCTAGGAGGAGTCCTGGGGTATAGCCTCATGCATGAAACAGCTCAGCTAGACCACAGGAAGCTTCTAAGGTTTATCCTTGTTACAGGCTGATACCTCTCGGTGTCACTGTCTGGTCTTCCAACCCCAAAAGGAGGATGAGCTCTGGCTCCCTGTGCGGAGCCCTGGTGGTGGAGATAACTTGATTTAACTCTGATTTGAGCTATTCTTACCTTTCAAGTGGGTTGGTTCAGGGCTGCCTGATTTCTCACAGCAGAAGAAATGCTGGACAGAGATTTGTAGAAACATCAGTCTTATGTGTTGTTGTAATGGCCACTCTTCTCCCCAACTTGTGTAAAAGCAGATCTAAGTCCAGCTAGACTGCTCTTGACCAAACTCTGTGTCTGAAACTCCTCTTGAAACCCAAAGCTGTCTTTAAGTGAAAACAGCTTTACAGTAGCCACAGGTGAGCTATTCCACTGCTTCACAAACTGTAGGTTTAGAAGTACTTCCTCTTTTCCTATGTAAATCTTCTTTGTCTTAAATTAGGCTAAGTATTTCTTGCCCCATCCCTGGGGAGCCAGATAAATATTACTCACTGTTCTCTTTTTGACCTCATTTTACATATTAGAGAGTGTTTGCTCTATTCCTCCTTCTCTTTGCAAACTAATCAGGCTAATTAATTTCTTGTGCTCCACTCCATAGCTACAATTTCTGCTAAGCCCTGTGTTCTCATCGTACCACTCCTCCCTTTCTGGGCTTGCAGACATTTCTGCATATCCTGCTTGGAGAACTTGATGTGTATACAAACTGGGAATCTGCCTGCCCCTGGCAGTTCCTAAGGCCAGGGTCACATTTCTGCTTTTTCTTTCTGTTGCTGGGACCCATAGAAATGCTTCTAGTCAGAATAAGGCTTATATTACATGTCACATCTACCCCTTTTCTGCAGGCAGTCATGACCCCCAGGGATGAGGACTCTCTGAATCTGGTTAGCCATGTTCTTTCCCTCTGGTGAGAACTGACTAGATCCCTGGAATAGGAAGCACTTGGTAGGAGTGGGACCAAATCCTGTCAGTGAGACTCCTGTCTCCTGGCAGCAAGAGAGCCCAGTGCAAACCAGTGTTCTGGAGACCACTTGCAGTGGTTAACACAGGCTATAACCTGTGGTTATCTTGAGAGTCGTGATCCCAAACTGTTTCAGGATGGAGTAAGTCAAAACGAACCTAGAGAAGAGAGATGAGAAGGGGGTACTCCAAGGAACACGTGGGGTCTGTGCCAAGCATGCTAATGAAGGAGAGATTGTGGTTTCTGCAGATGACATGAAACTTAAATACTCTGTCTTTAGGCATAGACACCTTTGCTAGCGTGCTCAGGTTATTAGAATCTGTGCAATGGGGCTCACTGGCATTCGTTTTATAGCTTTCCTTGTTAATCTTCCATGTTTTGATTTCCTTCCCTGTCTTACACATTTGCCTTTTGGGGAGCTTTCTGCCCTTCCCTTCTTTTTTTCTCAACAGGGCAGCAAGTGGGACCCTCAGCAGTGTATATATATATATATTTGTATATGTATATTTATGTGCTTTTCCATCCCCAGTGTTGGATTCCTCATTCTGCTTCTATTTAATTCTTCACCCAGTGCTTTTAAAAAGCACAAAACACTAACCAGGTCAGCAACAACCCTATTATCACAGGCTCTGAGTCTCTGGGAACTGTAATCCCGTTGTTTGGATGAGCTTGTGTCAGTTTTGCTTTCTGTCACTGCTGCACAGGCACTGACACAGATGATGTTTGACTTTGTTTTCTCGTTGCCAAGTGCAGCTGAGACTGAGCCCAGTCTGGGGCCTGTGTGCTCGGCCAATGAGTCTGCAGGCACAAAGGGGGGAGGGAAGCGGCTGCGCAACAGTACCCAGCTCTCCTTCATGCTCTGTGGGCAACCAGAAGTCTGGGTGTCACTGAGGGGTAAAGGTGTCTCTTCTTCAGAGACAGTCAGTGAGCCAGCTGCAAGTGTAAGGCACTCAGAGTACACACAGCTGGCTCTGAACCCAGGGTTTTCTGCCAGCTTGGGTGATAATCTGTGTTTTCAGCTTAGTGGCACAGCCTCTGAACTTTCCTTGAGTCTGTATCTTTGGCTCTGGGTTCTGGAGCAGGACAGAGGCCATGGCTCTGCATCAGTCCAGGAAAATGCTGGCTGGCACTCCAGTGGGCACTGATACAATATGATCTTCCAGCTGCAACCTGGAAGTGCTCACTTTCTCCATCTCTGCCCCAAACAGGAAACACATCATAGCTCATGCATCCAAACGGAGCATTCTCTCCCACACCTGTCTCATTGGGAATTTACTCTTCTTTCTGGGATGTCACTGTAGACATTTCAGTTATTGCAGGAAACTGCTGAATCTCAGTGTTTTCTTGCTAAGCTGGAGTCTCAACGAGAGCTTGCTGCATCAAGTTCTGTGGAGCTGTAACTGTGCAGAACAGTTTCATGCCGAGCATGGAGGTCAGTGGTGTCAAAACTGCCAGGCTCCTGAAGAGCCAGGAGGGGTCCCCTTGGCTAAAACATCTTGTTTTGTTTCTGTCAGGTTCGGTCCATCAGCATCAACGTGAGGAAGAACCTTGCTTTCAACACGCTGAGCCAGGAACTGCTGCTGAAGGAATTCTCTACGATCTCCTGAGGCGGGGACGCTGCCGCTGCGCCGGGCTGAGCAGAGACGGGCCTGTGTGGGCAGGGACACTACAGCTCTGCACCGGTCACCCCCTGCCTTCCGCCGGCAGAAGGGACTGTGTTTCTTTTAGGGGAAAGCCTTGCTGCTGTGTGTTTTGATCCCAATGGAATGTGTTTCAACAGAACTTGGGCTGAGGAGTGGTGATTGGCGTGTTGAGGAGGAAGCAATTTTTTAAGGTGTCGTGGGAGTGGGGAGCCGTTCCTGTGACATAGCAATGGGAGATTCCCTCCACAGGCTCAGGGAAGATGCACTGGAAACCTTTGTAGCAGAGCTGGGGAGAGCTCACAACCAAAATAATAAAACCTGCCCAGCTGTGTGAAACTGTTCTGGGTTGAGATCGCTCACCTGCTCTATGGGGAAAGCTCTCTGATCCCAGGGGTGGGCTGTTCATTTCCATCAACCTGAATCAACTGTAATGATGTAATCAACTGCCCTCCTGCAACGTAAGTCAAATCTGCTGCCGACCCATTGGCAATGGCTTTGGAGTGTAAAAATTTCCCCAAGGAGCAGGCCCTTCTCACTGCTGACTCCTGCTGTCAGAAGGTGTCGCTTCAGCCAAGCCATCGGATTACTGGAGAAGGAGAAAGTTTGCCTCCAAGGCTATTGGCTTACAGGGTCCAGTCTGAGCCAGTATGCAAGAACATGTGTCATCAAACACAGCACTTTGTTAGTGGAACCAGCTCTGCTTGGGGTCACTGTTGCTTCCAGTAGTCCCAGCTCATCTGCTGTTTCTAAGGTTGAGGGACATTTTTAGATACTTGGTTTTCATGAGGCAGAGGACAGGCTGACTCCTCCTCACTCACCTTATTGCCCATCAGAGACCGCATTGCGACAATCCTCCTCTTCCTCACAGGAATGTCTGCCTTGCACACGTTTGCAGGTACTTGGTGACCTTCATGAACGAAGAAGTCCCCATTTTTTCCCTTGTGTGTAGCACACAGTTAAAATGCAGCTGGAGAAGTAGCAACTTCGCTTTCTCACTTGCCCTCCTGCCTTCACCAAGCAACTTACAGCCACGGTCTGCTGAGGACTTCCTAAGGAAGATCTCTGGGATCATGCTGTGAGGCACAGGCAGACCTTTCTGCTCCAGAGCCAGTGCTTCAGAGGTGCTTAGGCCTGGCAGAGCCTGTTCAGAGTGCTGTGTCAGGCTCTTAGCTCAGGAAAACACAGCACAAACACCCGATCCTTGCTTGTGCATTTTCAGCTCCTGGCAGTGCTGGTAGGATCTGTCCTGACTTGGTGGACTGAAGCAGAGAAGTTATTTATGTCCCAGATCCACTTTTTTTTTTTTTCCCCCTCTAGAAAACAGGTTTTTTTTAAAAAGTGCCTAGTCCTTCTCTTAGCCTTGTAGGTTAGTGTGAGTAATGTGGATGTCATGCTCATTTACTACCATTTATAGACAAGGCTTATTCACACTAATGTGCGTTAATTGTGTTAATGTTTCATCTTTACCTGCTATGAGCATGGGTAACTGAAAGCTGTGTCCTTGGCCACCCACTGGGCATGACACCCGATGAAGTCCCTATATTTTCCTTGGGAGCAGTGGCTTCTTTCAGCAGAAGACACTATGCCTCAGCAGGGAATTGTCTGGCTTTTAACAACTAAACCAGACACTTATTTGCTTTCTGCCATGCGAGTGTGTGGAAATGTGTACATGTCAGAGGGACATTGCTTGGGAGAGCAAGCAGGCTCCATAAAATCACTGCTTGAGAACAGGCCAGGGCATGTAGAAGAGGCAGCTTTTCCAGTGAAAAATGAGTAAGAGTTGTTTGCAGCACATGGTGCTTATCTGTCTGTGTGTGGGGGATTGTGTGTGGGATCTCACCTCGGAGGGTGGGAGTTCCTGCTCAAGGGGACTGGAGATGTATCCCCAGCACCGCGACTGTCGGAGCACTGAGTCATCATGCTGTCTACATGCCTCCTGTTCTCTGATCCCAGTTAGGCTGAACCTAGTCAGATACTTGAGAGAGTTTGGGATGAGTCTTCTTTTGCCTCGGCAACCTCTGGAATTTTCAGCTTCTCAGTCTGGGCTCAACTATTGAAAGTCTTGTCTCCCTCAGGACACTTCCTTGTTTGGATCATTATAGAGGCCCAGGCTGTGACTGAGATCTGCTCCTGAGCTCAGCCCTCATCCGAGTCTGAGCTTGGGAAGACTGTGACACACGTCCTCTTGTCATGCTGTCACCAAACCAAGCACTGTAAGTGGATGTACATACAAACCTCGAGCTCAATAAATAGCAGAGCCCTGACTGTCCAGAGTGTGCAGTGTTTGTCCTTTGGAGGGGGAGAATGGGGTGGTTGTGGCAGTGGCCCTGTCACCATTTGGTGGCACACTGGCAGCAGCAGGGCTGTCGCCTGCCTTTGGGCTCGTCCTGCGTGTGCAGAGGGAGGTTGTGGTGCTGCATGGCCGTGCTGCATCTTTGGTCCTGGCTGCAGGTACCAGCCAGTAGTCAGCATCCCTATTCCTCTTATATATGCCTGGGGCTACCAGTAAGGAAAACATGAGCAAGGCTGAGAGCCTGTGAGCGGGGGACACAGGGACCTGTCTGTGCACAGTGTGATGCTCTCTGCTGCTGGTGTCAGCAAACTCCTGCTCACGTATTCTGCTGCACATTTGCCTGCTTTGTTAAACGCCCTGCTGCTACTTATGTTTTGAGGCCAGCTTGAACGGAGCAGAGAGTCATTTAACTAACGTTCAGCATCAGGATGTGGCTGATGGCCTCAAACTTTCCTGTTTGATCCCATATCTGATCTGAGCAGGTGAATGTATTTTATTGTATCTAATTCATAACTCAGTCTGTTATTGGAAGAGCTGTTTCTGAGGCTCAGGGAGTGTGGGGAGATACCAGATTGCTGCCTTTAAATTAGGCAGCTGCTGCAGTAGGACAAATATTCTACAAAATAATGACCAAATTCTGGAAGAGAATAATTGAATTTGAGCTAAACTTTGGAGGGACTTACTAAAAATTTTTTTGTAATTGCCACTGTGATTTTTTGGTCTCCCTTCGCTCTTACAGGTCCCACTTTTCATGCAGACTTGAGAGAGGCAGCTGCTTGGGAGCTGAGTCTTCCCTGCATGGGCTGTCAGCTCCATGTGATGTTTTGTCTGCTCCTTGGAAGGTGCCAGGAGCAGGTAGTACCACACCCCTGATCATGTACAGCAGCCAGAGGGTAGGGTGCAACTTCACCCACCTGCTCTGTTTGGTTTGCAAACCTCTTTGTCTTCCTTTGCATGGCACAGGGACCATACCTCTGCAGGACTGAGCTGCCCTCCATGAGAGTCCTGGTGCCTGTCCCAGGGCAGGCAGGGAGAGTTGCTGTTACCCCTGTCAAGTCACAACTGCCATCATGTGTGTTGAGACTGGTGTGTGGCCAGCAGACTGGTAAGATTTACAGCTGGCTCTTGGTGCTGGAAAGCAGCTCTCCATCTTGGTGTCAGCACCAATGCCTTATGGATATCTGTTCTCATCTCCTGTTGGTCTTGTTGCTTGTTGGGATCAGCAGGGTTGTGCTGGATGGGAGTATGTCCCTGTGGAGGTGATGGGGTTTTTTGGCAGATGAGCTACTGCAGTAACCTGAAAGGAAAGAAGTAAAGCCCAGCTTTGGGAGGTATAGAAATCCAAAGGGACTGGGATAAGATTTGTTTTTCTCCTAGTGGGAACTTATTAATGCCTTTGCTGATGCTTTCAGGAGGAGGGCAGACAGAGAAGTAAGTGATGAATGGAAGTCTAGGCCAGGAGTCTGGACAAGGGCTGTTGCAAGGCCTGTGGGACCTGGAAGGCCCTGGGGCTACTGAGAGTCCTTCTCCTGGTCAAGAGACCTGGTCCTCCCCATCACAGCACGGTGTAGTTGAGCTCATTGCAACACTGATCAAGCAGAGAGGTGATCCCAAATATATGTGACAGGCAGCACCCTCGGGGGAGCGTCGCTGAATGCTCCTGTTGTCTTTCTAAAGCTTCTTTAGGCCACCCTGGCAGGTGCTCAGGGATGCAAACCTCAGATCTGATCCAGAGTGGTTGTCACCTCTCCGAGTTTTGACTGACTGCAAAGGTAAATGCTGAGGACAGGGCTCCACCAGACTCTGCCCTACAGCTGCTCACACATCACTCAGGACCATCAGCTTGTGCCCAGACGAGCCCCTGCCTCTCCTGGACAAAAGGGGGATCCCCTGCAGCCCCATCACCTCAGCACACCCCAGAGGGCCAGGACAAGTACAAGGTCCTGCCACTGTGGCCCCACACTGCGCTGCCCTTTCCCAGCTTGGCAGCTGCTGGAGCATGGGCTGGGCCATGCTCTGCAGCCTCTGCTCTCCGTGCTGTCCCTCCAGGGCTAATTGAATCATGTGGCTGGAAATTGAATCCAATTGAATAGATTAAATGAGCCGGGCTTGCCGCTCACTGCAGGGCAGCTCAGAGCCTCGCCAGGCTGCTGCCAGAGGCTGGGAGCTCCCAGGAGTCCCGTGGGGGTAGGAAGGGGCTGGGGAGGTGGACACCCACCGTGCTGGGCTGCTTCTAAAGCTCTGCTGTGGGAGATGAACCCTCAGCCACTTCTCAGTGATGTGCAGTCTGGCTGTGTCCCAAGGCCCACAGGTCACTCTGCTACGGGCATACAGAGGTTGGGTTGGCTCGTTTCCCTTCTGAAGCAACTAATGACTAATTAGCTGGAGCTCCCCTGCTCCAGAGTTCAACCAGGGCCCTCCTGGCAGCGTCCAGGGGCAAGAATGCTTTTGTGACCTGTGGCTGTTCAGCAGCTCTGATCTGGTCCTTCTCCCAGCCCTACAGCAAGTGATGCTCCAGCAGCATCCACCTGTGGCACTCTGGCCCCTTGCCCGCTTTTGACCCCTCTACTGTGACCATTGCCAGGCTGATGGGATGGGATAGGATGGAATGGGATGGGCAGCAGAGTGCTGAGACCACAGTCACAGTAGGGACATGCCCTCACATGGAGGTGAGCTCAGGCACAGGGCCCTGGCAGAGCAGGAGGTGTGTCTGCAGTGTGGACTCATGACAGAGATGCACACCTGTTTTCATAGCAGACCTGAGATGCTGAAAGAGCCCCTGGTGTGGCATCCAGCATGGCACAAGTGAAGATTGGAAATAATATCTGGTTCCTCTTTAAATAAAAGCCGAGCCCACAGGCACTGAGCACACAAACATGACATGTTTTGTAATGCTGAGGGGACTCATGAGACTAGAGGTACATCCTGAGCCAGGGAATGCTCCAGTTCAGTCTCAACTCCCTAAACCAAGGTTTTTTTTTCACACAGATTTTGCATCTGTTATGCAGAAGGGGCAAAGAAATGTTCTGGGTGGGCACAGAGCCCCACACAGCCCACCCAGCAGTGAGGCCATGCTGGGGAATCCCTCCTGGAGGCATTGGCAGAGGCAGGTGACTGGCTTTCGAGGATACAGAGTGTGATGCGAAGTTTTTTCTCCCTCCTGCACACCCAGATTTCTCACACCTGCTGGTTTTTCATTTGACAGAGGAGGTTCCCTTCCTCTTGCAGCATTCCTTCTTGCAAGGCTCTCCCAGCAGCTTGCAGCATAATCTGTTCCTCCTCCAGCCTCACAAGATTTCCATCAGCTGAAATTCCCTACAGGTTTGAATCTCACCGTAGTCCCATCTTCCCCTGTATCTCTGCAGGGTGGGTTAATGGAGATGGGAGCAGCTTTGCCCTGAGTATGTCCTGGGTGATGTCCCCCTCAGGCATTGCCCGCCCAGGACCTGCTGCTCTGCCATAGCTGCTTCCCCAGGACACCAGAGACCCCAGACGGGTCACTCTGCAGAGGCCAAGGGGCTTGTCTTGGTCTCATGCCACCCAGATCCATTTTATCTGCAGATGTAGTAAGTGTTGTGGTTTATTCCTGAGTGATGCTATTTGCCCTGCCTGGAGCCCTCCCCAGACGCTTGCATGGCCATAAATATCCCTGATCCAGACTGGGGGGGCTGCATGGGCCCTGGAAGGGGAATAGCCTCTGGTGTCAAGTTGCTCATCTCCATCTAAGGGGGCTGTTTGCTGGCATGTTTGCAAGGGATGGAGCTGGTTTAAGGAGCTCCTGTTTCTGCCCTCTGCTACTGTGACGAGTGCCTGGGTGCTGCACCCCATGTCTCAGCCCAGGAGCTGCCTGGGAGTCCTCTCTGCTGGGGGAGCAGAGCTGTCCCTTACCTCCAAGTGTAAATCTGAGCCCAGAGGCTCTAGGTGATCGCAGCCAAAATAGGATTAATAGCATCTGCCGGGAGCACATCCCGAGGACTGCTATTGATGACCGTGGCTTTAAAATACTGTTAACAGTGGATAAAGCACCGTGATTTAAAGCACTAGGCAATTACATCTCTGTTTGAAATTTCCTAAAGATAGGATCAGACTCCCGAGTCCTGCTCTCTGCTTTTCCGATAGAACTAATAAGAACGGAGATATGCAATTATAGAACGTGCAGGCTGGTAGGGCAGATCAATGCCTTGTGGTTACCTAATGAAGTGTTAAATTACGTCTTTCCCTCTCCCTGTCCCTCTATAACACCTGCAGAAGGCTATTTGCAAAGAGCAGAGGGTCTGGGGGAGAGGTCCCTATGTTCCTGTATCCCAGTCCAGGGGCTGCAGACCCCAGCACTCCTGCTTCCTCTCCAAGGTCATGCTTTTGTGGATGGGACTAGTTTGGCACTGTCTTGGGTTTTGTGTTGAGCTTGAGGTTTTCAGCAGGGCTCTGTGGGCCGTGTGGGAACATGTGCCCCCAGAGCCAGGGAATTCCAAAAAGGAGCTGAAGGCATGGATGAACTGAAGGGGTAAGTCCCATATTGCAGGGTGAGTTTCCTTGAGAGAAGCAGCGGTGGTTGTGGGTGGGCTCAGCTCAGTCCAGCCTGGGTTTGGACGAGGCTGGTGGCAGGCTGGCACTGCTCTACCTGCAGCCAGGCTCTGCATCCAGTGCCCCAGTCAACACTGGAGCATCCCCAAAACTGTCCCCTTCCCCAGTTACTCATGACAAGGCTGCACTGGCCACACACTTAGCTGACGGCAAGCAAGGCCCTCGGATAGAATCACCCTGTTCATACTCCCCTCTGGCCCTGACTCAGAGCCATTCCTGGCTGCAGCTCTACTGCCTGTGGAGCATCATTACTCCTGTGCAGCTATCCCTTACCAAAGCACTGCTGCCGAACAGAGTGCCAGGCCATCAGGAGACGTGCCTCATGCCCCAGCTGATGCAAATGGGTGAATTCCATCATGACGAGGGTGCATGGGTGGTCCTGGGGACACCCTGCCTCTAAGAGGCACACAGCCTGGGGTGCACCTCAGGGGGCAGCACCATTTGTGCCCCTAGCTTGCCTTCCTCCTTGCATTTCCCACCTGTCCCCCTGATCTCTACCCCCATCGCACCCCACTGCTGGCTGTGCCAAGATCTGCGGATGGTTTACGTGGCCTTGTTTCTCTCATGTCTCTACTGTTGTCCCAGAGATGAGTCTGGGGCCAGGATGTTTCTACAGGACCCCTGCCTGCCCCAACGGGCTGGATCCATCCACCTGGCAGCCCTCCACACTTCCCTGGCCCTGGGCATTGGAATATGGGTTTCATGGTTAGCTGTGCCTGTGGAGCCTATGCTGTGTCTTGGCCATCTAGGGCACGGCCCTTCCTCCTGGTTACCCCTTGTAACAGGGATCTGGGCTCTCGGGAGCCAGCAGAGCTCTTCCCATCCTCTGGAAACAGTTAATCCAGTGTCATCTGCAGCAGCACAGACCACCAGCCCTGCCTTTGGATGGCTCCTGCCCATCCTGGACCTGCTGATTGTTTTTGTGGTGGATGAGGCCAGCAGCAGCAGGACTGTGCAAGGTACACTTTGACTAAAGCCTGGGATGCTACTTAGGTGATTTTCCTCAGCCTGGCCCTATCTTTTTGCATCTGCTGCATGTGCCAGTGAGATGTGCCGCAAAAGATGCTCAGCACTCTGGGGTGGCTTTGTCACTGTGCCCATCCCTGGCCACACATGTTTACCGAGGTGTATCTTCACCCAGTGCACCCACAGCAGGACCCCTGTCTGGGTCTGGACAGGAAGGTAGAGACCAGACCTATTCCTGCAGCATAAAGGGCTTCTTCTACCCTGGCATCCTGCAGACCCCCAGCTTCCAGTGACCAGAGGAGCATTTAAGGGAGGCTGATGTATTTTTCCCAAGAAGAGAAAGGCTCAAAGGCTGTGAATCCTGGCAGAATGCCCAGCTCTCATGATTGCTAAGGAAAGGAGCTGTAACCAGTGGGCAAGTGAGTTGTGTCCCTCTTTTTCTACACTGTGGGGAGGAAGTCTGTGTCAGCCTGGTCCTGGAGCTGCCTCATCCTACCCTGTCTTGCTCACCAAACTGCCCAACTTTCCCCCTCTCCCCAGCCTGGTAAAGCATCTCTTGCTTGCCTGCAGGAACAGGAGCACTTAGCTGGGATAAAAATAGCCATGTTTGCCTCCCAATGGACCAGGGATGGCAGAAGGTGAAAACTTCCCTGTACAGCTCTGCTGGGCTTACCACATCCACAGCAGGGTGGACTCGCAGAAAGCTGAAGACAGGGTGGATGAGCTTGGGCACAGATCACACAGGCTGCCCACCCCCACTTGCCCCCCCCTACTTCTCTGGGACACTTCTGGTCCCCAAGAGCCACCACAAAGATGCGGCTGAGGATGTGGTGTAGAGGTTGAAGGAGGGAGGTTAAGGAGGCCAAGGAGCAGCAGGATGGGCAAGCCCAGAAGCACAGGTGATCAGAGGGCTGGCCAGGCTCTAGCTTTGCTTGTCTGGCCAAGCAGAGCAGGCACCGCGAGAGCTATCCCAGGAGTTTTTCTTCAGCCAGTCAGTGCATGCAGGCTCTGTGCAGTGGCCGGGCCACAGGGAGGGCTGGGGGAATGTGTTTAGTTCTCCAAGCATTTCTCCACTGCGTTTTCCTCGCTAAATGGCTCTTATTTTTAGATCCAGGCAGTTGCTAAGCATCGCTGCCTTGCTAAGGCGGCTTCTTTCATGGCTTGACACCAAAGCACGCTGACAACACGCTGCCTCGTGAGCATGGCCCTCCCTCCTTGCTGCTCCGAATTCCCTTCTGCCCTGCGGCTCCTGTGGGCTGGGCTGGGCGAAGGGATCGGGACGGGATGCTTTCCTCCTCCCGCTGCTCCTGTTTCCCCCGTCTCTCTGCACGGATCAAAGAATGAAGGGAGGAAGTGTTGGGAAGCGCTGGGAGCTGCGCAGCCCCTGAGATGTGCTCAGGACCAATGTCATGGTGCAGTCAGTGCTCGGGCAGCGGCATAACAAAAGCCCCTGGCTTTGTCCATGGCAGGGACTCTCCAGCACAGTCTGCATCCCCCGGGATGGCATTCTGCACAGATGGCAACAAATAACCAGGGGCAGCAGCGGGACATCAAGTTCCCAGTGCCAGATGTACCGGTGGGCTGTGAGCTCCTCTCTTGGCAGCACCGTGCCTCTGGAAGCCTCTTCAAATGTGCTGCTGCTTCACCCTTTCCCTGGGGCTGCAGGAGATGGGGGTAAAATCCTGCTAAAGGCTCCAGCCGGCATGGAAAGCCATGCTCGGCTTGGGAGCGGCAGTGGGACCTGCTTCTGCACTTGGGTGCAGGGAGGGGGACCTTGCCGCCCTCCCCATGCCTCTTCTGCATCTATTGACCCCTTCCCATTCCCCCTGTCTCGGACCAATTTTACATTCATCTTCTCCCCACGGCAACAGCCGCGCGGGAGTGGGTGGGACTGGGGTCTTCCCTTCCTGTGTGTCCCAGGGCGCAGCCGTGGTGCAGGGACACCGACACGCGGGGCTCAGGGTCCCTTAATCCCCTGCAGTGGGCTGTGGGGGTCTGCGCCCCTCCTGCCCCACGCTTTATTCATCTCTGTCCCCTTCTCTGTCCCTGCGCGGTGCCTGACTCCCGGGGCTCTCCCGAACCGGCGGAGCCCGCACCTCGGTGCAGCCTGGAGCAGCTCTCTCCCTGCCTCCTCAGGGGAGCGCTCCCGCTCTCCGCCCCCCGGCCGTGCCTCAGTTTCCCCGCGGCGGCGGTGCCGGGCTGACGGCTCCCGGGAGGAGGCGGGGAAGGACGGGAGGGAGGGGGCGGCCGTGCCCAGCCCCGGCGGCGGCGGCGGGGACCGGGGCGGCTGCGCGCTCCTGCTGCCGTGCCGAGCCGTGCCGAGCCGCGCCGAGCTCCCCGGCACCGCCGGCCCCTTGCCGCTGCCGCGCTGAGCGGCGCGGGCGGCGGGGCGGGGGGAGGCGGCGGCCGCGGGCAGCCCCTGCCCGCCGGCGCAGCCCGTGCGCCCCGTCGCCGTTCCCCCCGCCGCTCGGCGGGGCGGGAAGATGCGGAGCAAGGGCAGGAAGGAGAGCCTGTCCGACTCTCGCGACCTGGACGGCTCCTACGACCAGCTCACGGGTGAGTGCCGCCGCCGGGGAAGGTGCAGCAGCCACTGGGACCACGGCGCGGGGCGGCCCCGGGCACCTGCTTCCAGCCCCGCTGAGCCCCGATCCCCGCCCGCTCCGCTTCGCCTCACGCCTTGCTCGGGGAGAGGGGGAATGACCGCTACCCCGTGCTGGAGCAGGGGGACAGTCCCGGCCTCGCGGGAGGATGCTCCAGGGGCGGTAGGGTTGGTCTCAGCCGGTCAGCGGTCGTCCCGAGGCAAGGAAAAGGCCCCGACCGGGAGGTGGGATGCTTGGATCGCTTTTGGCCGCCCCCAAGCTCACGCTCCCTCACTATCACTGTCACTCCCAAGCCCTCGGGACACCAGTGTCTGGTGTCGTGCTCTCTCCACCATGTCTTGGGCCCCCCACAGCACCCTGGGGTGGTGGCACAGCCGCACTCCAGCAGTAGGTTCCCCAGGACCAGAGAGACTCGCTCTGCTCAGAAAACCGCAGCAGCACCACAGAGCCTGGTGTCCTCACCCATCACCTGGTGTTTCCTAGAGCATCTCCAGAGACATTCCGCCCGTGACTGGGGTGGCTGTGGGATGGGGAGGACAAAGATGACCTATCTGTGACGCTGTTGCATTCTCCTCTATCCTCTGTCCCAGGGAGTTGCTGGGCATCCCACATCCCACCACATCTGCCCATCCACCACACTTTATTCCCCACTGTCTGATAGGGAAGGAGCTGAGCTGGGGCTGGCAACATCCCTCCTTCCCCACGTTCTCTCCACGGATCGGGCCAAATCCTGTCCCCTGTCAGGGCCCCTGTCGCAGCAGCTGTGCAATGAGGCAGTGGTTCCCACCTGCCTCCTGGGACCCATGACGGAGCTGAACCTGTCCATAGCCAGTGGGGTTGGATGCCCTCATGCTGCAGGCACTGTGCTGTGTGCACAGGCAGCTCCTCTGACTCCTGGTGATGCTTTTCCTGCCACAGTCTGGAGTAAATTTCAGGCTTTGCTCTGGGATTTTGAATAGGTGGTGGTAGCAGGGCAGGACCACTTCTCTGCTTTCCTGAACAGCCCTACACATGGGAAACACTGCTTACTGTCTGCCCAAACGTGCTTCAGGGAAGATATTTTTGAGCTGTGTAGGAAATTGGAACCCACACACAACTTTTGGTTTCTCCGGTAACTTTAGATGTCCATATGGATTTAAACTAAATCAAAGTTAAAAATAAATTCCAATCTCTTTGAGGCTGAGACCTTTTATGCCTGGACTTACCTCTGAACCAGCTGTGCAGCAGGAGCCTGGGTGGAGGGGAGCTGTGCCACTGTACAAGCCCCTGTCCACAGGAATGGGGCTGAAGGGAAGGCTCTGGGGAACAAGGCTGGAAATATCTGTCCCATTTCCCAGAGTGAGAAACAGGCCCCAGTAGGGCATGTCACTCATTTGCCATTGCTGTCAGGTCGTGACCTGCTGAGGCAGAACCTGCAGTAACACCAGGGAGGAGAGGGAGCTGGTCCCAGTGGCACTGATTTCCTCTACATTGGCTGAATGCGTTGGAGCCATCCTTCCCTGTGGAGAGAAAGTTGTCTTTCTCACAGAAAGTGTGGAAGTGATGCAGGCAGGAGAGGGAGGGTGTACTAGCTTGAGCCCCTGCCTTCTAACTGGCCTAGGCTCTCCTGATATCCTGGGGATGCAGTGAGGAGTCTGGACCACCGTGGGGCCATAGCAAAGCCCTGGCTTGAAGCTGGCAGTGCCGGTGTGGGCTTAGTCTCTCACTGCAGATGGGAGGGTCCCTGCTGGCACCTGCTGTTTAGTAGCACAGCTCTGCTTGGGGACAAGTACAGGCAGTTTGGCATGTTCCTGCAGCTTTGGAGACCCTCATCCATCCATCAGGGTGTGTCTGGGTCCAGAGGACATCTTCCATGCAAGAGCTGTTAACTGAGAGATGATTTGGTGTCAGATGATGCAACAGCCCCACAGCAATTGCTGCTATGCATAGGGACAGCAGTCAGTCCTGCTCCTTCCCATCACTGCCCAAAACCAGGAGTGAGGGCAACGTGATTCCCATCTATGCATGTCCAGTGCATAGAAGGGTTTGCAACACTTACTTCCAAAAGAAGGAGAGGAGCTAATGGGAAGCAGGATCCCCAGCCATGCTCAGGAGAGAAACCCTCCACACTGTCTCCAGCAGCATACTCATTTTTAAATTAAAAAAGCTTGTTGAAAATGAGGGTGCAGTGACAGCCCCCCCTCCCTGCGGCATCTCCAGCAGTGCCCAGCTGCCCCGGCTGTGCGAGCACGTGGATGTGTGTGTGAGAGGCCCGAGTGAATGAGAACTGCCTGTGTATGAGCAGCAGGGAGAGCAGCACTGCCTCCTGTGCCGGGGGAACATGGGCTGGCTGCGCTGGGGTGAGCTGGAAAGGGCCTTGCCTGTGCTGGCCCCGGTGTGGCAGCGTGGGGCAAAGGCAGGCAGCGGCAATGCCTGGCTGCTGAGTCTGTGGCTGGGCTCCCACGTGGGTGTTAAGGAGAGAAATGTTTAGGTTATGCCACTAGGAAATTAAACTGGTCCATTTCTGGGATATTTAGATGACGCTAGCGAGAAATAAAAGCCATCCATAAATTACATTATTCCTTCAGCCTCTAATGACATGACTGATTAGTGTGCAAGCAGAGCCCAGAGCCAGTGTCTCAGGACTGCTCTGACCATGGCCCTCTATGCAGAAGAAGCGGGAGTCCAGTGCCGCTTTGTCCCGAGAAGCGCAGGTACCGCATTCCTGGCCCCAAATGCTGGCTATGTGAGAGGTGAGTGGGCTCAGAAAGGGGTTTTGCTCCTGCCTGACACTCTGCAGGGATGTGTGGACAGCAAGGCTGCCCCAGCCCCAGATGGGGAGCAGGGGTAGATGCCCTGGGACCCCATCATACACCATGGGACAAGCTCATCCCAGCCGTGCTGTGTCCTGTGAGCGGGATGGCATATTCCAGCATGGGGTCAATACCTGGGCTCTTTGGGCTGGGGCAAACCCCCTAACTGCCTTTCAGAAAGATGAGGGATTCACCTCCAGGGCTGTTGGGTCCCCAGAAAAGGGTTAGCAGGATCTCTTTTCACCCTTGCTTTTTCACCCCTGCTTTCTCCCTCCTGTTGTCATGATGTGGGGACTCGAACAACCACTTTGCTCCACCTCAAAGGCAGCCGCAGCATTTGCAGGGTCGAGCAATTGCTATAGTGATCATCTGCAGAGCTTTGGGATCCTCCTGTTTCTGGAAGCACAGCTGATGGATGGGGACTCCCCACCTCTTAGCACTTTTAGCAACCTGCTCCGTGAGATGAAAGCTTTAGGTACCAGTGTAGTGGCAGCGCAGCATCTAACTGAGCTCTCCTCCCTACCTGGAGGTACCGTTTCTCCCCATGGCAGTAAGAAAGGAGAGATGGGGCTGAGCTGTCTCCCATAGACACAACAAAGGGAGGACGGGCCAGTTGGGCTGTTGGGAGTGCAGTGGGAGCAGCGTTCTTGTCCCTGGCACGGGATAAAGCCACGGAGCCGTGCCCTGGCAACGCATCTGCTGCAGGCGGGTCCCAGGTGATGGGCAGATCTAGGGCTGCGCCAGGGACTTGTTCTGCTGCCGGCAAACCCAGCAGCTCCATCGTGGCTGCTCACAGCCTGTGATCAGCTGGGTGGGGGGAACATCTCCACCAGCTTGCCACAGCGTAGGACTTCCATCTGCAAGGGGGATAATTTATTTCCCAGGGTGTGGAGGAAGTGTCAGTGCTAGCCTGTCCCAAATAATAGTGTGTGTAGGGGGAAGCACTGGGATCTGCAACTGGAGGATGGAGTGACAAGGCCATTGGGTGGGAGTGAGGGCATAAGACAGGCAGGGACTGGCCAGGAGCCCGTCTTCAAGTGTGCATGGCAGGTTGTGTGGTGTGCCTGTGTGCTGGGGTGGATGCCGGGGAGGGGGACTGGAATGGGGACTGTGCCCAAGACCACTTCACCCTTGCCCAGAATAAAGCTCCTTCTCTGGCCCAGTTGCTTCCTTGAGAAGCACAGGAACACCGCTGGCTGCATTGCCCTGCCCTCATGGGTCTATCAGAGCCAGCTGTCTGCATCCCTCTGCTCAGTGTCAGCCTTGGGTTGTCCCCTCCTCCTAGAAGCAGCCCCCAGGAGGGGTGGCACACACCAGTGTCCTTCCCCTGGGGTTCCAGCCCATGGGAACTGAGCGTGTTGTCCATCCCCCTGCTCCCCTGCTAACCTGCCTCCTCTGTGCTGCTGCTGTTGCCCCACACAACCCCCCTTCTGCTTGCCACTTCTGCTCTTGCAGCCTGGTGGTGAGGCTGGGCTGGAAGCCGGGCTGACCCTCAAGCCAGGTCCCCAAGCTCCCAGGAGGTCCTCAAAGTGGGGTACTGTGGGAAAGGGTCTCCCACTCATGTGCCAGGGCGGAGGGATCCCATGGGTCCTTTTCATGCCAAAGCGCCTTGCCCTCATTGTGCTGCTGCACCTTCCTAGGGTGATGGGACTGTTGCCTAACTCTGCCTCATCTCTGTCTGCTGTCTTCCTCCTTCTGGCATCTATACGCTCTTTCTCTTCCCTCTTTGCTGTCCTGGCTTGTCTGCAGACCTTTGATACTGATGAATCCCCTCTGACAGGGTGTTGTGACCTCCCCTGACCAGAGGCTGAAATCCTGGTGGTCTCTGATGGAGGGGATGCTGCTCCAAACCTGTGCCAGGGAAAAGCCTCACATGGGGCAAGGAGCATGGGGGTCATACTGCTGGGTAGCACTGCCCTTGGACAGGTTGGATTTTGCAGGTGGAAAGGCTGGAGCTGAGGTTTTGGCAGCCACTGCTGCATTCCTGCAAGCAAAGGCAGGTTGGAGTCCACAGGGAATTGGTGGCACGGGATTAATTGACAAGAAGTTTGTGGGTTTGGTTGGGGCAGTTACACAACTGATTTCTGCAGATGCTGATGCATAATTCACAGGCTGTTGCAATTTTGTCCAAGGGGTACAGCTCTTGCTGCACAGGGTTGGGCTCTTTCACCACGGGCATAGTTCTTCCCCACCATTGGCTGTGTTGCAGCTGGAGGTGCCCAGAGCCGGCGGTGCTGCTCTTGTCCTGTGTGCTGTGCTGGAACCAGTTGCCCTAGAGCTTTGGGAGTCAGGACAGGAGGAGGTTTTCCTCTGGGTTGTGTTGGGTCTATATGTCCCAGCTGGAGCTGAGCTGCACTCCTTACCAACAGGGCATCAGTGGGTCACACCAGCCCTGAAGGACAGGAGAGACCCCGTTAGTGGAGCTGCCCCCACCTCGCTTGCTGGCTCTACTCATTAGTGATGTTTTCATTAGGAGAAGTGGTTTGGTTTTGTTTAAGCCAAATTGCTGTGCTTGGGAGATGATAAATCCATCTGCTGGCAAATCACTCTCCTGCTGCCGGAATGGATCCCAGCCCTGGGCTTTAATCGTGCTGCAGATGAATGAGCCTCTAGTGAAACAAATCTCCCTGCTGTCCCTCGCCAGAGGAGCTGAACTGGGTGGGCTGATGCCATGGGAGGAGCTCTGGCTTGGGGTAGAGGATCAAAACCCTTCACTAAGGTTGCAGAGCCCTGAGAGTGGTTACTGCTGAGCAAGTGAAGTGCTGGGGCTGTTGCTAGTGGCTTCCCTGGGAGCAAAGGGGGAGAGGAACCCCTTTCCATAGGGCAGGGGCTGGGGGTGGGTGCAGTGGTCCTGTTCAACCCACCATCCATGCCAGAATCCCGGGGCTGGGTGGGTACCATGCCATGGTGGTGAGTGGCAGGATACAGGGGATGAGTGTTCCTGCTCCCAGTGACACCCCACAAGAGTGCTTCACAAATGGTACGTGGTAGTTGGGCTGTGGTGGGTGGGAGACTCTTATTGAGATCCCCAAGCTGCTATGGCTCTGGTTGCTTTGGGCTTTTAAGTAAATTTGTCTTCCGTTTCAGATGAAAACGGGTGGTGCAACCCCCCGGGAGCAGTGAGAGTAATTAGCTTGTTTGGAGAGGGAGCCCTGCAGGAGGGGAGCTGGGGGCAGGGTACTGCCGCCTTCAACAGGAGCTGACAGGGCTGGGGGATGCAGGAGGGCGTCACCTTCACTGCTTTTGAATCTGGGCTTTCTTGAACATTTCCCCTCCGGTCCTGAAAGGGCAAGTCACCTACAGAACCTTGTGGCGGGGGTGCTGTTGGCATGCACATATGCGACCACGCCTCGCATGCCTCTCCTGCCCCCAAGGCTCAGCTCCCTCTGGTTCTAGGTGACTCCACCCCCATTTTGGCAGGAGGCGCTCTGCTTTTGAACCTGCTGGGTTGGGGTTCCCTCCTGTTCAGGCAGTTGGCACCCCTCCCAACCCTGGGCTGATGTTGGCATTGCTGCTGGGGGCTCTGGGTGCTGCAAGAGGGTCAGTGTCCCATCCATGCTGCTCCTGCTCACTCCACCTGGAGACGTGGGGCCCTGGGAATGCTGAGGTCTGCAGGACATACAAGCAGGTGCCCCAGCTCTAGCATTGGTGCTCATCCGATTCCTGCGCCAGCTCCATCTGCAGTGAGCATTTTGGAGGCTGTGCCCTGTGCAAGGCAAGGGTACTGCATACCCCTGCATGTAGACAAACCTGACCCATGCTCCTCTTAGAGAGTCCTAGGCTGTATCTGGGACAAGCAGGTGGCTTTGTCTTGTGGCATCTGTGGAGAGGTCTGTCAAGGACCACACTGCAGTAGCAGCAGTGCCTGTAGGTAGACAGGGGATATTCAGAGCCCTGAGGGATGGTGCCAGGCTGGCGGTGGAGATGGATGACTTCACCTGTGGCCCCTCTTCACAGAGCAGATCAGGGACAATGATGGAGGGACTAACTCAGCAGGTGGGGTGGTGGCGCAAATCTGCTGCCACAGCTCTGATGCAGAGGCTTAGGGACTGACTGGGTAGCATAGGACCACCCCTGGGCTGTGCCTGTGAGATATGTCCTGTCCCATGACAGTGACAGTCCTGCAGGGAAGGGGCTAGGCTGTCTTAAGCAGAGGAAGTTTTCTTGGCAAGATGCTACCGTGAGAGACTAGCAGGACCCTGTCACTGAGCCTCTGTGGGGCAGAAAGTGGGACCTTGCTCCTGGCTTCAGACACTGACCCAAGCAGCAGAGCTGGAATGCTCCAACTCCCTTACCTGCCCTCTTCCCATAACAAACCATTGGACAGCAAAAAATGTGCTTTTTAGGGATGGAGCCTTGGTGATAGTCTGGCCAGGATCTGAGTCACAGGGAAGAGGGGTTTCTGGTTTTTTTTTTCCTTTCACCCAGCTGAGGAAGCTGTGGGATGCAGTGAGACACCAGAAAACTCTCACACCCGTGGGTCAGGAGCCAGGGAAGAGCCACCCAGATGCTTTCATCGGTTTCTGCAGCCCATCCAGCTGCGTTGGGGTGAAATGAGAGCTTGGCCTCCTCACTAACGAGATTAGAAAGGCAAGCCATTGCTCCTGGCCCCTTTGGTTAATCGCTTCTTCCTAGATTGAATTTTTTAAAATTGCATTGCTTACAGAAAGCCCCTGAATGGGTTTAAAGGCAATAATCCACCCAGCCCTCCGTCACTGCAAGGGTCCCCCTGGGGCTACTTGGCAGTGGGTTGTTGAAGTCCCCAGTGTGTCTCCACGTGTCTCTGGTGTCCCCAGGAGGTGGCTGACAGGGCTGGCCCTTGACAGCTCTTGATTTATTCCAAGAGGGAATACGCATTAATTTTTAATGGTGTGATTTAACAAAGCCTCTAGAGGTGATGGAGAAGCGAGCGGGTCAGACATCAGGCTCTGTGCTGCAGCCCATGTGACAGGTCCCCTTTGTCCCCCACTGCTGCCCCGAGGGCCATGATGGGCAGCTGCCCACCGGCCCATCCTGCTGCAGTCCTAGGGGCATGTTGGAGTTGGGGGTTTGAGTGGTGGGGCATAGCACCCCCAGCTATGGTTGTACCTGCATGGGGTCTTGTCTGACCCCAGAGCAGAGAGGGACAGCAGCTGGTGGGAGGTTTTGAGGTCGCCAGAACAGGTTGTGGGGCTTGGGCAGCACAGTGAGGGTTGCTATAATATACTGTGGTTATGACTGATCCCAGCATACCTTGGAGACCTCTCAGCCCTGTCCTGGGTGGGGAAATCTGCCCTTAAGTACCTCTTTTTTTCCCCCTTATTTTGTTTCTAGAAGGCACATCCTCTGAGCCCAGCCCCAGCCCTGTGCTGCCTATGCTGACCCAAACAAATTTCCCCTGGAGCCCGCCCTCCCTGCTCGCCTCCCCTCCATCGTACAAAGTGAGTCACTCCCAGGCACCGGGAATCATTCATGTCATTTCCCCCTTTGCCGCAAAGTCATTAATGCAAGTGGAATAATTTGTTGCATAACGGAGAGGATCAGCGGGAGTGCTGCTCTGGCAAGTGATTCCTGGCCCTGGCCGCCACCACCCTGGGAGAGGACAGCTTGATGGGGGTGTTCCAGGTCTTGCTGGTCCCACAGCTGCATCATGCTGCCAGCGATGGTGTCGGCTGCCTGAGGCATTTTTCCAAAAACCATCAAGTCCTGCCTGGACCCCAACTGGGTGGGACGGACCTGTATGTCGTGGCCTTAATGTCTGCCCACCCTCGCACAGATCCTCTGAAAGGGGCACGTTCCAATGGCCCCACCGTGACATAGGTGAGCAGCGTTCCCTGCATTGATCAGGGGGTGTGTGTTGTGGCAACCTTTGTCTTGGCCATGTCCCTGCCTCCCACCCATTCCAGCTCCTACGAACTCCCCAAGCCATGGGGTCACAAATGCTTCCCACCAGCAGCCAAATCCCTCCTGGCTTCTTGCTTCTGATCTGGGGACCCAGAGGTGCCCCATCAGGGCTGCAGGCAGCTCTGGAACTGTTCCCAGCGAGTTCCCAGCCAGATGTTGCTGGTGGAAACCCAAGCACGGCTGGGGATCTCTCCCAGGGACTTTGCAACCTACCAAGCAGGGGGCTGGCTGGATGGGGCACTTGTCACCTCAGCTAAGGACTGTGGGTGCTGAGATCCCATGCTTGAGTGATGCTTACTATGGTTATAGCAGATCCGATCTCTCCCCTGCATGACGAGGGGGAGAAGGGCAGGGAACAGTGCTTGAGACCATAAGAGTCATTGTGGAGGCTGCCCCCCTGCCCAGGGTTAATTTCCTTCTATCCCACGCTCGGCTAGGCATTAATTTAAAGATGCCGTAATGGGAGAAGGAGAGTGTAAGAGGATTGGGCTGAGGGCAGGAGGATTTAAGGAAGGGAAGGGAAGTGGCTGGGAGCTGCACAGGGGACAATGGCATCTGATGGTGCAGGATGTACTCCACAAGGCCAAGCCACACTGATGTGTCCCAAGTGCAACTGGGATGGTACCCAGTGGTACCCTCCGACCCCTGGAAGGGAACATGGGGGTGAAGCTTTCCCCCTCCTCAGGGAGAGCACCGCTGCTGGGTGCCTGTTTGCAGCATGGCCATGCCCCATGTTCCACTCCTGCCCCTTGCTGGGTGTGCAACATGAGGCAGAAGTTTCAAACCCAAGCCTGGGGTAACCCAGCAGAAGAGCACCATGCCCAGCTCAGAGAGGGGCAGGCAGAGCCCCTCTGGGGTGCCACATCCCAGCATCGACTTTGTCCCTTCTTCTTAGCTGGGCAGCGCGTCCCCTTGGTGCAGAGGGCTGCCCTGAGCAGTAAGGGAAGAAAGGAGATGGTATTTAATACTTCAAAGTGACTCACTGAAAACCTGCTGTTCCCTGGGGCTGGTCCAGACCCAGCATCCCCAGAAAGAGGCCAGGATCACACCCCAGCCCAGTGTGAACTGCAGAGAGAGGTTCTTTTGGGACCACATCCATCAGAGCAAAGGAGCCTTTTCCCCCCCTCTGTTCATCGCAGACTCAAGGGTCCCACTTCTGACCCGGACCACAGTTCCAGGACAGGGACATGAGTCCCCAGGGGATGTGGTGTCTCCCCTGTGTGCTGCACCACCCTGTGCCTCCCTCAGCACTGTTTGTTTTCTCAGCCTACCCTGCTGTAATTACAACCTGCTGTCACTCTCCGGATAATAGGTCTTTCCTTTTATCACTGCTTAATTAAATAACTGTAGGGAAGTGAGGGGCTAGTAACAGTAACCCCTTCTTTGCCAGCATGAACAACCAGTAGGTACCCAGTGGTGCTGGGGAGGTCTCTTGGGGATGGCACAGGATTTGGATGGGGATGGCTATGCCCTGGCTGGGAAATGTAGCTGAACATGGGGTGCCCTCATGCCTTTGAGAGGGATGAGGTGCTGACTTTTTTGTTCTCGTGGACAGCATGTCTGGCACAGATGTTTCCAGGCCAAACCTGAGAAAGTGCCCTGAATGTGACCGCTGTTACCCTGTCTGTAATTCTCCCCTCAGGTTGGAGCCTTGCCTGCTGCCAGGCTGGGGATGGTGTGTGGGCAGGGTGTCTGCTACCAGGCCAGCCACCTCTGCCTGCAACTAGCTGGTGCTAATGAGTATCCCTGGCAGCTGCTGCTGGGTCAGTGAGCTCCGGTTGAGTATCTGCCAGGCTCTTCCTCTGTGGGACCGGATGCATGGGTCCCACTTCCTTCTCAGAAGAGCATCCTCACTTGTGCGGTTGGTCCTCAATGCATCCATGGCTCCCTCTGCTCTGTCTGCCTTTGTACCTTTGCCAGGAAGCTGGTTCCCAGTTTGGGCACTGCCAGTAGTGCAGCTCCAGGAGCTGCCCCCATGTCTTGCTCCTCTGGGTACCCATTTCTCCCCATTGCAGCCACCCCACAAGGTGCTGTAGCAGTGGCATCTGTTATGGCATCCTCAGGATCATGATGTGGCCCTGTTTAAAAACACATGGACGGGGGTGGTAGGAGTGCTCCTCTGGGTACTGCCTGTCCCTTTGTGATGGACTGGGGAAAGGTCTTTCCATTGGTGATCAGATGTACAACATGTGTGATGGGGGTAAACTGGGAAATGCCACCCACTAACTGTGGACAGCCCTTGATGTCAGGGGCCTGGCTTGGAAAGGATCAGTCTGAGTGTGGAGAGGTTTTGTGAGCATTCTGGGTGTTTGTGGTTGGATGCTGTGGGAAGAGGAGTTGTGTAGGGGTTGTGTACAGGCAGGGCAGTATGGGGTTACCTGCAGGCTCAGGGTACCTCTCCTACTAGGGTGTTGCCTTCCTCGCTGCCTGTCCTCCTGCCTGCCCTGGATTTGCAGTTCCAGAGTCAATTTGCACAGATCAAAGCCTGGGGTCATCTCTCATCTTGGCTTACCTGGGTCCTGCCTGCCCCAAGCCCAGAACACGGGGGAGGTTTGGAGGTAATCCTTGCAGACGGAATGCTGCTGACTAATTATAGCAGAACCTCTCGCTTCGTGGGAACCACGGCAAATTGTCCCTCGAGCCCTGGCAGCAGTGGTACAAATCTTCTGCTAATTAGACTTGAAAGTCCTCCCGTGAGCTCAGGCACAGGATGGATATTTGATTATTAACATATTTATTTCTGAGCCTCTCAGCAGGTCTTGCACTGGGAGACTGTATTCCCCCCCACCCCATAATTGCTAGGCACATTTATTCGTATCAGAAGTGCCTGGGGGCTCCAGAGCGTGGGGGGCCTCTTCCGCTCTGTGTGCTCATTTTTGGGGTTGTCTCGTCAAGGTGTGTGGAAGATAACTTGCTGATGCTGGCAAGGTCTCGGGCAGGAGCAAGGCCCCTAGGCTCTGTGCTTTCCACTGTCTTCTCTCCCAGATGGGGTGCTCCTGACCCTCATGACCAGGTGGGAACCCAGGGATGTCTTTTCCCACCTGCTCTTGGTCACAGTGGCTCCAGGAACTGAGTAGGCAGATGAGGGGGTGGCATGGAGCTGGTGCTGAGCACCACAAGCCGATCACAAAGCAGTCTGCCATGGCACCCCCAGGGGGAGTATCCAGTGGAGGCAGAAAAACTGCGATGGAAACACTGCCTCTGAAGCAACTGAAAATAGCTTTCCTGTCCCCAAAATGTCAGTTTTTAAAAGGCAGTCTCTGGGGGCCCCCCTGGGCTGGCAGTGGGCTGAGCAGGTGCCCTGGAGATGCCAAGTGGGTGGCCATGCTGCCCCATGGGGCAGAGCGTGCAAGAGGTTGAAGGACTGAGCCATCTCTCAGTGTACAAGTGGGGAAAGAGAGAGTTCTGGTGTCGGAGGCCATCAGCCCAGCCATGGGGCTGTGCAGTGTCTTGGCCTGAGGCTGGAGAACAGTGTAGGTGAACTGTGGGCTGTCAGAGGGATAGTACTTGTGTGTCTCCCCTGCCCATAGACACCCAATTCCACCCAGCCACACATCCAGGGGTTTCAGACCAGTGCCAGGGTGCTGTTGCCATGGGGACAGGTGAGAAGCCATGGGTCAGGACCTCAGCCCCATCTCCAGCACCCCTTTGCTCTCTCTCCCTGCCTTGTTGCTGTGTCTCCCTGAGCAGAGGGCACGCACCTTGTTGCAGCACTGGAGTTATTAATAGCAGCAAACACTCTCAGTGCCTTCGAGATAAGTCCATTCTGGGGGAGATTCCTGCCATTTGAAATATGTTTCCCCTCCCTGGGATCCCTCGGGCGTCTTATCTCCCTCTCCCAGCTGTGCATCCAGCGTGTGCCAGAGCCCCCAGATAAGCGGTGGTGCTAATAGCCCGTGTCACTCAGCCCGGCAGCATCCGCCTGGGTGATGGAGGGTGTCCCTCTGCCTGGCCCACAGGCAGCCCCAGGCTGCCTGCACACGTGGAAACCGAGGTCGTGTCCCTGCCTGTCCTGACTGCACTTCCTGCTGATTGTCACCATCACCCCACCGAGCTGGATCTGTCGGCGGCCAAGCAAGCGCTGATTGCAAGGAAATGAGCCTGGTGCCATCTCCCATTTATGGGAGCCCAACCGGTGTGTGACTGAATGGAACTCGTTAATTTGTCACTGTCACCATGGCTTGGTGTGGGGTGGTGAGGGTGGAGAGTCTGGAGGGATGCTGAGGGTCATGTCCTCACCTGGAGCAGATTTGGGAGCAGGGCTGGCATCACTTGTGGCCAGGCTGAGATTTTCCCAGCCTTGCAGTTCAGGAGACCCTGGTGAAGCTGAGTGTAGGAGCAGGGACAGGACTGGGGACGGAAACCCCTGCTGGTCCTTGTCAGGTGCCATGTGCATGGAGCAAGGTGGGCATCTGAGGGGCAAAATGATGCCAGTTCAGGATAAGGAGATGCTGTCTTGCGCCCCAGTGTGAGCCATGCACCCCCTCCAGTGATGTGCCCACTTGTGAAGGCCATGCTCTTTGGAGTTCCTGGGGGCTATGCTGCCTCATTGCCTGATATAACCTGGGTACCCCCATCACTGCTGTGCTTTGCACACCCAGCAAGTTCTGAAATGGCCCTGGATGGTCCAGGCAGGCTGTGGTGTCCTTGCTTACTGCTGCAGCCTTGATGTGTCAGCCCTATAACCAGGGCTTGGTTCAGGTTCTGGCTCTTATCCCTTCCCTGTACCTCTGTTTCCCTGCAGCTGTTGGTGCAGTTCTTTGCCCTCCCATTGTTGGATATGAAGAGTCTCGGGGTGCACCCCAGGAGCCTGGGCAGGGGGTGATGAAACCTGTTCCCCCAGTTTTGTCACCTTCTTCCCGCTGCTTGTACCCTGTTCATGGGGGCAATTAATTATTCATGCCCTGGAAGGCAAGGGTGTGTCTGTGGCTGCCTGCATGATGCCAGTGGGGCCTAAATGCTGCTGAGCACAGAGAGCTTTTCTGTGTAAATCCCTAAAATATTTAGCAGAACTGACAAAAAAAAATTCAGCTTGGGAGCAGTGAGTGCCTCAGTGTAACCTGGATGCTGACAGGCTGTCATGGAGGTGCTGGGAGGGATGGACACACCAGGCTGGTCTCTGTGGGGCTCTGACCCTGATCTTTGCCTGTCACCCACCACCCAAATTGCTTGTGGAGTTCGCGTCTGTTTGTCTGTCCAATCACGCATCCATTGGGTCTTTCTGCTTGTCTCTGTCATCAGATGGTGGGGGTGCCCCCATCCTTTCCCTGCACTGTGGGGGTGCTTTGGCATGTCTCAGTCCCTGGTGCCAGAGAGCCAGGCTCCTGCCCCACCACTCGCTGTGTGCCAGCTGCTGGCGGGTTGGTGCTGCGGGATCGGTGCACAGTGTTGGGTTGGGTTCCTTCCCTGGCAGAGCCTTCCTGAGCAGCAAGATCACGTCACATGCATTTTTTAACAAGATCCACCGGCTGAGAACGAGCTGAGCTGTCGTCGCACGTTTGTGATCAAAGCCAGACATGCCCTGGCAGCCCGGGAAAGGGTGGCCCTGCATGCCACTCCTCTCCATCACACGGCTGATTTACAAGGCAGAGCAGGTTGGGGATTCAGCAGTGTCACAGGTTGCAGGTGTGTTGTCCCTGCATCCCTGAAGGCACCAGGATGGCCAGTCCCCTCCTTCCTGCGGTGGTGCAATGATTCCTGACCCAAATATCTAAGGATGGGGGCAGAGCTGGTGCTGCCATCAGGCTTCATGCACAGTCCTACATCCCAAAATTGCACCTTCTGCTGGGAGTCAGGGGGAACTGGGTTTGCTGTCAGCAAAGACTGGGGTTTATGTTTTCCTGGATATGTTTTAGGCTAGGTTTACAAGGGAGCAAGCAGAGGTAAGGGATGCAGGGAGTTGTGGCCAGCTCTGGATGGGAAAGTGCATGGAGCCAGCTGGCTCTGACATGGCAGGGCTGCCCCGCAAGGCAGGCTGGGCTGCTGGCAGCTTTCCCTTGGCCTCTGCAAGCTCGTCCTTTCATGGATGCTCTCTGTGCCTTGGCAAGGTATGGGCTGTGTGCTGCCCCATGCTCTGTACATCACAGGGCCAAGCCCCGGGGTGTGTGGCCAAGGGCAGTATGAGCTCACGTTAGAGCACTCAGCCCTTCCCAGACTGTCTGCCCACTCTGAGCCTTCCTCCCACCTCCTTCCTGGGTTTGCTCCTGCCTCTCTTGCCTTCCTGGTCATGGGGGCAGGACTGGTGGCTGCAGTGGGTGCCTGCGGTGTGCCCATGCAGCACGGCTGTGCTGTGTGTTTCCCTCTGCAAGCACCAGCAAAGCCCCCGGGCTGTGCTTCGCTGTGACAGCACATCCCACGTCAGACCCGCTGCAAATCCTGCCTGCTAATAGCTATGCAAATTACCTCATTAGTTGCCTTATTTATTTTCTCTGGCATCACGTTTTCAGCACTTCCCCCAGTCCCGGAGGCTGTGGTTTCCCCGGGCTGGGAGGAGACAGAAGCAGAGCAGCAGCACACAGGGCTGGCTTGGCTGAGCTTTCTTCTTCTGGTGGCAGTGGTGTTGGGATCCCGCAGAGCCACCCGCCCCGATGCGGTGGATCTGGAACCAGAAACTCATGTCTCCTGCAGTCATCCCTGCTGCCGGGATGTCCACCTCCTTCTCCTCCCTCATCATGTGCTGGCTCTGGGGTGTACCTTGCTGAGCTCTCCCTCTGGCCAGGAACTGCTCTGTCCTTGCCAAGCAGCTGTGGGTTTGGCATTGCTGGAATGCATATGCCCTCCATCCCCAAAAAAGGTGAGCGCTGGATTTAGGTACAGAGAGAACAGAGCATTTGCCCAGTCTCTGTGGGTCTGAGTGATGTCTTGAGGCTTGGCACAGGACTGCAGAGTGTCCTGCATTCCTCCCACCCTGACTGCCCTTCCTTGGTAATGGAAATTTGCCTCCTTCTCATCCTGATTGACCTTCCTCATTACTGGAAATGTGCCTCCCACCCTGACAGCTCTCCCTCCTTCAGAGAAAGGTTGGCAGATGATGTCAGAGGTATCTGCCAGCCATGGGATGACTCCAGAGAGCCTGTAGATGTCCTGGCCAAGGTGGCCCTTGAGCACTGATCTGGTACTGTTCCTGGGGTGTGTAGCCCAAGCTGAAGCTCTTTGAAGCTCAGGCCCCATCCAGGGCTGGCAGGAATGACCCCTGACCCCCAGCCCAGCATGATGCCCACAGTGATGTCCACGTCCCAGGGCATCCCTATTCATGCTGTATGTCCTGCAAGGACCACTGTCTCCTGGTTGCATTTTCTAGGGATGTTCATGTGCCCACGACACCTATGACCGTGAGACAGGCTTTGCACGGACACCAGGGGACCCACATACTGGTGGGATGACTCAAATGAAGACCTTGATTCAAACACCCCATGGGCTTGTCTGTGCCATGCTGAGCTGCCTGCAAGCGTTCTGTCTGCTTCCCCCATTCTGTTTGTCTTTTATTCCCCCCCTTCTCTCGGCGGCTGTGCTAATGAATATTTCAGGGCTGGGAACGAGCGCGAATTCCCCTGGCAGCTCCCTGCACTCCTGTGATAGGTACCAACCCACATGCCCGGTGTCTTAGGAAGCATGTGTCTGCCAAGAAGCCGTCTCGGGAGGAGAGGGCCGTGGGTAGGGAAGGACGCAATGGCTCTGGGTGTCCCCATCCCCGGCGGTGCTGTCACTGCCCTTTCAGCCTGCAAGGAGCTGCCAGCGGACCGTGGTGGCCACGTGTGCGTGCAGGGATGGCCTTCACGGCTCCCTTACCCCCTCTCACACGCGTGCAGGGCCACGCTCCGACACAACAGCACGTGTCCCCTCCTGTCCCCCGTGTGCCATCAGCCGCCACAGCCGTCTGAACGATCCGTGTCCCCGGCTCACCTCCTGCCTCCCTGCCGCTCTGCTGCGCTGTACCGGGGCTCCTCTCAGCGTCAGGCGGCGGCAGCGACACCGCGGCGGCTCCGAGAATGGGGCACGGGACGGGGGCACAGAGCAGGGGGGCCACAAAGCGGGGCCACGGAGCGTGGGCAGGCTCCGTCCCCACGAGTGACACCGCAGGTGCGCCGCGTGGCCTGTACGTCCTGCCCCGGGCTTCTGTGCTTCCAAGCTGGAGTGGAGGTGTCCCGGCACAGTCTGCAGGCAGGCACGGGGACTGGGGCAGGGAAGTGGGGGACAGTGTTGATCTCCAGTCTCCCTGAATTTACCCTTTATCCCCTACAGGGGGGGGCTGGGCTGGTCCCCAGTGCAGGCTGGGCACTGGGAGATGCAGGACAGTGTCTCCCCTTGTCAGAGCTAAAGCACATGGGGGAGCAAAGGTGTAGACAGAACCTGGAGCATTAGTCTTCTTCCTATTGCTGCAGCTCCAACAATGACATATCCTCTCTGGGAGCCCAGCAGGTGCTCTGGGCACACGGGCTGGATCTAAATGTCTTTTGGAGAATGTCCTTTGCCCTGTGAGGAACTGTGGGGAATGGAGTTCCTCTGAGGCTGGGGCAGGGGCTGGGAAACAACTGGCCTCCTGATGGGGGGAGGAAGGTTTGGGAGAACCACAGGCTGGGTTTCGAGACAGAAGCCGGCAGGATGCACCCTGCAGTGGCACCCCTGGTGGCTGTGTCCCAGCTGATGCCTTCAGCAGGAAAGAGGGTGTAAAGGTGGGCTCAACAGCCCTGCCTTGTGGCTTGCTTTTGATTTGCGCTGAATGCCTGCTCATCTTGTCAGGGAGGAGCAGGGTCAGTGACCAAGTGGCTTTGCTGCCTTTTTGCAAGGGCAAGACACAGAGTCCCTGGTGCCAACCTGGAGAGTGTGTGCTCAAAGGGAGCCCTGAGCAAGCTGGCTCATGTCTCTGCAATGCATCATCCTTCCAAGCTACCTACTGTGTGTTGCTGGGTGCAGGGGGAGAGGACAGTCCCCTGGCTCAGCTCATGTGGTTCCCATGAACTTCTGTCTCAGTGTCAGTGCATAAGGGGCTTTCTGGTGAGTCAAGGGCCAGCCCAGAAAGGTGATGCTGCTTCGGAAATCACTTTACACTTCTGGACTGGTTGCAGCACCCAGAGATGCTGGTGGGCAGCCAAGACTGGAGGCAGGATGGGTGACACAGGTGCTGGGCTCTGCTCTGCTGCCAAGTCCCTGGATTCCAAGGAGTCATACGGTGGTTTTGGGGATCGAGCTGCAAACTTTGTTTGCTGTCAGGTCCTGTGGGCTCTGGCACCCTCCTGTGGCTGTTCTGCCACCTCTCCTGTATCCCGTGGGCTCTCGGGATGCTGCAGCTGCCTTGGTCTGAGTTGTGCTGGGTGGTCCCCACGGTGATGCTGGGAGCTGCCCCTCTCCCTCAGAGTGGGGGCGAGCTGTGCATTGTCAGGATCTGGCCTTGTATCACACAGATCGTGGGATCTGATTGTTGTGAGAAACTGGCCTAGTGTATTTGTGTTGTGGGGTTAAGTCAGGAGCAGGGTTCCTGGATACTGTAGATAAGAACAAGGGGCCTAAACCCCAGATCTGTCCCCAGAAGGTGGCAGAAGGGGACTGGGCACTGCTGGCTGCCCAAATTTCTGCGCTTTCAGGTGGGGGAGGGTGGTTCACAGAGGTAGATTCAGTCAGGGTGTTGCATTCACAGACTCTCCCTAGAGCTGTGTCTGTCTGCTGAGCTGCCCACTCTACTTTGGGTGTCCCCTTCCCCTTGTGAGGACAATGTACCTCGCAGCCCTTCCCCAGCCTGGGGCTTTGTGGATGTACTATTGTAGGGTTGCAAGTCCCTGCTGTGCTGTGTGTTGTGCCTTTTTTAGGATCTCCCCAAACTTGGTTCAGCTACGCAGTGACCAGTGCAGCATCCCCTGGTGCACGTCCCCCCACCCTGGGACACTGTCCTGCCATGGTGTGGACACTCCGTTGTGGGGCTGCCTATCTTTTGCAGGGGCGTGGCCTGAATAAGAGACAGGGAGAGCTTTGTTTGAAGAGGATGGTCTTTGGGGGAGCAGAAGGTGAGGTTACCCTATACCAACCCTGGCATAGGGCTGGGGGGAGGTGGTGGTGCTCCTGCGCCTTCCCTTGGGGCACCTTGAGGTATTGGTAGGGACTGGGCTGTTCCTGGCTGGATCATGGCTCCACCTCCTTTTCCATCCCTGAGGGAGAAGAAGCTGTAATTTCCATCAGGTCCCTTTTTGTTCACTTCCTTCCCTTATTAATAAGAGATGAAGTCTAACGAGATAATAGAGCCTGGATGGATTCAGAACTGATAGATACTGCTTGTGTGGGGTGTGAATGCAGTGTAGAGATGGAACTACAGCTGTGAAAAAGGAACTAGGGGAAGAGATGTTGTCTTGAGTCTGCACAGAGCATCTCGGGCTGGCTCTGGGAGCAGGGAAATCCCATCACCACCACATGCCAGACTCCCTTCTGGCTCTGACATACTGTGCAAGGTAGCAACTCGCTGCCAGGCTGAGCTTGGAGCGAGCAGCTCTTAGCCTGGGTGGTCTTGGAGTTTGACTTCTTTTCCTCCCATTCTTGCACCCATCTTTGCCTCCTCCCCGGTGTGGAGCCAGCAGAAGTGGATGCCTGGAGATGCAGAACACTTGCAGTGCTGGGGGAACTGATGCCCGGGGATGCAGGATGCTTGCAGTGTTGGATTGCTGTGGCAACAGGGATTCAGGACACTTGCAGCACTGGATGGTTGATATGGGGGGATGCAGAATACTTGCAGCACCAGCTGGCTGGAGCAGATAATTCATGCCCAAGGATACAGGATGCACACAGCACCTGATAGTGGGAACGGATGGCTGATGCTCAAGGATGCAGGATGCTCTCGGTGCCGGCTCCTCTCCAGAAGGAGCATCCTTCCCTGCTCTCGGAGAGAGGCGGCTCTGGGATGCAGCAGGGCCTCATTGGTCAGCGGGACCTGTGGAGTCTGCCGGTTGCCATACCAACCTGCCTCTGGTTCCCGGCCAGCCGGGGCGTGAAGTGCCGGGTCGATCTGGTGCCAAGGGGCGGACCGGGAGCCAGGGGCAACCCGAGGCTCTGCCAACCAGGGAAGCGTCCATCTGCCTCTGCCGGAGAGCTGGCTGGCACTGCCGGGCTCCCCGGCCCCCCGCATCACCCTGACTCTGCTCCCCACCGCTTCCCGCAACTTTGCGGTACGGAGGGGGCCGGCGGGCGGGCACGGCACGGAGGAACCTGCCCGGGCACCTCGCTCCCTCTCGGCTATCACCTTTCGTGAGCCCGAGCCCCGGGAGGGGCATCGCCACCGGCCCCTCTGTCCCGCCGTCCCCCCGAACCGGAGCATCCCCGCACCAAAGTTGCCGCTGCCCGCCGCCGGGGAGCGGGGCCAGCGGCTGCCGCGCTGCCGGGCGCTGCCGCTGCCCGCCCCGCCGGGCTGCACCCGCCGCCCATGCCCGCAGGCTCGCTCCGGGCAGGAAGGCTCTGTCCTCCCCCGGGCATCGCCTGCTGCTCGGAGGAGCTGGGGGGCTGTTTGGAGGCCGGGAGGGGGTGCGGCTGGGTCCCTCCCCAGCGCTGGGAGCTGGAGCCATGAGCCACTGCCAGCAGCGCTGCAAGAGGCAGCTGGGCCGAGTGATCCGCTTCTTCTATCAGTTTGTCACCGGCACTCTCTCCCAAGGTAGGTGCCGCCCCGGAGGACACGGGGTCTCTGTTCTGAGGGAGGGGTCTCTGTCTGATGAGTTCTGCGGGGTTATTTGGGGAAGGGGGAAATGCCATTTAGCTGCTGAACGCTTCAGTCTCTGGCAGAAGGGTTGCACTGAGCTCCGTGTGGAGCAAAGCTGAAGACCGTTCCAGGAGGCAATGAGAGCCCCTAATGGTCCCCTGTGGACCTGGGGTGATGGAAATGTTTTATTTGGGGAGGGGACTGGTGCAGAGTGGAGCGTGAAAGAACTGCTGTGCACATAAATGGCAGCTGGTCGGACCCTTCCCTGCCATATCAAGGAATCTGACTCCTCTGGGGCCAGAGCTGTGCCCTCCATCCATCTGGCCAGGAAAGCCCTGAGTGTGCCCCACAAGCCAAGGCAGGGACACACCCTGGTGCCTGCATCAGCTTGTGTCCTGGGATGCTTGGTCCTGGGGACAGAGCTGCATGCTATGTGCTCCTGGTTTGCTGTCACAGCCATGGCAGGACCCTCACCCCCATGCCAGCCCCTGCACAGACCAGCCAGTTGGCCAGGACCCCCTCTTCTGCATGTGAGCCCAGAAACACCTCCTAAACCCAATGGGCACATCCTGGGGAGGTGATCATGTGCCTGTGTGTGCTGGGACTCCCACTGTGCCACTCCTGCTCCCGTCCCTGTGCCCCTGTTCAGGGGGCACGCTGCCATCCCCATGGCCTTGCCCTGCTGAGGGCCAATGGGTTGCCCCTCTGAGCAACAACAGTGCTGGGGGATAGGTGCACTTCCTCCCATGAGTGTGGGGAAGGCCTTGTTGGGCATCCGGGACAGTTTCATGCTTTGGAGCAGGCCTGGGACTTGCACTGCCTTTGCCAGGACCCAGCCTGCCCGAAAACCCCTTGCAAGTTCTGGCCCCTCCTTTCCTGGGGAAACCCCTGGGTCTCCCCAGCCTTTACCCATCCCTGGGGCCAGGAAAAGGCAGGGATAGCATGGAGATGCACTTGGCACAGTACTGGGGGTTGGGAGCAGTATCCACCCTGTGAACCATGACCAGCTGGCATGCTACCTTCCTGCTCACAGAGACCTGAGCCCTGGGATGGAGGGTCCCCCTGCAGCAGGGGACAGTCCCCCAGGCCCAGCAGTGTGCCAGGCTGTGGAGGCTGGGTGTGCCGCAGGCAGTGCCAGGTCCATCCCCACTAGTTGGCTCCATCGGGCACCAGCCAACTAGTCCGGAGAAAAGGAGGAAGAGGATGAGTCAGCTGAGTCTGGCCCTGGACTTGGGCTGAGCTACAGGTGATGGAGTGAAGTGGGGATGGGGCTTCAGTATGCTTCCATCCCCACCACCTTCAAGGACATCCTGGAGGTCTTTATCCCATTGTCCTGGGCTTTGCAGCTGGGCACTACGGCACTGGGGCTGTAGTGGGTGTCCCTCACCACTGGGTCTCTGGACTGGCCGTGCGTGGTACTGAGCAGCACCAAGGGTTGTCCCTACAGCCCTGCTGGATGTGCATGGGGCTGGGATGGGCACAGAGGGCATGGCTGGCCATGGGGCACTGGCTACCACTGCGAACCCTCTTCTCAATGTCCTCCCAAACTCTCGGATGAGCCAAAGCTGGGTGAAACCCAAAGCCAGGCAGCTCTATGTCCCCCTGACTCAGGGTTGGGAGTGGGATGTGGGGCTTGCAGAACCTTCTCCACTCCACAGTATCCACTCTTCCACAGCCGCTGCTCTGGTCCATGGGTGACCAGGATGCTGTCCCCTGTCCAACTGCTATCTTACCCCATTGTCCCTTTTGGGGGGCAATGAGCCCCTCTGTTCTCCCTGCATAGGTGAAGGTGGTCCCTTGGAGCTCACTGCAGAAGGCACTGGGTGCCTGACCAGACAGGCCCCGGGGCGGGGGGCCCCCGGTTGGGTGCTCTGGGGAGCTAACGAAGGACAGGTCACCAGAGAGGGGAAAGAGAAATGACTCAATCAATTAACCAGATTAAAACTGTGACTTCACCTCCCAAAAATAGCATTTCACCAATATTTTAATGTGCTTATTAATAATCTGCTCGCGCTCTGATTAGCAGCAAGGTAATAAGGGATCAGCTTTAACCTAAATTTAACTCTCCCTAATGGATGATGGCCCCGAGAACAAAAAAAAAGGAGAAACTCCTATCCATCAGGCTGGCCCCCCAGGGGGTCAGCATCATCCAAAGTACCTGAGCAGCTGCTGCCCAGCTGTGCCCAGGGACCATCATCTCACTTTGGTCCAGCAAGTCCTATGGCACATTCTGTGGAGGTAGTGCCCTAACACCCTGCAGCACTGGGTGAAGAGCACAGGGGTAATTACAGGGGTGGTTCTCAACAGGGCAGAGCCTGGCCATGGTCAAGGTGCATGGTCCCCTCCTGAAAAGACAGGTCCCTTGACGATGGATGATTCCCCTGTTCTGTCCCCCATCTGCTCCCATTTTACAGTGAGGGGTCAGCTCCCTATCCCCCGCTGCTGGTGGTGCTGGGAGGATGGAGACAGGGACCAGCCACCTGGCTACCTGATGGCTCTGGATGTTGCCCCTTGTGTGCCTGTGTGCACAGAGCTGCTTTCTGGGCAACAAACCCTGCTCCCAGGGACTTCTATTTACACACAGCAGGTGGCTGGTAGGGTGGTTAAATTTAGCTGGGTGGTAGGGCTGCAGTGCCAGCAACACCAGAGAGCCAGGGTGGGGGTGGCTGGGGGGGGGCGTATTCTTCATGGCTGTTACTATCACAGCCCAAAGTGGGACAGGTGGCACTTGGTGCCAACCTGTGCTGCCTGTCCTGGCATAGCTGTGCCTGCGGCAGTGTTACAGGGCCTGCCGCCCTCCCCAGGGCTGAGCCATGGGCATATGCCAGAGACACTTTGCCAGCCTGTCCAGTGTCACCTGTGGACGCTCAGAGCAGTTGGTCTTAGGGGAGAGAGAAGGAAGGGAGTGGCAGATCTGGACGCTTGGATTCTGCTCTCTGAAACGGGCACAGCTGGAGCAATGCTGTACTCCTGACCCCTTACCTGGGTGGCCACATCCCTTGGCTGTAGCTGCAGTGTGGATGTGGAACATTTTGTATGCAAAGAGAGTTCAGGGTGAAACACTTGGGTCTGTCTTCTGCAGCCATGTATCTGTATCCTATGGGGCAGCTCATGGGGCCAAGTGCAGTCTGGGGACTAGAGGTGTCTCAGGCATGGGTACAGCTAATCCCACATGGTTTTGGATCTGTGAGTGTGCCCAGACTCACGGTGTCACTGTCCAAGATGTCCCAGCATCACAGAGTGAGAACTAGATTGGCTGGCTCTGACTCCAGGCTGAGAAAAGCAGATGATTATCCCAAGCATCCCTGGGGAAGTGCTGTGCTGGGACACAGAGGATGAGATACCAAAGCCTCTCTGTGAGATCCAGCTCTCTGGAATGCCAGAACTGCAGAGACACCTTCCTTCAAGGCCCCATGTCTGGAGCAAGGGTGGACACAAGCATCTCAGTAGAGATGCTGGTGTTCCCTGATCCTAGGCTGCAGCATCATTCCCTAGGGAGTCCCGTTTCCAGGACTCCCAGCTCCTCCTGTGGGGTGGCAACAAGGGGCTGAACCCTGAGGATCCCAAGGTCAGCAGGGGACTTGGAGCAGCCCTTGAGCTGTGGTGATGCCTTGCTAGCCCCGTGGCACTGACTTGCATCCACATGGGTAATGAGCCCCATCTGTTCTCTGCCCCCTGCTTTCTTCTCCCGGCTGATGGTGCCACTCTCCCCCCGGGCCAGGAGGGTTATTTTTAACTGTTTGCCATGTGCTGTCTGAGCACAATTAAGGTAATTGGTTTGGGAGCCTGGCTCTCACACAACGCTCCCAATTACCTGCCTGCCTGCCCGTGCGGCCCCCCGCCTCCCAGCCCGCGGTGGCCGGCTCCTCTGGCAGGGGGATTGCCGGGACAGGACTGCCCCAGATAGCACGGCGGGGCTGAGTGGAGGGCACAAGTGGGCACAGGGGATGGAGCCATGGAGAAGACAACCCTGCACAACGACAGCCTGCTCTATGCCTCCCTGATTGCCATCCTCCTCCTCATCTCCTATTGGTTCACCACTCGCTGCTTCAAAATCATCAGCGGCATTGAAGGTATGGGGATGGGGACTTGGGGGGATAGGGTGATGCTGGCCCATCCCATCTGCTTCCATGAAACAAGTGGTGAGGCAAGCCAGGTGGTTGGTGTGGGAGAGGTGGACTGGGGACCCTCTCTCTGCCTCTCTGAGGCACCTCCATCTCCTCCTCAGTCTCTTATTTGCTCCTCTTGGCCCTGGTCCTGCTCCGCCTGTGGCAGCCACCAGGTTGAGTCGTGGCAGTATCCAGGGCTGCTCCAGGGTCCACCATGCTGCCGGTGTCCAGGTACTGCTACCCCTCACTGCAAGATGGAGACACAGACGGACTCCCTGGAACCTCCTGTTCTTGTAGTGTGCCCAGTGCTGATGCCGGGGCCTCAACCTGCATTTTGGGGCTCTGGGTCCCTTTGGACATGACCTACATCTTTGGTCCTTAGCTGGTGTGTTTGGGAGCTTTGGGGTGTGCCAGGGGTCCCAGTTTTCCTGGTGAAGGGTCTCTCCAAGCCCCGTTGCAGTAGGATGTGAATGCCAGAAGTTTTGCAAGGTGAGACCCCAGGGCAAAGAGCAGGGCAGGAGGAGTGGCACTGGCACCACGTGAATGAGGATGTGCAGAGCCTCTCCTGTTTGGGGTGTGCATTGCTCCATCCATCTGTGTGACCTCTCTCTGCAGAACTCAGCCAGGGCCTTAAGGCTCTTCCCCTGGCATGGACAAATGATGGCTGGCTACAGGGGTGAGGAGACACCGCTGGGAGTGATGCCCCTTGGTGGGATGGGGGGGCAAATCCCTGTCCCACTTCTGGTGGCGTGCGTATGGTTTCAAGAATCCCTTCGCAGGCAGCTGAGGGTCTGGCTCCCACATGTGGTCCCATGTGTCTCCTCCATGCTGGGGGCAGCTCCAGATGGAGTAGCATCCCTGGGAACCCAGCCCATGTGGACCTGTCCTCGGTGGGAGGGAATGTACTCTGGGCAAGAAACCCTGGGGAGTTTGGGAGTGCTGGGAGCTGGGCTATGATGTGGTGTGTGGCACTGGGACATGGGACCACTGTCAGGTGCCTGTGCCAGTCCTGATGGGGTCTTGCAGTCATGCTGGCAGCAAAGAGTGGAGGGTTTTTATCAATGGCTCCAGCATGGAAATGTGTAATCCTGACATGGTGAGTGGGAGATTTATCACTGCTCTGCTGTAGAGTACGGCTGGCATGGAACAGGCACAAGGGCAGGAGAGGAAGCTGTCACTTTGTGACTGATCTGCTGTTGTGCCCTTCAGCCCCAGCATTCCACAATGCTGTCAGAGACATGTGAGAGGCTGATGATGGTCCATTCAGGGACTCAGCAGGTTTGCTTTGCAGAGGAGCTGCCCCAAACCCTCTTTGCTGGGACAAGCCCTGTCTCAGGCTGGAAGGGCTCCTCTTGCTCTGTGTCTGGCCAAAACTAGGTTGCAAAAATGGACCCATGGTGTGCAGGACAGGCATTGGCACTGGGAGCTGCTGGAGGCTTGAGGAGATAATGGGTTGTAACTGGGGTTTAGCAAGAAAAATGGCTTTAAAAATGCAGTTGGCATCAGTGGGAAACTTTCTCTGAGAGTGCAACAGGTCTGTGCTACCCTGGCCTGGAGGGACTGACTCAGGGGCAAACCTGGGAGTCAGCCACGTGAAATTCAGCCTCAGTGCCTGGAAACTTGCCTCTTTCCAAGAAAAGGAAATGTCAGGTCTGAAAACTTCCAGCCTGAGGGATGTTTCCCCAGGGAAAACTTTCAGCTTTCTCCTCAAGACACCTCTGATGCATCACTGGCATCTTCTACTGGCATTAGAGCCTTGGGAGCACATCCCAAGTGGGCAGGAGATGCTGAGACTGGTGGCACAGAGCCACTAGATAGCCTGGCCATGCCATGACCTGCGCCTGAGGCACCAGCCCTCTCTATCCCACGCCAAGGGACAAACCTGCAGCCTTCTGGGCTGGATATGGGGGTTCTTAGGGGACTGATGTGAGACAGCCAGCCCTGCTGGGAGCTCTTGCCAGTAACAGCCAGCACCTCTGCCATCTCCTTCTCCCTGCTGGCCTCCCAGGGTGACATTTCTTCCCCTGGTGACATATTTCTCACCCAGCACAAAGACAGCAGGGAGAAAAGGGGATTTCTGCCCCAGTCCTGTCTGCATGGCCCTTTATGGAGGCAGTAGGGCCCTAGAGCTGGGCAGGGGGTGTGCCCCATAGCTGGGGCATGGCCACTCCACCTCTGCCTGGGGCAGCCGACCTTGCACCTGGGGGGAACTGTGCAGGGTGGGGAGCAGTGGCAGCATGGGGGGCAGCCCCACTCCCTGCCTGCCACACTGGTGCTGGAGTTAAAACTGATCTTGTTTTGTGCGCCATGTGGGAATTGTCCACATGGAGATGGGCAGTGCCAGTGGTGTTCCTGGGGGAAGCTGTGCACCCCAAGGGTGCTGAGCCCTGGTGATAGGCAGGGACCAGCAGACACCTGTCTCCCCAGTGGTCCCTGTGGCCTGTAATTGAGCAGCCATGCAAGGGCTGGAATTCTGTTAAAAAAAAGCAGAGTAACTAAATTTAGCCCTGTTGGCAGTGTGTGGATGTGTGCTCGAAGTACACTGATGTCTGGGTTCACTCTCTGTTTCCAGCTACTCTGTGACCTTGGCTGGGTCCCTTAGTCCCACTGCATCCCCAGCCCCTGAATCTTCTCCTCTTCTGTTCATTATTGCACCACCTGTGGGTCTGGCAGTGTCTTGGGCATCCTGCACCACAGCCTCCGCTCCCACCCGTTCCAACAGCCCTACTTCCCATTTCCCCTTAGTGCTCCCAGCAAAACAGCTGGACCCACCTGCCTGTTTGGAAATGGAGCAGATGAAGTTGTTGCCCCACACGCTCCAGTGATGCTCAGCCATGTTGATCCCCGTGGGGCAGTCATGTGTCTGGGGCACAGAGGACAAATCTGAGTCATTCCCATCCTGGATGTTTAGCCAGTGCCCGTTGTCCTGCCCCTCCCCATGTCCCCCCCTGGGAACTGAGTGCCTTTTAATATCTGTGGCCCGTTTCCTTAGCAACTGCATTAAGCAAATCGATGGAGGTGGTGTCATTGGAATGGGAGGGCATGCCTCCTTCCCCCCTCAACCCCCCCATGCCCGCCACCCCCCCACTCCTCCCTCCACTTGGCCTCTCTCCACCCTTACTCGCAGGCACAGCCCTGCTCTGCCTGGGCTCTCGGCCGTGGCTCCTTGAGCCGCCCGCCACAGCCTCACGCTGACCCCTCGCTTGCCCACGGCTGATGGCGGGTGCCCCTGAGTAGAAGGGTGACAGCTGATCCCCCCCCAGGGACAGGGGCAGGTGTCCCTGGGGATGCACGGCCTGGGGGCTGTGGTGCTGGCGTGACAGGGCTCCAGGATTGTGGTGGGGAGGGATGGGGGAGTGAGGGGCCATGAGACACCCCCACCATGAACCTGGAAGGCCTTGAGATGATTGCGGTGCTGGTGGTCTTGGTCCTCTTCGTCAAGGTGCTGGAGCAATTTGGCCTCTTCGAGCCTGTGTCCTTGGAAGGTAATGGGTGTGGGCGGTGCTGGCGCCTCCGGGAACACGAGGGGCAGGCGGTGGGTGTCCAGAACTGCCTCCAAGGATGCTCCAAGAATGCTGCATCCATGAGAGAGTGAGAGAGTCCTGGGATGTGGTGTTCGTCTGCTGCTTGTAGGGGCATAGGATGCAAGGAGTGGGGTGTCCTGCCTGTCCCAGTGGCTGAGGATGTGGGGAGGGGACAGGGCTGGCAGGGTGTCTGCTGTATGGGGGTGACTTTGATGTGTGCTGGGGTGTTGTGGGCTGGGACTGTGTGTGAGAGTGCATGTGGGCACCAGGGTGTTTTCCAGCACCTCTACAGGACCCAGATGTTACCAGAGACGATGGTCACCTCACTGTGCATGAGGTGTCAGACTCAGCACCAGTTTGCAGAGCAGCCAGGCTCAGGCACAATGGGTACCTTTGGCCTCCCTGCTCCTGGCTCGCCCCAGGGCCCTCTGTGGCCCTTGGGCAGGATGGAGGGACACAGATGGGGTGTCCAGCTGGGGATGGGCAGTGCAAGATGCTGAGTGGTGTGCGCAGGACACACTTGTCGGAATCTGGATCCGCTCGGGGGACCCTGTGCATGGTGGGAGGTAGGTCAGGACTGTTTGGCTGGGTGGTCCCTGGGCTCCCAGGGAGTTTGTGTGAAGGGTCTCCCCAACCCTGCCCATACCTGCACACACCCATCTGAAGGATGCTGCAGCCTGCACAGCCCCTGGCATCAGGGCATGCACTGGGTGAGGGGGGTGACAGACAGTTTCCCTGGTCCACTGGTACCCTGGGATGCTCTGCTCTGGTTCTCCAGTGCTGACTCTCACACGGGCTGGGTGTAGTGGTGATTGCTGGCTCCCCTCCACAAACAGTGCCAGAGCACTCCCCGGCAGCACCCTTGGGCTGCACCTGTGGGTCGGCTGTGCCTGGGGGTGTGGAGAGAAGGGGCAAATGGGGGGATCTCTCCTTCTGATCTTGAAAACCTGCTCGCAGGACGGGAAAGCATGGTGGGTGGATCATACCAGGAAGGAAACTGAGGCAGGAGCTGACCTGGCAAGCATCCTGCCTTCTGAACCCCAGGGGAGGGCATGCTGATAGTGCCCAGGTTGGCCCCCCCTCCCCGGTTCTTCTGGTGATTTGGGGAGCCTCCCAGCTCCTGCAGCAACCCTTCTGAGGGGTATAGGACAAGGCAGGGGCCACTCCTTGGCTGGTGTGGCTCCTCTGTTCCCTGGGGCACACTTCTCATCCACCTGCAAGTGACTTTTTGGTAGCCTGGGACAGGGCAGGAGAATGAAGACGGAGTGTCCTGTGTCCAGCCTTGTCCTCATCAGCTATCACCCCTCCAGGGGGTACAGTGACATGCCTGTCCCCAGCTACCTACATTTTCACGCTGGGGAGCTGTAGCTGGCCTGGCTGGAGATGCACCCCAGCTGTGGCAGTGAGAATGGGACCCAGGTGCCCTGAATTGCCAGCAGCTGCTCCCACTCCCTAAAGATGTTCAGAGGAGAGGGAAGCATATTGCTTGAGGGACAAAAATTGGCTGAGGTTGAGCTGAGCCCTGGGCACTCTGTGAGGAGTTCTGTGTGTGAGTGGCAGTGTTTTGGGATGGAAGTGAGATGCTGTTGCATGGATCACTTCCCCCCTCGACTTGAGAGGCAGCAGGTAGGAAATTTTGCTCTCTGTGGAAGGTCCCAGGCAATGTCTGGGTCTGGGAAACGCTGTGTCCACTTCAGGGGTTGTTTACAAGCCACGGCTCGGTCGACAGTGACAGCCCAGAGACCGCAAAGAGCCTGAAACCAAACACTAATGGCTCAGCTCTGCTAATGGACACGGGGCTCCGCCACCTGCTCCAGAGCCATCGATGCTGCCTGCTGTGCTTCCCCTGCTCTGGCTGGTCCCCTGCTGGTCCTCTGCCTGCGGTTGTCTCTCTGCCCAGGCTGTGCTGGTTTTGTCCTGTGGATAGATTGTGTTGGGAGGTGTCCTGCCACCACAGTGATGGGCTGGGAATGGAACACATCCAGAGGGGACCAGAAAAATGCCCAAGCCCTGGAGATGGGTTCGGTGGGAGCATTTTGCAGACAGACTCTGTCTGCCCTTGGGGGAACTTCAGGCTTAGTGGGTTCCCAAACTCAGCTGGATAAAGCCCTAAGCAGACTGTCCTCCACTTGGAGCTGTCTCTTCTCTGAGGGCTTGGACAGAAGTGCTGACTGTCTGGACCCTCTTGTCCTGTCTGCTTGGCATTCTGTCCCCTTGGACCCCCACCACAGCCTTGGTGGCACAGGCACAGCCACTGTCTGGCAGCAGCAATGGAGTATCTCCCATGAGTGCACTGTGCTCCAGGATCTCCAGGGCTGTTGATGCTGGAACTGATGTTGTTTACCAGCTGGATAATCAATGATGGACTGTGTCACTCCATGTCCGCCCTGTGCCACTGTGCCTGTTCCCACCCCTGAGCATCTCCTGGAAGAGCCATGCAGGGGGGTCCCAGCCCTCTGCCAAGAGCCTGCTTTGGCCAAGCACTTGGGATGGGGCAGGCGGAGAGAAACGCTATCAATTTTGGCTCCTGAAGTGCAGCATCAATAATTCAGAGCGGAGCAATTGGTCCTGGCTGGGAGGGGGGATGGTGGGAGGGAAAAGGCGGGAGAGCCACCAGCGTAGCTCAGCCTCAGATTAATATTAGATGAAGCTGCAGATTGCTGTTGGCAGGATAATTGGTGCCTGCCCAGGACTGTTCCTGCCTCGGCTGTCGGGATCTGTGCAGGGACAGGCAGGACTGGGGGGGTCTTGGAGAGCCCCCAACACGGGGTGAACTGGCCCCTGCCTTCCTTCAGGGGGTGCTGCTGCTGTCCCAGAGGCGAGGATGCGGAGTGAGAAGCAGGGCTGGGGACGGTACCAAACCCCTCCAGAGTCTAGGGAGAAAGGGGAGGGGGCAGCAGCCTGTCTGGGTGCCACCAGCACCCCAAATATGCCAGGCAGGAGGGTGGTGGCAGTGAGCAGAATGGACACCTCCTGATGGCTGGCTCAGGGTGAGGGTTCCTCCAGAGAGGGGAGAAAGTGAGCATCCCTGAGGTGCTGGTGAGAGCCAAGCCCTGCTTTCCAGGAATGCCTTTGGGAGGAGTGTTGCATTGTGGCTGAAGGAGGGACTGGCCTTTAGGGATGTGATGCTGTGGTCCCTGATCTCAAGGCATCATCCAGCCTGGTGGGTTTGACAGATGCCAGAGGTCAAGGCAGGCTGGCTGCAGGGGTGTGGATCTTTGAAATCTAGCCAAGGACAGCTGCAGGTGCTCCAGGTTGAAGTTTGGGGTTCCCTAGGGTGCATCAGAGATTTCCCAGTGTGCAGTGGATTTAACCCTTGCCTTTCCTTTTCCAAGGGCTAACAGGTTTTTCAGCTGGCTCTTGGGCTGGGCAGGGTCTAGTGGCTGCATCAGGATAGAGCTGCTGGCTCATGGTGAGGGTTTGCAAAGGAGGGAAAGGAGCAAGGATGTGTGGAGCTGTGATCAAGCCTCAAGCTTGGATCCCAGCATAGCTTTACACTCTGAGTCAGGCTGTAGCTGATCCTCATCCTGCCAGCACTGGGATCCTGGAGAAGAAGATCTCTCCTCTGTGGAGCCTATTCCACATGATCCACGCTGAGGGATATCACACTTGGTCATTCCTGCGAACACAGGATGGGATGCACTGTCTCACCCTATCTAGAGAGGGTGAAGCAGGGGCAGAAGGGGACTTGGTTCTGGGTCTCCTTGGCTGTCACTGCCAGGGCAGGGCAGCTCTCCCAGCCCTGAGCTCCCCAAGGTCCCCAAGCACCCACAGTGTGCCCTGTGCCTCTGCTGCTGCATGGTGACACGTCCTGCTCAGCCCAGCCAGACCTAATTAGCTTGTTGATTCTCTTCTCCCTCTGGCCTTGTGTTAATCACTTTTCACATTGCTTCCCTCTGAATTCCCTCTGGCCTGGTTTGCTCTTGCTGTTGCTGATGTGCCTGGAGAGGGGAGCAAGGGGACCCAGCTGGACATAGAACAGGGCCCCTTCTCTGCTGTGTCCTGTCTCAGAGACGGGCTCTGAGCCAGCAGACGGAGGAGTAAGGAGATCACTCAGCCACAGAAGGTGAGAAAATCACAGGCTGGAGAAAAAGCAGTAAATCTAGAGAGCAAAAGAGTCTGTTGGGACAACCCTTCTCTGTAGCCCTGCTTGTTGGTGGAGGGTGAAACATCAAAGTCTAATGGGAGAGGCTGGGGCTCTCTAGCACAGGGTTGTGTTGGGTGTTGTGGGAGCTCAGTGGGGTCTCCTTCACCTTTTCTCTGTGAAGGACAGGACTAGACCCCAAGACTGGGCACAGGTGGGAATAGGGGTGCCCTGGACTGGGATGTATGAAGCTGTGGTCCCTGGAGTGCAGGTAGCAGGAGGTCTGATGTGCCATCCATGCTTGGCTGCAGCATTGCCTCCCAGGGATGCAGGATAATGTCTCATTCCCCATGGATGCCTGCCCTGGGACTTGTTGTACTGCTAGGGCAGGCTGTGGCCAGATCAGAAGCAGCTTTTTGGTGAGAGATGCATAGACATCCAGCTAAAAATTACTTTCTAATAATCCCTGTTGCCACGCTGGGGTCTCTGTCCTGCTGCCCACAAGGCAGGGTTTTGGGTGGGCTGCAGGGAGCCCCCATCCTGGCTGTCTGCCCTGACCTGCTTCCCTCCCTCCAGCCAGCACCCTGTGGGGCATTTCCTTCCAGCAGCAAGCAAGATATCCAGGGCTGGCAGCCCCCAGCTGTGACTGTGGTGGACTTGCTGGTGCCCAGATGTGGATGTTCCCCCCAGGATGTGATAAGGGAAGAGATGAGGATGGCAGGTGTCCGTGGAGGTGATCAGCAGACAAGGCTGAGCTCCGTGGCAGAGAACTCGCACCATGCTGTGGGTGCACGAAAGGGGCACTGTTGGGGGGAGGGTTTGGTGGTTTGCAGTGGGGCAGAGGGGTTGTAGTAGGCAGGGCTGGTCCCTGGGCTGGGTGGCAGCGCTATCCAAGGAGGGAGTGATAAGCTTGAGGGTGTCTGGAATACTGTTCAGTGCCACCATAAGCTGCTGTTAGGGTGGGAGTCAGGCGCAGCTGAACCTCCTACACATAGGCATTTATGCCAGTTCTGCACCCCTTTGTGGGTTCCTGTGCTGTGGGGTGCCTGTGCCACCCTGTGTAGTGCCCCAGGCACTTCTCAGTCCCTTGGGCAGTTCTGTGGGCTCTCTCCTCCCCTGCGGCCTGGGTGCCCCAAGGGACTCCAAAGGGTGCTGGGGCAGGAGGAGGGAGGGCCAAGGCAGGCCTCTCCTCCCCTGCCCTCCCCTCTCTTCCCTTGCTGGGTCTGTTGCTGCCAGACCAGCTGCCTGCAGGGGCTGTGCACTGGGGTCATGTCGGCTGCTGAGGCTCCCTGGGAACTGCAGGGGCTGCAAATGGTGGGCATCATCCTGCTGCTCTGCTCCAGCCTCCAGCTACTCCATAGCTTGGGCATCATCAGCCTTGCCAGGGGAGGTGCCCTGGACGGGGACAGGGATGGGGATGGGATTGCGATGAGATGGGGATATTGTGATGGAGGTGCTTCTCCTGTCCCAAGGGCTGCAGGGTGCCTGGGGGAGGTTGGAAGGATTAGTGTGGTTTGGGGTATTTGGGGGTGCATTAGGGTGTCTAAGGTGTCTGGCAGCATTAGAGTGCAGAGAGCGCTGGGGAAATGAGGGTGTCTGGGGATGTTTCAGAATGTTGGGATATTGGGTGGGATTATTTGGGGACACTGAAAAGTGGTGTTTGGTGCAGGATACTAGAAAGTTAGGGTGGGGAAATTCTGGATCTGGAGGTACTGGGATGGAATGATCTGTGGGCTGCTGGGGGATGGGGACTGTTTGGACTATTGGAGTCTGGGGGAAATGGGTGTAGAGGGCTGGTCTCTATCAGATGATGGGAAAAAGAGCTGCAGGTAACTGGGGAGATGAGTGGGAGCTGGGAAAAAGGAGCAATGGATGTGGAGTGCAGCACCATGCAGGGCAAAGCTTCCCACTGCTACAGGAATTGGTGGCTATGGGGGGAACATGGGAAAAGAGGCTAGAGCCCCTTTGCCCTCTATGTGGGGCTGTGCCAGGACTGGGGAGGGAAGAGGCTGCTGTGGGTGTTGAGCTTCCTGGATTGGCAGGTGGGTGTTGAGGACAGGGCTGGATGTGGCCAAAGAGGAAGACCCAAAATATGTTAGAGCAATGGATACACAATCTGTTGGTTGTGCCGGGTGAGGGTGGGAATGCAGGGAGCTGCCAGCGCTGCTGCCTTGTTTCCTTTGGCTGCCTTCCTCAACTGTGCCACAGACAGTCCCTGCTCAGACAAGGGCTGCCAACAGACTTTGTGTGAGTGTGATTTGGGGTTTCTTTGCCTCCATCCTCTCTGCCTCCTCGCTGGCACTGGGGATGCTGTGAGATGAACGGACTATAGATCACATCCCCTTGGGTATCCAGATCTTGGAGTGGGAGCTGTGATAGGAAGATGTGTCGATAGGAGTGATCAGAGGCTGAGCAGAGGGATGGGAGGAGAGGAAGGCACTTTGCCCACGAGGTGCTTTCAAACTCCTTGTCATGGAGGATGTCCTTGAGCTGCCTGAGATCTGACTGGGCTGTGGCATGTCCAGGATTTGTCCCTGTGCCTTACTGGAGAGGGTATGGATGGCATCTGCATAATGGGTATGCAGAGCACCAGTTCTCATATGAATCATGGTGCTTGCAGCCAAGAGGAGCTGCTGCTCTGCTGGGGCATTTTTTTGGGTAGCTCCTCTGGCACCCTGGATGTGCCACAGTTTATGCTGCCAGAGATGTTCCTGTGATGGGACGGGGACAGGATGTGTGCCTGTGTGTGGGTTTTGCAGCAGAGTGATGCACATAGCTGTTCCAGTCCTGCAGCCTTACCTGCTCCATTTGGAGAACCCCTGTGCTCCACAGTCCCTTGGCACCTGTATCCTGACTCATTCCCTGCTCACAAAATATCGTACATAGTGTGGCCTGAAGAAATTACTATTCTGCCAATATCTCCTTTGGGTACATCCAGGCTGTCTGGGAGCACTGTCATGGGCTGGGGTTCTCCTTTTGGGATCTGCTCAGCATGAGGGTCGTGCAGCTGCTCCTCCCTCTGGCACTGGGTAATATCTGGCCCTGAGCCTCTGCCGTCCCATGAACCACAGGTTTAACTTGGCAGCTTTGCTCCTCCCAGCTCTGTGTGTCCAGGCTGAGGCTACCCCTGTCCAACCCCCCGGAAACAGGGACTCTCTGTCTGGCCCTGGGAGACGCCAGCTCTGATTTCATTCCCCTGATGGATGACTGTCTAGCCCCAGTGGCTGCTGCAAGACACCTTGGTTACACTTGGCTCTGTCACTGCTGACTGATGAGGGTCATTTGCAGAGCTGCTGCTGGTGGGACCCATCCTGACATCCTCCAGGGTGGCTGGGAGAACTCACTCTCTCTTCCTCCTGCCAGCTTTCACTGCAGGCCCCAGAGAGCTTTGGTTTGTGGCACTGCCTGAGGCTGGGCGCTGCCAGGGGTGGGCAGAACTGGGGGATGAGATATCCTGCTTGGAGCTGAGCCTTGCACAGGGATGATTGTCATCCACAGATTTTAGGGACAGCTGTGTTCAACATTGCTGCCCGGACGGACCCAGTGCCATGGCCTGGCAGGGGGAGCCTGGGGAGTTGCCTCTGGTCTCCAAGGAAAAGGCAATGCTCTGGAAGGGGACAGAGGCTCATTTTCAGAAAAGAATGTATTCTGGGAACTGTTGACCTCTTCCCTATGCTGCCAGGCTGTCGGAAAAGGCAGAGGGTCCTCTCGCCCTGCAGCCTTGAGCCACCCCAGCCCTGCTCCTAGGGCAGAGTGCTGGGACAGATCAGCCTTAGGGTACCAGCTCCTCCTGACCTGCTGACTGACCCAGTGTTGTTCCATGGAGACAAGCAGGGACTGTGAGAGCTACATGACTGGTGCTCTGCTTCCCTCCTGGAATGGTGCCATGCCTGGGAGCTGAGCTGGGAACACTGCAGGGGGTCTTGCTGCTGTGGGATGCACATTTTCCACCCACCATGATGATGCATTTATTAACAGGTTACTGAGAGTGATGGGGGGTTTTGGCACTGCCTGTTGGTTTGTTATTGTAGGGTCTTTTCTAGCAGGACGGTGCTGTGGAAGGGGTCTGCTATTAGTCTTCTCAGCCAGCTGTCTCTGAGAGGACACTGGTGGCTGTGGCTCTGGGAAGGACAGGGAGGTAGGAATTGGAAATCCCTTCCCCTTCTTGTGCTGCCCAAGGATGGAGGCTCAGTTTGTGTGTGTGTGTGTGTGTGTGTGTGTGTGTATTTTGAAGTTGCCAGGCTGTGGAGTGATGCATGGGAAGCGACAAGCCACTTAACCCAGCAAACCTCCCGCCACAGATAAAACACTGCCAGCCCTTTCTGTTGACTTATTCTGTGCAAGCCTCTGGATGGCCCTTGCAGAAGGTTGGAGAGCAGGGAGGTATTTGGAAAAGGAGCTGTTCCTGGCATGGACAGGGCTTGGTGCTGCAGATGTCCCTTGTGCCCAGTGGCAGCACATGGTTGTGCTCTGCTCCTGGTCTTTGGGCAGAGCTGTTTCCCAGCAAGGGGGAACCCCCAGATTTGCTTGTGGTTTGGATGCTGGGGACAGAAAGGGGATGGTGTGTCCTACCCAGCAGAGCCCTTGGGTACACCAAAGCCAGGACAGCAAAGCCCCAGCCCTGGTCACTTCTTTCCTATTGTTAAGCTGCATGTGCTGAACATGCTCCCTCCCCTGCCCTGGGGACCCTGAAATTGGGCCCCCTTTGGTTTCCTCCTTAAGCAAACTCCCATGTTCTTTAATTTTTTTTTCTTTTTCCTTCTTTATAACAAACTAAAGTGTAACTTGCACCTGACCTGACCTACTGCACGTGCCTATACCTGCTGCCCTTGTGAGTCCAACCACAGTTTACTCTCTGTTGCATCTCTCTCGCTGTGTGGTTTTCCTCCTGCCCTGCTCCCTCCCTGGTCCATCACCCTGGCATTGGGTGTTGCTCTGCCCATCCTGTCCCTTTTCCTTCTCCTGGGCAAAGAGGACACTCTTCCCTACCAGGTCTGTTCCCACAGCTCCGCTCTGTTGGAGGGACCTGGCTGCAAAGCATCCTTGGAAAGCTGAAAGGTGCAATTTCCCTTTCCCTCTGCAAAGTAAGGCCCTGGAAACATATTTGGGACAAAATCATTGTTTATGTACAGCTGATGCCCACTTCTAGGAAGGAAGAATCCTCTTTCCTCTCCTGCCTGAAAACCCTGGAGCAGACAGGAGCCAGGTTGTCCTTTTATGCCAGTGCCACGATCCTGGTCCTCACTCTTGCCTGTCACCCCCTGACAAATGCCAGGGGGCGCATTTGTTCATTCCTATGTGTTTGCACATCCCTGGCACCCTGTTGTGGATGTCACTTCCTTTGGGAGTTTTACCTCTCTGAGTGGCTTTGTGTGATGTCCTGCTAGGACAATGACCTCCTGGAGCTCCATCCCCCAGAATGATGGATCTGCCTACCCCAGCCCTGCTGCATTGGTGTGATCTCAAACGGTCCCAGGTCCTGCCTGTGGGCACTCAGAAGCCTTACCTGCCTAGCTGCAGCTACTGGATGCAGACCCACATCCCTATCATGGAGCTGGGTACCATGCAACACCATTTCTCTGGCATCTGGGGCTCATCTTAGCCCCCCAAGGCTGAGAAAGCTGCTAGAGAAGCCCCATCTGCTGGCGCCCTAGAGAAACAACTCCAAACCCAGGGTTTGCGATGCAGAGGCACTGTGACCTGCTGCTTGCAGATGTCCAGGATGCTTGGACCAAATGCAGTGTCACCAGAGCCCCAAAGGGACTTTGCACCTTTCGTATCATTTGTGCCCCATGCTGCTGTCTGCCTCCCTTTGGGGGCTGGAGCCCAGCATGGCCTTCATCCCCTCCTCTTCCTCCCTTCCTCACCTGCAGCATTAGTCCTGTGCTGAGTTTGCTGGCTTGAGGCACTGCGGGAAGGGAGGGAGCGGGGGCAATACCAGGTGGGAGAGATGGGGCTTAGCAAAGTCATTGGGGTCCAAATGGGGGAATAGGGTGTGGCAGGTGGGTCAGTGCAGTGAGGGGGCCTACTGTTTATGCAGGGCCACTTGGATGGCCATGAGCCAGGCTGGTGTGGGGAGCATCTCATCCTGCCCCTAGCCTGGCCAAGGCAAAGCCCTGAGCCCTATATCCCTTCTGGCTGTCTCAAAGCAGGTCCTTGGCCTCGGGTGCCAGTGCTGTGCTGGGGTGGGTGTGCATGCTGCAGTCTGGGCTGCATGGCAGGGTTCGGTGCATGCTTTGCCTTCAGCCCTCAAGTGCCAACAGGATCAAACCCAGCCCGAGCTTGAGGAGGATGCAATGCCCTGGCTCAGCCAAAGGCTGTTTCTTGGGCTTCATTCTACCCCATCTCCCTGCACTGCCCCATGGGGATGGTCCCCAGGGAGCAGATATTTGTCCTCAAGACTAAAGGGCAGAGTCCAGCTCTGCCATCTCGTGGGTTTCTGGGTGCCTGAGTGTCTCCCGTGCTCCCTGACATGCTCTGATGTGGGGGTGCAGAAGTGCTGAGTGTGGGTATCTTATCAGGGTTGCCCCTTTGCCACCCCCATCCTTCCCAAGGAGGGAAATTCGCGTGCCGGGTTTGTCCTGGGATGAAGCAGGAAGGCTGAGCAGAGCCTCGGCTGGGTTTTGCCTTCCTGCTCCTCCAGCCTCACGCTGCATGTGCTGCCTCTGGCCCCACTCACTCCGCGCCGGGTGCCCAACCCTGCTGCCCGCCGGGACCGGGGCTGATGCTCTGTTAACTCTTCTTCTGCTTGGTAACTCCTTCTTTCTTCCAGGCAATCCGCCAGTCCAAACTAAAAAAGCGCTGAAGCAGCGATTCCTCAAACTGCTGCCCTGCTGCCGGCCCAAATCCATCCCCTCGCTCAGCGAAAGCAAGTGCTTCTTCTTGCCTTTGTGTGTGTGTGTCCCCGGCGGTGCTGTTGCCTGCTCTCCGCCCTGGCCCTGCCTGCGAGAAGGGGACGCCTCCGCCTCTCCCCTGCTCTGGGTTTGGGGCTGTCAGGATCAATCCTCCCCGGGAGGGGCCCGATCCCGTGGGCTCTGCACCAGCCTCTGTCCTCACCTGCTGACAGGCTGGTTTTCTTCCTCTCCAGCTCCCCGGAGCAACTCCGGGTGAACAGGATGAACAGCGGCAAGACCCGCTTGGGAGCAGGCTCAGGGCAGCCGGACTCTCCCGGCGCTGGTTTAAGGGGTGGGGGGTTGTTGCGCAAAGTTCAAGGTCGGTTTGGAGGTGGGAGTGTGACAGGGGGATGAAAAAGGCTGAGCAGGGAGTGAGTGCAGACCCACCTTAACCACCTGCACTGGGTGTGCTTGGCCTCTCGGTGAGTCCAAGCCCCTCGTCAGGGTCTCTCTCTGCCCACCGGTGCAAGCCAATTGCCCCAGGGAAAAGGTGAGTATGGAGGGGCAGGGGCTGAACCGTCCCACGGAGAGGGGGTACCTGCTATGGGACCACAGCCCCTCTTGGCTGAAGTGGGGTCTGGAGGTGCTGGCTGCTGCAGACAGGGGTTGTGCAGCTTGGCAGATGGTGGGGAGAAGCCATTGATGAAGGTGGGGGCGCAGCGGGCAGGACGGACTCTAGAAAGGCTTGGGGGGCATTTGGGGCTGGGAGCTCTGGAGGGGCGACTCTCCTGCTGGACAAAAACCCTGGAGCAGCATAGACCTGCAGGACATCAAGGTCCTCAACTCCACAGGGCAGACATGTGTGCTAGTGGGAGGAGAAAGGCAGGCAGGGAGGGTTTCAACACAGGAGGGGTTTCACACCCCCTTTCTGTTCAGCCTGGGCTGGAGGAGCTTTTGCCTAGTGTCAGTCCCTGGTCTGCCCCTAGGGTGTCTCAGTGTCCCCTGCTGGCATAGACATAACTCTGGCTGAGCAGAGCACCCCAAAAATGTGTCACCCTGGGCAGGTGTGAGAGCACGGAGTGTGCTGCGCAAGGGGCCTCTCCTGCCCCCTGGCATGACAGGGTAGGGCAGGACAGTGCTGGCCTCAGCCGCCCTCTCTTCCCCGGGTTCCTTGCAGACAGTGTTGAGGATGAGTTTGAGCTCTCCACCGTTTGCCACCGCCCCGAGGGGCTGGATCAGCTTCAGGAGCAGACCAAGTTCACCCGAAAAGAGCTGCAGGTCCTGTACCGAGGCTTCAAGAACGTGAGTACCCCTCGACCAGCTTTGATAGTCCCACCTCCACTGCCATGTCCTCCTCGGGGCTGTTTTGCACCTGGCACTGCCCAGTGTTTGTGAAGGCTTTTGGAACCTTGGGGATGATGTATATATAAGGCTACAGCTTGATCCTACCTCCAGGGAGCTCAGTGGGGAGACCTGATCCTGTGCTCTGTTTCCTTGGGTGCAGAGAGCCCCCTTCCTGGGTGCCTGGGATGCAGAGCCCTTCCAGAGAGGGGTGCAGCCCACACAATCAGGGAGATGCTCAAAGCAGTCTTACCAGCCACCCCACCAGGTGTGCAGGGCAGGGTGCAAGGCAAAGCAAAGGATTCGCAGGGATTTAGGGGGATGCTCACCCCCTTCCTGCAATGTGGAAGTGACACTGTGGCTTGGCCCTGGCAGGAGTGCCCGAGCGGCATTGTCAACGAAGAAAACTTCAAGCAGATCTATTCACAGTTCTTCCCTCAGGGAGGTGAGTGCCCATCCCCGTCCCCATGCCCTGCATGGTTGCCTCTGGAAGGCAGGGGGTCACACAGCAGCCCCTCATACTGCCCTTCTCTCTGCAGACTCCAGCACGTACGCCAGCTTCCTCTTCAATGCCTTTGACACCGACCATGATGGCTCTGTCAGCTTTGAGGTGAGCTGTGGCCAAAGAGAGGGTGATGGGATGGCAGTGGGGCAGGAAGAGCACATCTCTTCAGGTACTGGGGGCTGGGATCACCAGAGTTGCTGTTGCAGATGGATGAAGAGCTTTGCAGGAGCTGGTGCAGTTTATTAAATTCCCAGAGGCAGCAGAAAAGCAATGAAAAGCAACAAAAAAAGGGCTTTCTGTACTTTCTGGCTAGTGCCTTGTACGATATCTAGACCGGCAGAAACAACAGTGGCTGGGTCTTGGTTAGGCTTTGGCTGAACAGCAGGTTCTGGTGCACGTTGTCCTCTTGGGCGCTGTAACTCAAGGGACTAGTGTGGGACATATATGGGGCCAAGAAATTTTTTCTTCCCAGGCTCTTTTTGATACCAACATTTCCCTTGTCAGCCCAGCCCGAGGCCACATCTGCTTTAGGGCTGAGTTCCCCTCTGCTGGAAGGACAAACAAGGCAGTATCCTCTGTGTCTGTGAGGCCCTTTGTGGCTGTAACTCCCATTTGCTTGCCTTATCCATCCTTGCAGGACTTTGTGTCTGGGCTGTCCACCATCCTGCGGGGCACCATTGACGATCGCCTGAACTGGGCCTTCAACCTCTATGACCTGAACAAAGACGGCTGCATCACCAAAGAGGTGGGATGGGGGTCCAGACAGGTCCCCAGGACCAGTGCAGGTCTGCACTTGTCAGGGGCAAGGACAGAACTCAGGAGTGTTGGCTGAGCTGTGGAGGAGAGCTCAGGGGGTCAATATTTAACTGAGCTCAGCTTTGCAAACGTCCCTCCTGGCTCCTTGGCACTGGTGTGTCTCTGGGATGGAGGGTAGATGAGGGGTCTGCTGCTTTGGGGCTCTATCACACATGCAGGCACACACATGGCCCACACTGTGGACACAACCAGCAGAAAAACACGTGAGCACCCCTCAGGTCTTTTGGAAGCATCACTAAAAAGGTGTGGCTTGGGGAGTGAGTGGAGACAGAGCCCTGTGTTGACCCTGCAACCCTGCTTCCCTTCCCATTAGGAAATGCTGGACATCATGAAGTCCATCTACGACATGATGGGCAAATATACCTACCCGGCCATGCGGGACGAAGCACCCCGGGAACATGTGGAGAACTTCTTCCAGGTGAGCTGAGCATATCCTGGGGAAGCAGAGCTCCAGCACTGAGCCAGTGGCTGCAGTGGGTGCAGCAGAAAACATCCCACACTGGGGTTGAAGCAGAGCTGTGCTGGTCCTGCTGGGTGCCTGGGGATGGCTGGCACAGAGGTGTGCTGTGCCCACCCTGGGCAGGAGGTACTGTGCTCTCCCTGGGCTGAGGCTGTCCCTGCCATGACCCCTGTGATGTGCTTGTCTGCAGAAAATGGACCGGAACAAGGACGGTGTGGTGACAATTGAAGAGTTCCTGGAGTCCTGCCAGAAGGTAAAGCCAACAGCAGCTCTTCTCTGGGCTGGGTCACCACCCTGACTGTTGGGGACCTTTGTCCCCCTCCTTTCCCTGGCAGAGAGCGAATGACGCCAGAGCTCCCAGGGGCAAGGCTGGAGCATCTGCTTTGGGAACTGCACCCATGCTGTCATCCCTGTACAGATGACAAGAGCCATGCATCCCAGCAGGGCTTGGAAACTGCCTGTAATCCCTGGGGCTCTTGACTCATGTGCCAGAGCTGCCATAAGGGTAAAGCCAAGCTTGGGGGAGCTGCCCAGATTCCTGTTCTGTGCCCAACTTGCCCACTTCCCACCTGTTCCCAACAGGACGAGAACATCATGCGGTCCATGCAGCTCTTCGACAGTGTGATTTAGCTCCCGGACCTGCCTCCAGCTGAGCGCTCCTGACACTGGGCCCAGAACCTGCTTCTCTCTCTTGACTTTTCCTTTGAGCCTCCCCTCTGCTGGCTGCACAGACATCCCACAGGAAGGGGCCTCCCTTTCCGGAGATGCAGTCAGCGCTGAGATCTTCCCTTTCCCCTGGGCCGGCTCTGCTTTCCTCGGGGGATCCCAAGCAGGTGCTCCCAGACATCAGAGCGTGGGCATGGCTGGCACAGGATGAGCATTTCACCTGGATGGACCTCCCTGCACCCATTCCTGGTGCGGAAGCCGCAGCCTTGGGCTGCAATAGAGGGTTTTCCCCATGCACACCACCCCGTGCAGCCACAGCTCCCCTAACCCTGATCCTCTCCAGCCCCAGGAGCCCCCAGTTCGGGCTCCAATCCAAACCCTCCAGTGATGCTGTCTAGAAACCAATAAAGTCTTGCAAAGGGCCCCAGTGCCTCGGCTTCCTCCCCTGCCCTGGCCGTGCCCTGCCATGCAGAGTGTGTCTGGCATGTTTGGCTGTGAGCTGCTGGCCACCCTCCCTGTCCAGACACTGGGCCAGTGGGTGAGCAGAGGGACCATGCCTGGAGAAGGCAGCCACATGGGCACTTGGGGCACACTGCTGCATGAACTATGGGGAGCATCCCTTGACCCCCAGGGTCCTGGTTAGACCTAGGAGGCTCATCCTGACAAGGGGAGAGGGGAGACTAAAGGAACCTTGAGGTGACTTCTTGTGGCACAGGTCCCCCAGAATGAAGGATGCAGGGCTGGGAGGGCTGCAGCCTCAAACCTTGTCCCTTGAGTTTGGAATGCTGGTACACAGGGACCTCAGGGAACCACTTTGAGGCTACAATCAAGAGATACCCTTTCTAACCCTTCCTGAGGACATGGAAGCCAGGGTATGAGGACACATGGAAGAGGGAGATGTGCTGGGCTCTGGTGGCTGTCCTGGCCCTTAGGGCTCACAGCCATGTTCCTGGCATCATCTGCTGTTCCCAGACCCTGCCCCAGCCCAGCCCACCTGCTGCCCAGAGGCTGGGGAATGAGCAATGGGGAAGAGAGGTGTCCTCAGGCATAGCCCTGTGCTGGTGACATGGTTGAGCTGGCAACTCCTGGGAGAGACAGCTGAGGCTGGGGACAGCCAGAAGACATTGCCATACTGCTGGCAGGCTGGAGGGTCGCCTAGGGGCAGGGGGGGCTTATCCCCATCGCCCAGCATGGCCATGTGAGAGCCTGCTTGGGGACCCCGGTGCTCCCCACGTCCTTGTCACCACCAGGTCCCTGGAGCTGGGTGTGTGCAGGCAGGCCTGTCCTGCCCAAATACCACTTCAAATCGTAGCTGAGTGATGCCCATGTGCTTATGATCCCATGCCAATGCCAGAAACCCTCCACGGGTACTGGGAATGTACCCAGCCCTGGCAGTCCCTGACTGTGGCTCCAGAATCTGCATCCTTAGCAGCCAAGGGTGATTTGGGCTGACCTGAGCTGTGGTGTCTGGGACCAATTGGGAAGGGGTGCAAGGCCAGCACCCACGTAGGGCTGGACCCCAGACCCAGGCTGAACCCCTGGTGTTGCAGATATTAAAATTCCCCCCTGGGGACCTGAGCCAAAGCTACGGGGCCACTCCCCAGCGGGACCATCCCTGTCCCATCCCTTGTAGATACGATGTGGTTTTTAGGTTCATTCAACACATTCTTCACCTCGCAGAAATGATGTGGTTTTTTTAGATTCATTCAACACACTGTTCATCTTGCAGACCTGTTCCCAGGTTTGTCGTGGGGCTGAGCTCCCACTTGCATTCTCTCAAAGGTGGGAGGGCAGGTATCCCAAACCTTACCCCTTGCATCCCTTTCCCCCTCCTCCCAGGCTCTCTGGGGTGCCCACAATCCCCCCGCCACACGGAGCAGATGCCGCCTTCTCCCTCACGCTGTAGGTCGCATGGAGTGACCCCCTGCCCCGGGGCATGGTGACCCACAACCTGCTTGGCATCTCCAGTCTGTATATTTTGTATTATAACAATTATATGGGTTAAAAAAAATAAATAAAAAAAATAAAACAAAAAACCAATAAAATCTAACCACAATCGCTATGCACACCACCGTTATGTTTTCGCATCTGTCAGCTGTCTGGGGTGGAGGTGAGGGGGAAATGCAGGACTGAGGGTCTCTGCAGAGGGTGGCAGCCCTTTTGGGGTGCTGTGGCTGCAGGATGCTCTGCATGGGTGCTCTGCATGAGTGCTCTGGGAGGTTGCACAGGGGACAAAGTATGCGCTGAGCCTGACCATGCCATTGATGGGCCTGTAAATACAGACTTTCCCCTGCTAAGAGGCTGTAGGCATTTAGGCTAAAAAGCTCTTACATCAGGTGTGTCAGATCTCAGGAGTGGGGCTGTCAGGTGTGTGAGATGCTGTTGGGTGAAACCGATCTTGGGACCAGGTGGCTCTTGTTCAGACATAGCATTTAAGGCTGAGCTAACAGAAAGATTGTCGCTTACCACCTTGAAGAGGTAGGTATGGACTGGGGAGGGTTTTTCCTTAGGGACATGAACTGATGGGCAATCACTGGACATTGGAAAAGTGCAGCCTTGAGAACTGGGAAAAAAATGAAGCTAAACAAAGGGGAGAAAAAAAAAACATGAAGAAAGAAACCAGCAGAACAAGGTTATGGACCTGATGTGGGACAGCAAAACCCTCTAGCGCTATACAGTCTGTGGTCCAGGAACTGGAAACTCAATGCAATGAGCTGCCTGGAGACTGAAACATTTTAAAAGGATGGGCTCTGGCTATGGGTGGAATTACCACTGTGGCACTGGGAAAGTGGCAAGTCTGCTCTTTCTAAAGCCTCTCACTCTCCAGAGACCTTTCTGAGCCGCTGGCCATCACCCAGGTCTGCGTATGGCAGTATGAATGGGGCTGGGCACGTCTTCCCCTCTAACCCACTTTTCCAAGTATATCCTATCCCCTGAGCTCTGTTTGGCTGGTTGCTATTTTGGGCAATGATATCCAAGGGCTGGATGTGCCCTCTCGTGGCACAGGGATGCTGTGAGCCACTGATGGGATCCCTTGGGTCCCTCTCCCCAGAGTAAAATGCAGAAAAGGGGCTGAGGTGACCAGGGCTGAGCCCTGGCTTGGATGTCCCTTATCAGGAGCAGGTGGCATTTAAGGGTAACAGCAAAGTCAGTGGGTTTATGATAAGAACAGAGATAAGAGCTGATGAGTCCTTGGAAAAGGGCAACCTTGTGGTGTTTCCAGGCATCATTTTCCCAACTTTCAGAGGAAAAAATTAATAGCAGTTATGTGGGAAAACAGCTGAGCAACTGGATGAGGCAGCTGATGCAGCCTGGGGCAGTGATTAACTCCAGCATCCTGAATACTGTCTAGAACTACAAGCATTTTGTAAAAGGATGAGATCCCAACACTGGGAGAACTGTTACTGCAAGATTAGTTTGGCATGACCAAAGCTATGAGCATGATGCCAGCTTCAGGGTCCAGTCACTGTCCAGCTCTCTATATGGTGGTATGAGAGTCACATTTATTTTCCACCCAAATTTTGTGCATTTCTCCTCTCTAACCCCTCTGTTAAGTTCTTGTGCATCAATACAATTCAGCTAGTTACTATTTAGGGCAGCAATACAATTTCTATTTTTGCTCTTTGAAAGCTTTAGCTTGAACCTGGCGGTAACCAGAGATGCTCCCTGACAAGGGGCTCTGCTGCAGCTTCCTGAGCAGGTACAGACGGGGCTGTAAATGCAGCCGTCTTGGGTTTCTTGTCACGCCAGAGCGTCATCAGCGGGGATAAGCTCAAACGTGGCTGAAATGTGATGTGTCTGCCGCGATGCGTGCAGGCTTTCTCCAGCCCCTCCTCCCCAGCCAGGTCTTTCGGCAGCTCTTTGCTCACTCGTTCCTTGTTGGCTGGTACCCGCTGCAGCCTCCCC
>NW_020955220.1:938732-976627 GCF_003031625.1 Empidonax traillii | reverse complement strand
CGGAGCGGCGCAGACAAAGGGGGGGCTGCGGAGCGGCACGGACCGGACCTGGTCGGCTCGGCCCGGCCCGGCGAGCGGCGGCGCTGGCGGCGGGCGGCAGGATGGTGCAGAAGGAGGGGCAGGCGGCGCTGGAGGAGCCGCAGGGCAGCCCCAGCCCGGCCGGGGTGCCCGGCGCCCCTCTGGAACCGCCGGGCGCCGGCCCCGCAGGGCCCGTGCCGGGAGGGGAGGAGACCGACACCGAGACGGAGACGGCGCTGGGCTCCCGCCGCTTCCTCTGCGGCGTCGTCGAAGGTGGGAGCTCCGGGTGGGGGGTGTCCCCTGGGGGACGGGGGCTGTGGGAGGACGGGGGAGCGGGGGGGCGGCTCGGTGTCCGCGGGAGGCCGGGGGTGGGCCGGTCCCAGCTGGCGCTGCTGTGCCCGTCTCCTCCCCCGCCCGGAGGAGCCCGCTCGGCGGGGAGGTGCCGCGCGGTTCTTGGCCGGGACTCCACCGGGGGAAGGGGGGTGGGGAGGAGCCGCGGCTCCCGGGCGGGGCTTCTGCCCGCGGGGCTTGTGCCGGAGCGGGGAGCGCCCTTCGACGGCAGCTGCGCGGCGCTCCCCAGCGCGCCCGTGATTCCTCGGAGAGGCCGAGGCACTGCCGTGTCTCGCCTGCTGGTACGTGTCTGAAGGAGGTATGATAGAGAGAGAGAGCACAGCTACCGCGCGATTATCTCGGCTGTACGTGCTCTTTCTGCGCACCAGAGCCTGAGAGTCAGTTTCCCGAGTAGGGAATATGTGATTCCACAGGCATCTGCTCTATAATTAATATTAAATGCCCCTTGTTCTCCAAAGTGTTCTAGCTTATCATTTTAATTTGGCTGTGGGACAGTCCTCTGACTTTTGACATAGTTAGCATCAGTAAAAGGTTTAAATTGTTTCTGAAGCTGCAGAATAAAGTGACTCTTTTTGCATTTCTCACTAATGATGGAATTTGTCTGCATTTCTGGCAGGTCGGTTAAGGTAGGTGGTTGAAAGCCAGCAAGAAAAATGATTTATTCCTAGCATAATAGTTGGTTTGAAAATGTTCTGATTCCTGTCATCTGTTACTATTTTTGTACCGTTAATGACTTTCCAGTAGAAGAACAAAATGATTAAGAGATGGAATGGAGAGGGAAGCAGGCAGTTTATCAAAGTCAGTATCTGCATTGCTTTGCAGAACGTCTTTTGTTTATATCTTAAAAAAAAAAGACTGTTTGGCTTATGCAAATATCACTACGTGAGGTGTATTAGGCCCAGTTAAGCCTTTATTTTTTAGCATCTACTAGGGCTTAAAGACAGCGTGGACAAAGATGTCTTTACTTTGTTAATAACTTAAAATTCTGCGAATATAGAGACTAAATTGAAAGAGATTTGGAGACAGGTATCATTGAAGAGAAACACATGTTGTAACAGCATGTTTTCTCATGTTCCTTCTGATACACATGGACCACCCGTTCATCCAGGTTTATATTGGAACTACTGAGTATACCACAATCAATTTTCTAGTGGTGTTAGTTACTTTGTTGGTCACCTCTGCATATGTTTTGTTGCAGGTGTTCTTGAGTTTACTGTGCATAAAACAAAGCAAGAAAATGGCCTCTGCCCAATGAAGCCATCAAACACTGGTTAGGAGTTACCAGTCTAACAATAATCAGTGTACAGGAAAAAAAGGAGTAGGGAGGTGTTTTAAAAAAAAAAGGGCAAACAAAAAACCACCACCGACAGAAAAACAAACCTGTGGTGAATGAGGTTAATGGTAGCGAGTGAAAACGTGTCTTGTTAGTGACCCAGGGGAATTATAGGGTTAAGAGTAAAACAGCAATTAACTTCAGAAGTGTAGGTAAATACTTAAAACACAGAGTAGTGGTTAACACAGACTAGAGGGATGGTGAAGTTAAGGTACTGAGGTGGAGAATTTGGATCTTTTGTAGAAAAGGCAGAGGAGAATTGGCCAAATACTTGTTGTACACTCTGAGAATGGGAAGGGCTTATGACAGATATCAAATTCACTGTTTTGCAGAGTAATAAGGTCTAAGATTATTCAGTGCAAAGCTTTCATTCTCAGCCTCTAGGATGTCCTGGCTTTTAGTGATGGAGAGCGTGGTAACTGGGATAAGATATTTGGCATGATCTTTTGACTTTTTATCAACCTGACACACAGTCCTGATGGAGTAATACAAAACCAGGTCGATTTTCAGTTGGACAGAAAGATCCAAAAGTCATCACCAGCTGGTGACAGTAGTAACCTAAGAAATATGGAGACAGATGGAAAAGTATTGCTTCAGATTAGCATGTTCTCTTCAGCTTTATTTAATTAGTTTTTGTTAGCTGAATGTCCTTTTGTTATAGTGGGCCCTGCTCTGCTTCAGGCTTGTGGGTCTGAAACAGAAGTATATGTAAAGCAAAAAATGTTCTGAGTGAGTTATGAGATGTAGGTGGTATTCATTGGGTCCCACAAGTTTTTGTTCTTTTTTTGGGTTCTTCAGCTTCTTCAGGGCAGCATCAGTCAAAATGAGGAAACTGTGGTGGGAATGAGAACTTCGTTCTGGGTTAAATAAACCTGGAGGTTTACAGGCCTCACAACTGCTCTCGTTGTTCCCCTGTTTAACTCTTGTGTTTGCCACTGGGCAGTTGTGAGGAGCCCGTAGTATCTCAGCTTTGCCACGTCGTGGTGCCAGGCAGTCTGAGATTGCTCTTTGAGAGATTCATTCCTAAAACTTGAGCCTGCTTTAAGCTGCTAAAAGAAGCATTGTACACTTAACATGTAACTGAAATACCTGTTAATGTGTAGGAAGTGCTTCAGTTGAGTCAGTTTGGAGTTTTGAAAGGTGATAGGAGGGTGTTTGTGGCCTCAGTGAGACCAAATATTTATGGATTTACAGCAGTGAATAGCTCTGGAAATGAAGATACCTCTGCCTTTTGAACTGGTATTCTGTGGGAACTTGTGAGCTTTGTGTATTAGGAGCATCATTCACCACTGATTGGCCATGCTGTTTGAAAATAAGAGCTTATTAAATTTCATGTTATTTTAGTCTCTGGTTCTTGCAAGGACTGCCAAGCTGAAGCTTTGTTTTGAAGTGCCCACATGTGGTTGAACTGTTTGCACATAGGTCTAAGTGAATTGGCTTGACTAAGAGTACACTGAGGGTGCTTTTTTAATTGTTTCTAGAATGGGAGGATTAGATTTAAAACCAGAAGCAATTACAATGTCTATGGAATTCCAAGACTTTCAATACAATCTGTTCTAAAATGACTTGTGTAGAGGCTTTTATATATGATTATTCACAGACATAGTATTAGCTTATAAAATGTGGGAACTGTAAAGATACCAGCTTTCAAGTTAATTTTGATAAGGAGCCTATTAAATGGAATAAAAGAAATGAAATTGTAAGCCTTTTGTTGAGTCACTTGCACATATTTTTTTAATTACACATCATCTCCCCCAGTATGTGTTTATATACTCTGTGTATATAAATTCTAATCTGTGCCATCAGTTTTGAGCTAGTAAATATTTTCAAGTGTCTTCAGTATTCACCTTACAATTAAATCTATTTTGTAGGTGTCTGGAGTGATATTTTAATTAGATTATGACTGTTTGGTCTGCTGCTATTATAACGCTGACTTGACTTGTCAAGGGCATATGCTCAGGAACACAGTTTGTATTCTACTAATTGCTTCAGTGGCCAAAACTTATATGACCTTAGATCATAAGAAATGAAACAAGTTATAATTGCATTTTAAATTTAGATCAGTTTAGGTTATTACACTTCCCTAATGCTAACTAATTTTTTTTCCTTTCTGCTTTGGGAAGCTTTTTGATGAGTGTAACCGAAGAGTTTCATGAAGCAGGCATAACCTAACTGGATAATTTTAATCTTGTGTCCCGTAGGATTTTATGGAAGACCTTGGGTGATGGAGCAGAGGAAAGAACTTTTTAGAAGGCAAGTCATGCTTCCTCTTACTGCAGCACATTCCATCACAATGAAATCATAATCTTCCACTTAAGCCTGGAAAGAATTATTGTTCTAACCTAGAGAAACTTTTCACCTAATGTCTGTATTCTTAGGGACTCATATTCACCTTTTCATCTTACATGAACCAAATTTGTCCACTATAATTTGTGCTTAAAGTTATCGTGACTTAATAGTATAACACAATGTTCAATAAAGAAAAAGATTAGATCAGGTTAAAGAAAAAGATGAAGTGAAACTTAGAATTCCTGAATTTGAAGGTTATTTAAAGGCTTTTTTTCCTATGTTTGTAGACTTCAGAAGTGGGGACTGAATACATACCTGTATGCTCCAAAGGATGACTACAAGCACAGGATGTTTTGGCGAGAAATGTACTCTGTGGAGGAAGCAGGTAATTGCCTTTATTTCTCCTCTGTGTTTTCTGTAAAAGACTTTAGAATTAATTGGTTATTGCTGTGTATATTTGTGTGTGTATAATCACAGTAGCCATTCCCAAAGGTAACTAGAGGCCTCTTTCTTAATACTCTGCAGGTGTATTTATTGCAGCTTTGGAACAAGCATGGTTTTCTTCTTTTAACTATAACTGCAGATGATTTCTGAAATTGCTTCAAGGCTTCGTCTTACGAGATTTACTTTTTTTTCAAGGGAAATTATTCCTCTGGCTCTTGAACATCTGCACCATGTTTGAAGTAGAAATTGTTTGCTTCAGAAAAGAGAAAAAAGATTGAGCAAATAGCCTGTCCCTTTATGTAATTCATTAAGCCCTTGTCTCAGTGAAGAAAGTACCTATTAGAAAAACAACTTTTGACTAGTTAGTTAGAACATAAGACCTGTTCATGCTGGTGTGAGGCTTTTTATCCACCTCTGGCATTTATGAGATCTGTGGTGTTTTATTAGACTGAGGGGATTGTAATTTTCCTTGGTGGGGGGGAAAATTATAGTCTTGAAATTAAATAATCCTTCTTGGAGGCCACTTTGAATCACTGCAGAAACATAATCTAAAGGATACTGCAAGGTAATTGCCAGTAACAGCAAAGATTGTTAAATATTGTAAAAATAATTCTCTTTATTCATTGCGTGGAAGATTAAATTTCAGATTTACTTCTTAAAGCAACTGCTTCTGCACAGTGATGTTAAACTCCATGTTTTCTGTGCGCCCCAGGCTTTAGTGATATGAGTGGTACGTGAGCCACTGTCACACAGGGTGATGTTACTGCACTGAGTTGTCTGTTAGTATGTGTGGGGGAAGTGAGTAATAATTCTAGAACTGTTGGTGTGCATACTGTGGAAACAGACTATATCTATATTTGTCTCAGAGTACTGAGATGATCTTAAAAATATTTATAAAACTTTAACATGGAAAATAAGAATACAAGGACAGTTGTTAACATTCCTTTTTGGCATAATTTCTGAGAACTCTCCCAGATAACTTGGTGTTCCTTGCTGTGTTAGGTTCAAGAAATTCCATCAGTTTTCTAAAAATGATGATAAAAGAGGCATCTGAACTTCATAATTTGCTTATAATGATGCCCAAGAATTTTTTTAAATTGTTGAATCCCTCTGAAATAATTCAATTTGATTTCCAGAGCAGCTAATGACTCTAATATCAGCTGCACGAGAACACGAAATAGAGTTCATCTATGCAATTTCACCTGGACTTGATATCACTTTCTCCAATCCTAAAGAGGTATCCACATTGAAACGTAAGCTGGACCAGGTAAGTGTGACACAAACAGCACAGGTGAAGGACTGCTTGGTTTGGAAACTCCAGTACCCTGCTTACTCTTTGGGCTTTTCACCAGGTTCAAAAGGTTGAACCTTTTCAGCACTGGTGTTAGTTTTGGTGCCTTTGAACAATTCGGATGGATGTGTTTGGGTTGCATTACAGAAGTGGCCAGCAATCACCTAGATTTTTAAGAAGAACAAGTCTCATCTCTTATGGGATTCTGAAGGCTATCTTTGTTTTCAGAGTATTTTGGAATCCTGAAGCCAAAGATGCATTGCTAAAGCAAGAACTCTTGCCCACAGCAAACGCCTTTGCAGGCAGACCTGACATGCACATCTTCTTTGCTCTCTTAATTGACTCCTCTCCTTTCTCCAAGAGCTATTACAGAATTAGCTTTTTTCCCAGCTGTCTGTTCTGTGAGATCAGCTTTGGGTTGTTAAAACTGGAACAGATTGCAGGTCTTTAGAGGTCTAATCTTTAAGAGAAGCAGAGCTAAGGGCCAGAGATAGGCATTCACTGTGAATAGAAAACAAAGTCTGTCTTGCCTCCACTACCTTCTCTCCTCCCTTCCTATAGCTTTCCCTTTAAGATTTAGATTAGATTTAAACATTTTAGTTTGATTTTTAAAAAATATGAAAATAATTTAACAAATTAAACTTTTTACTCTTGTCTCCTGTATTAGGTTTCCCAGTTTGGCTGCAGATCTTTTGCACTGCTGTTTGATGATATCGATCATAACATGTGTGCAGCAGACAAAGAAGTTTTCAGTTCTTTTGCTCATGCTCAAGTCTCGATCACAAATGAAATTTATCAATATCTAGGAGAACCTGACACATTCCTTTTCTGTCCTACAGGTAAAATGAGAGGAATCATTTGGTTCAGCCTCAGTCTTATTGGCTGGAAAGCTGGTTTAGCATTTAATAACTGCCTTAAGAAGTATTTTGGGGTTGATTAAAGAAACTGACTTACAAAGAAAGGTTTGATTATTCAGATATGTGCAAAGTTTTTGCCAAATCTATGCAGCTCTGAAAGGGTTAATGCCAAGCAAAGAAGGCAGCTTGATAGAATGGTTAAAGGAAGTTTTTTGGGTTTTTTTCACTTAAACCAAAATCTTTTTGCCTCTTGAATTGGCTGGCTGTTAGTTTCTTAGAATTTTCTTAGAGATACTGTCTGTGCTCGCTGCTGTCACTGGTTCCTGTTTTTAATAAGATTACCCACTTCACTGGTCAGTGAGTTGCTTTATTTATTAAAAAATGACTTCCTCTTGGGTCCAGTCATTGCTTTTTGAATTGCAAACTTCCTCTAATACCTGTGAGGTACTGGGGAGAAAATCACCATGTTCAGAGGTGTGGATGATGGCAAGGAAGATTCAATTTAGTAGCAATGTTGTTATTGTTAATTAGTTTATCCTCTTACAACGTAGTAGTTTGGTCCTGTTGCAGACTTCCACTTTAAAGTTATAGAGACATGTATTCCAGTGCTAATATTTTTAGATATTTGCACTTCATAATCAGTCTTGGGGTTTTCCAGTTCTCTTGCATATTGTCTGCTGTAACCTGGTCTTTTGTTTATGGACTTTATTAGTTTTTTTCTAATTTTGACATTTGAGCTATTTTAATTAAATTCTTTACCTTTTGTTTCTGATCTTTATGTGAAGTTGTCATTCATAATGTCCTTTTTATTTATACTTTGGACTTTTGGGCCTTAGCTGTTTAATGTTATGGATGTTTCTCTTTTCAAATGGTATTCTCTCAACGTGTTTATGGGACAGTTGGGTGTGTTGTCACACCTGTGCATCCTTCTAACAGTGACATTCTCTTTTTCTGTGCAGAGTACTGTGGAACCTTCTGTTATCCGAATGTTGCCCAGTCACCGTATTTACGAACTGTAGGAGAAAAGCTGCTCCCCGGCATTGAGGTGTTATGGACAGGTAAAAATTGTTTGGTTTGGTGGCTTGTTTCTTTTAATTCGCTGTTGTTGTTACAAGAATTTCTCATAAGTATTAGTATAAAATAAACTTTCCAGCTACTTGAGGATTGAATCTTCAAGTATGTGCAAAGCCCTCTGATTATCCTCTTTCCCTCTTAGGTCCAAAAGTTGTATCCAAAGACATTCCAGTAGAGTCCATAGAAGAAGTTTCTAAAATCATCAGGAGAGCACCAGTTATCTGGGATAACATTCATGCTAATGATTATGATCAAAAGAGGCTTTTTCTTGGGCCTTACAAGGGTCGGTCAACTGAGCTCATCCCTCGACTAAAGGGAGTTCTGACCAATCCAAACTGTGAATTTGAAGCCAATTATGTTGCCATTCACACGCTTGCGACCTGGTACAAGTCTAACATGAATGGAGTGAGAAAAGACGTGGTGATGAGTAAGTATGCATAAGTGTTTGCTCTATCTGTGCTTAACCCTATGAATCATAGTGGGTTTTGAGTTTAATGACTTCCTGGGACATATCTGTAGCACATATTATCAGAGAATTTCTTAGTCTTGAGAGGTATCTATGGTTGTGTAATTAACACTCTCAGCAAGGAGTTTTAATGCCTAAGTTTGACATGTGTCCATGGATACGATGTCATTGGAGTAGAAGCAGTTCAGATCAAAAGAAACCTTGAGTGCCAGAGTGTCTGGTTTCTGCACACTGTTTCTCTGTCAACATTGACAGTCACTGTAATTTTCCATTTTGGCTAATTTGTGCTTCTTTGTAAAGAAGGCCTGTCAGAGTTATTGAATGCCCTGTCTGACACAACTTTTCTTTCTATTGTTTTTAATTAAACTTGCATGATAACTTTTTAAAATTTGTCTCTAGCTGATACTGAAGACAGTACCGTTTCGATCCAGATTAAGTTGGAAAACGAGGGGAGTGATGAAGATATTGAAACGGATGTTCTCTACAGCCCACAAATGGCCCTGAAGTTGGCCTTAACAGAGTGGTTGCAGGAATTTGGGGTACCTCAGCAATACAGCAGTGAGTATGATTTGGTATCATTCTGGGGTTGATAAAAAAATGGGGTTAGATGATCAGTACTTGCATTTGAATTGAAAATATTTTATAGATCCTGGCAATTCACATACTTTTTAGCTGGGATTATCTTCTACCTTAGTAATTTGGGAAACCTTGATAATAAGTAAGAATGCTTGATATTCTGCAGTGTGCCTATAGTGCACTGACTCATCGACAGAAGCAACCTTGATGCATGATCCTTTGGCACTTGTGATGAAAGCAACTTTAGCAAGTCAGTTGATGCAGAGGGAAAAGACTTTAGGAACTTTTTATTCTGGTGGCATAGTCAGAAATGCTGCTGGCAGCACATAAATATTAATAATTTTTCTAACTTTCCCCCCATCCTGTCTTTGCTTACCGATTATGTGGGAGGGAAACTTACAGAAACCAAACCCAGTAGTTAGAATTACAGTGACAGAAGCGAACAGGCAAAGTACCACCAGGAAGCTGTGCTGATTGGGTGCTGCAGTAATAAAATCACACGTCATTTGTAGAAGTTGCTGATTTGAATGTTAATTAACAGATATTGAGAACTCTAAACTTATTTCTTCTTATTTTCAGGTAGGCAAGTGGCCCACAGTGGTGCAAAAACCTCTGTAGGGGATGTAGGGCCTCTGGTGGCACCGTCCTCTTTAAATGCAGCTACAGTGGTTACCACGGTGTACCAAGAACCCATCATGAGTCAGGGTGCAGCGCTGAGCAGCGAGTCACCGGCCTTGGTCAAGGAGGAGGAGAAGAAGCAATCTGATGAGGAACCAATGGACATGGTGGTGGAAAAACAAGATGACTCAGACAAGAATGCTAACCAGATACTGACAGATATTGCCGAAGCCAAGATGGCAGAGGAGCTCAAGCCAATGGATACGGATAAGGAGAGTATAGTTGAGTCAAAGTCTCCAGAGATGTCTATGCAGGAAGACTCCGGTAGTGACATTGCACCTATGCAGACTGATGAGCAAATTAACAAAGAACATTTTGTGCCTGGGCCGAATGAAAAGCCTCTTTACACAGTAGAACCAGTGACTTTGGAGGACTTGCAGCTTCTTGCTGACTTGTTTTACCTTCCTTATGAACATGGGCCCAAAGGTGCACAGATGCTGAGGGAATTCCAGTGGCTCAGAGCAAATAGCAGTGTTGTCAGTGTTAATTGCAAAGGAAAGGATGCTGAAAAAGTAAGTCTGAGTCTTGTTTCTGTCCTTCTAAATGAAAATCTTGAGCAGTTTTATTTGTTGTCTGTAATAGAGACTGGTGTTCTAATTCCTAGGACCTGAAGGGTAGTGTATAACCAACCACAGGTCACAATAATTTTCATTCCTCCTGTGGAATCTACTGTTTTAAGCCCGTAGTGCCATGTTGCTGTGAAGGCAGTCTGGTGTCTGCATTTGACCAATGTTCCCTGTACTGGCCTCACTTCTAACAGCCATAGAGGATATCTGTGAGTCATGTGTGGTGTGCTAGTCAATGCTGGTACAATGAAGTAATGAATTATATAGTCTTCCCCCATATTTAGAGGACCACTCCTCCCTAGAACCCTGTGTTTGATCCTGTGGATGTTTTTCATAGATAGAAGAATGGCGTAACCGAGCAGCCAAGTTTGAAGAGATGTGCAGCTTGGTGATGGGGATGTTCACTCGCCTCTCCAATTGTGCCAACAGGACAATCCTTTATGACATGTACTCCTACGTCTGGGACATCAAGAGTATTATGTCAATGGTGAAATCTTTTGTGCAGTGGTTAGGTAGGTGCATTGGGAGCCATTATAATCCCAGATAGCATATTTTTTATGTGTGTTTTTAATTAGCCCACGGGGAAAACTGAAGTATTAGGCAAATGTGCTTTCTTGGATGGGGGTCTGGTATGACCCTGTTTTAAAGGTTTTCCTGTCTTGCTATTTGAAGCAATGCTTGCAGTGAGTTTGCTTTGCTATTATAAGTGAAGTCTGCTGGATGGTTAAGATTGGAGACCTTGATTTTCTTCTTGGGCTAATGAAACTTGAATCTCATCTGACACGTAAGTGTTGACTTTAACTTACTCTTGACTGAATGCACACTGGACTATGCCATTACCTCCTTGGATACCCCGCTCTATGATTGGAAATGACACTACGAAATGTGACCACATCAGCCATCTGCTGTTTGCTCTGTCTTTATAACATTATTGCTGTCTTCAACAGACCTCTGTGGGCCTGGCCACGAGGAAGCTGTTCCTCCCAGCCCTGTGCGCATGCGAGCTTTAGCATAAGGCTATTCTGGTGCAAAATAATTTCTTTTAAATACTTTACAAATTACTGAATTTTTTTTTTTTTTGGTAATGGGTGGAAGTTGTGCAGCTCTCTAGACAGATTTAGTCTGAGACTTAAAATGATCTTGAAACATTTCTTCCTTTTCTTTTTTTTGTTCCTTTTTTTTTTTTTTCGTGTGTGGCCCTTTCTTGTTTGGTTGTTTTGTTTTTTTTTTCCTGAAAAATTTTTGGGGGATCCTAAATTGGCAGATAGCACCAGCATGGCCTGGGTAATTCTAGTGACCTCATTTCACTTTCAGGTTTCAATGCAACTGTAAGGAATATGCTGTGGAGTTTCTTGAGATACACAGCAGACAGCAAAGCTGATGGTCTTAAGTCACACTTTCTGTAACTGTCACAAACCTCACAGTGATTGACCATTACACAACCTTGGTCTAGTCCTAGTGTTTGGATTGTTTTTAAATCATGTTCTTAAACACTGGCAGGTTCAAGTTTGGACAGAGAAGAGCTGTTAAATCATCAAGTCAGTCCATGCCCAAAAACTTACTGTGTTTTGTGCTTATTAAATATCTGATCCCAATATGTATAACTGTAAAAGAAGAAGTTGAAAAAAGAAGAGAGCTTTTAAGGCTGCGTTCTGCAAAGTACAGAGAAGAAAACTAGCATAGGTGGAGAACTCAGCAGCACTGTAGTATGTTAATATTTCTCTAACAACCTCATGCTGTTTAAAAGCTTTAGTTTGTGAATTTTAAGTGTAACACAACTCCCCCAACTCTACTATTCTTGCTATGTGTTGACCTTTAGCTAGACAGAATGCTCTCTTCTTGATAGCTTAATCAGCTTAAAACTCCAGGCCAAAGCTCTATAAAGAGAACAGTGATTTTTGTAATCTCCTAATGTTTAGGACCCAAGTTAAGACTGTGTTTTAGAAGTATCAGACCACCTACTGATTTCATCTGAAGTTGTCTTCAGTTTTCAATGTCCCTGTAAAGTTGGGTTCAAGTCTCTAAATGCATCAAATATTTGAAATAGTTCACAGTAGATGCCAGCTCTAATACATGCTCTGTTAACTTTGGCACTGTTCTGTTCCAGTATTCACGCTATTATTAGATAGTTGAAAAATTCAGGTTTTTTCACATTTACAGATTAATACTCTTATGCTAGCAGTGCTTCTGTGAGAGAGGCCATTTTTGTCTTCAGCTTAAGTTTTTATCACTAATGTAAATACATACAGAGCAAAGGTCTTTTATAGAATAGGTCAAGTACACTACAAATCGAAACAAGTTAGTTTTCACAACGGTGTGCTCAATGGTCCACTGGTTGTTCGCTTTCTTCACCACTCCTCCCAAGTCCAGCTAGCATTCAGTCCCTTAAATTAGTGTGGCTGTACAGTACTATGGATTACTAATGACTTCTATTGTCTTCTTCCCCATTGTGTACAGATGGGAGAATCCTCAGCACAAGTTTCTACTGCTATTGGATGGACAGCGCCAGATGTTCACAGCGCGTCGTCATTAATTAATTAAAATGGAAAGGTTTTGTCTGTGAGGCAGCTCAGATAGATTAGATGTGCAACAGGCATGAACTGAAGTCACATTTGCGCAGCGACTAAGGCATTAACTATGTTTTTCATTTATACAGCTCTTCATTCACGCAGCTCTTTACTGTAATAATTGGAAGTGCTAGTTAAGTTGTAGTCTCAAAGGAGAGACAGATACTGTCTTCCAAGTTATTGACTAAATCTCCTTGTGAAGGATATTTTCTTAAGTGAGAATTCTAAAATGTGGGAGTAAACCAAATTTGAATTCTGGTGCTTCGATTGTTTCCGAAATTTGCCATACTTAGGGTAGTTTTTATTTAATCTATCTTCCTAAACTCTCATAAATGTCAAACTTGGCGCACTTTGGGACTCTCTGACTAGCACAACATACTTGTGTGTACTGATCTGAGACTGTTACTTGAACAGGAGGTAGATTGCTGTCCACAAAAGGAAAAGAGTGTTTGCGCTGCTCATCTTGTCAGAAAACTAGGCGGGTAATTGAGATCTCCAGATACCACTTGCTTTGCTTCACTCTCCAGAGTTGTCACTTGTGTTAGTTGGTGAAGGCTGCAGCGCTGTGCTGGCGGAACGATGTTAAAATTCAAACAGCCAATGGAAAATTCTTTTCTAAAGCAAGCACAAACTAAAGCTGAGCACTGCAGTGGGCCGGCTGTGGCTGGTTGAGCAGCAGGGTCCCTGGTGTGTCCGATATGCTTGTGGAGGAAAAAAGTCAAGATACTAAAAAGCAAAGCTAGTAATGACCAACAGAGCATACTAGTTAAATTGTGAGTTAATTCCAGTTAACACTACTTAGCTTTTTAATGTGCCAGCAGCACTGTGACTATACGGCCTGGATTATGTAAATCTGCGTAGTCTCTTGCAAGAGTGCAGTTCTGTACAACTGTCCTGGCTGCCTGAACTGTTCCAGACTGTTTACATATGTTGCCAGTCCTAGTTTTCTGACAAGATTAGAAAAAATCAGTACTAAAATGTGACTTCAGAAAGGTCCGTTTTTTTTTTTCAAAGGGCTGTGATAATGGCATTTGATCTAAAATTTATGGTAGTAGCTATTGAGCCACATAGCTTCCAAGATGTCATCTTTTCATAGATGAAATAAATGCGCAAATATGCAAAAAAAAGGTACAAAATGTCTGGGAGGTTTACAGAGTTGTGCATGGCACCATTCTTGTGCCTCCTGGTCTAGAATGAAGTGTGTAGCTGAATTGCCTCACCTGTTCTTAGACCTGGCTGTTATAGGTAACCAAAAGTTTGAAATCCTGCAGCTAGTGCGCAAGCGCAAAATCTTTGTAAGTCATACATTATTACAGCCCTCCCCCAAGCCCTGGTTTCTAGCTCAGTTAGAGAGCTTTTTCCACAAGTGTATGTTAGCTTTTTGGACATGTAAGACACCCAGGAAATCCCCCTTCTCGTAACATTCTTCGCTTGGATCTGATCTCAACAGGGTGTCGTAGTCAATCTTCAGCACAGTTCTTAAGTGGAGACCAAGAACCCTGGGCCTTTAGAGGTGGTCTAGCAGGAGAGTTCCAGGTATCAATATGACTTCACAACTGAATGACATTTTCTTTGTTTTATGAGAAACCTTTTGTTGCACATCAGAGGTCTGGAAGGATTGGTCTGCCGAAGGCTTTCTGGTCCAAAGCCCATTAGCCTTACAGCTTGGTTTAAAATAATTTTCCTCCCCTTTCTACAGTAATTTCTCAAGGAGATGCTGCCTGTCCCACGCGCATGCGAAGCGCAGCGGCTTTAGTTGTACATTTCACATTGTTTCTTTGCAGGTCGCACAGCATTTTTATCTGCGCCCGCAATTGCACAATGCGCGCATGCTTGTCTGCCGATGGGAATTCCATGAGCAAAAAGAGATAGTCATCCAAATTTTGGTTCCTCTATAAATAATGCTGTAACACGCTCTGTTGCGAGGAATGCAATTGGCAAATATTCTTAAATCGCTGTTTATACCATGTTCAGATTTGTTCATGGATTTTTCTGGCGCTATACTTTTCCCCCCTCACAGGTGCTCTGCGCGCAGCAAATTGAGTCAGCGCATTGCTTTTGGGATAAAGCGTCTCCTCTGGCCAGTTAACCCTCTTCAGACCAAACCTTTCCTCCTGACATTCTATGTTCTTATACAGAGACAGTGTAGATATGATTGGTAAAAAGTATTTTAAAGCAGTTAAGATTAAGAGACTCTCAATGTGCTGTTTCAATTGCATATTTTAGAACACCAATTGGATATTTTCTATTCAAATATGGTCTTTGCATTTGTAAAGCATACCAACCCCACCTTCTTCTGGGGTGCCTGCAAGTAGCAATTGTTAATTTGGGAGTCTGCAGTGCACACCCAAGAGTGATGGGTTTTGTTGTTCATACAATCATATTAAGTATTTTGTTTTCACAGCGCTTGCTGCCTATTGATGGAGCAAATGACCTGTTTTTTCAACCACCTCCATTAACACCCACTTCCAAAGTGTACACCATAAGACCCTACTTTCCTAAAGATGAGGTAACTGCTTTTGACGCTTGTCACTGCTGTTGGTAGTGATGCGCTTGCTTTTGAGCCAAGAGAGGTCACTGCTCAGTCCCTTCTTCCCCTAATGAAGCAGATGTCCTGATGTCTTGCATGAGGCACAAATGCAAGCTTACAGGAAAACTGAGGTTAAGTGACTTGCCTGTGGTTCAGCAACATGCTGTGCAACAGTACGTGTACACCCACATCCTGATTCCCAGCCTCTCACCTCCCCCCACCTTTTTAAATCTGTGAGTGCCTTCCCTGCCTTATGAAAGGCAAGTGAAATTTTTTCACAGCTGGTAGAGGAATTCTTGCAGCAGGGAGGCATGCAGTGGCTTAAACTTAGAGGGTGGGTATGTGTACCTGTTCACTCAGTAATTATTGTGGCACTTGCTGGTACTTGCAGAGCGGTATAGGCAGAATGTTGATACTGTATCTCAAAATGGAGCTGCAAAATGTGATCATGGTTCAGCTGTTCTTACAATTTTAGGTACAGTTATAAACTTTTTGACCTAGTTTTGAAAGAATTGTTGTCAAATCTTCTTTGGAGTGTTTGATACTTTAAAATCAGGAATTTTTTGTTACTTGTTATTGATTAGCGCTTTTTTCCCTTTCTTGTTTTTTTTCTTCCATTCTGAATACATCTCTAGAGTAGTTTCATTTCCATTTGCTTAGCAAAGAGAATACTTGAAACTGATGTATCAACCAGTAGTTAGCTAACAATCTGTATGGATGCAGTTTATACAGTGTAAGGATTAATGCAGCTTGAACTTTAGGATTTGTAGGTACACTGAGATGAAACATGAGTATCTAGGTTGTTTGCAGTAGTTAGATGAGTCCTGACTTTGAAGCCAGTCAGACAGGACTAGCACATGAAGACTCCTTTACCTACCACTTTTAGGGTACCTCTGTCGTGCTATTCTCAGGAGCAGAGAAGCAGCTTTTTCCATACCTTAGTGCAGGACTGTATATATCTAAACTGATTTGTTCCTTTGAAGACAATGGAATTGATATTTCTAAGCCATCTTAGCAATTGGAGATGCAGCTAAGCATGCAGTCATAAACAATATTTCTTCTGAGGAGTTTTTTTTTTTTTAATGAAAAGACAAAGAAGTGACAAATGAAAAAGCCTTTTTTTTTTTTTTTTTTTTTTTTAAAAAAGAAAAAAATAGGGGCGTAAAGTTTCTTATTTAAAGTGTGACTGGTACAAGTTTACTCTGAGCTTCAGCTGAAAGCCTTTTAACATTCAGGGGGTGTCTGTCCTTCCCAGAGGTTACATTGCTGTACTGGAACATTAATAGGTTTTGTAAAGGGACTCTGTATCAAGGATGTTGATCTTTACCTTCACGATTTATTTTGTGCTGTTACAACTGCAGGAGGTTGATCTCCAGCTTTGCCTTCCCAGCCATTCAACTTCACCACAACGTTTTTGAAGGCAACTTTGAGTTACTTTCGGACAGGAGGTGGGGTGGGGGGCGGAAAGACACATCCTTTCTCATAGATGGATACTTTTGATCTGTGTTGACTTTAACACCTCTCAATGCTAGGTTACAATGTGGCTGTTAATGACATAGCTCTGAAACGAAGTTGTTAGCTTTTGAATGTGATTGATGAGTTGAAATCTTCTCTCCTCTTAGGCATCTGTGTATAAGATCTGCAGAGAAATGTATGCTGATGGAGCTGATCAACCCTTCCATAGTTTACCAGATTTAATTGGAGACAAGTATGTATTAGGAACGAATGACCTACAGAGGTGGTTCTGAAGGATAAAGTTCTGACACTGTATTTAATTTGAATTTTTAAAAGTATGGGAAGAATGCAAAGAACATTTGATATATATAAAACAAATAAAACTTACCTTCAGGAAATTGGGGTTTTGGTCTCTTAAAGATACCATTGACAGTTACGTCTCGGTTCATGCACTGGTCACCCGTTGTGAGCTGATGGAAAATACACTTGGCTGAAACCTGTGTATTATGAAACCTGTGTGTCACAGTGCCTTATTTCAGATTTGTAAAAGCAAATCATGGGAGTGTCTCTCTGGTATTTTTTCCAATCTTATGTAGTTCTTAAGATAATTGATGGGTTTTTGAGGACCAGTCTCCCAGCTAAGTGCCTCCAGCTTTTCTGAAGTACATGTACAAACTTTTAGGCAGTGACAGATGAAGTTTAAAAAAAAAAAAAAAGGCATTAAATCTGAGTTGTAAAATGAGCTACTTTAAGGATTTTTTTTTTTGTCTCAATTTAGGTAGAATTTTATAGAGAGTCTGCTCTGAGTGACAGGAAGGCAGTTAAGAAAAGACATGTTACGGGTATCAAAAAATACCCAAAGGAGAAGATAGAAGAACATGGAAGTAATGGCAGCAGAGCAACTGAGGGCAAAAGGATAAGAGCAGTGTATATGGATTTAAATTACGGGATTGTGAGGTGCAGATGTTGCTTGCAGCTGAGTTTTGACAGCTGATCAGTAATTAATTCTTTGTAAGAACTAATTCCATGAGTGGAGAACTCTGTCACTTCTTTAGTTGACCCTAGAGTCTTCTCCAGGGTACCTGAAGGGGAATACTTTATCCAAGTGACCTTCTTTTGACTGAATTTGAACACTTTTTTTTTTTTTTTTCCTGCAGGTTAGTTGGAGGTCTGCTCACCCTCAGCCTGGATTACTGCTTTGTCCTAGAAGATGAGGATGGCATATGTGGCTATGCTTTGGGAACAGTTGACGTGACTCCCTTCATTAAAAAATGCAAAATGTCTTGGATCCCTTTCATGCAAGAAAAATACACGAAACCAAATAGTGACAAGGAGCTGTCTGAGGCAGAGGTTGGTATAACCTGTGAGATCAGAATTGTGGCCTGAAGTCTTTCCTTTCTAAAGCGGGCCTTTTTGTCTTGCATTTTGAACTCAGTGAAATTCAGTATTTGTTCCTTTCTGAAGACTTTGAGCATAGTATCTGGTGTATTAGAAAGTGACAGTAAAATTGTTCACTGCTAGTCAGCTACAGCTGTGTTTTGTAATACACCCTTGAGGTATACTTTACTAGTAATCAATGCAGTAAATGCAAGGCCCCTTAATCTAGAGGAAATTACATTTTAGAAATAGAGGATTGCTTCTGATCTGTTCTATCTGTTCTACTACTAAATGCAGTAATAATTTCTCCATGCTACAGGTAGGGCACAGGTAGTCACATCAATTTAAGTTGGGAAACAAATCCAAGAGCACTTGGTTTTGGTGTGAAAATCTGACTACCTGTGGAAAAACAAAAGAAACAGAAAGGAATGTCTCTGCACAAACTGTTGGTTATGGGTTGAATGGTATTTTTTTCACTTGAAGTGTGGGTCACTGAGAAGGAGCTTTGCATGCCTCCTTTGACACAGAGAAGCTTTTCTAGCCTGCCTTTTTATCTGGAGTACAAACGGAAGTTGAGCAGGTAAAGAACTAAGTGGCCATCAGAGGTGTAGGCAGAAAAGCCTGCTGGTTTGGAGGTATGCTCCATGAGCAAAGCAGTCTCCCCTGATAAAGATGAATGAAAATGAAAAGCTCAATAATGAGTAAATACCTGTTTCCCATATTCTTTTCAGAAAATAATGCTGAGCTTCCATGAAGAACAAGAGGTATTGCCAGAATCGTTCCTTGCCAACTTCCCATCATTGATAAAGATTGATATCCACAAAAAAGTGACAGATCCAAGTGTGGCCAAAAGTATGATGGCCTGTCTGCTCTCTTCTCTAAAGGCTAATGGTAAGTTTCTCAGAATTCCTTGTTTCCTGACTACATGTCAGTTCTAGGATGCAAGGCAAACTTGGGAGGGTTTGTGAACATACTGTATTTGCATGTCAGCCTGAAATGTTTGATTCCTACCATAGCTGACACTCTAGATTTGGCTAAATACTCACAAAAGCATTCAGATAGCTGACTTTTGCTGCTGTCTTGGTAAAAGGTAGCTTTTCACTGCAGCCATTACCCTGCAAATTAGAAAATAGGCAGAACTGAGGGAGCAATTTGGCGATGAGAGCATGCATTTTTTGCATCTTGAACAGTGCACAAACGTTTATATTTTCCCTGCTGGCATTGGTAATGATGCTTTTTTTCACACGCAGCAGTGTGCACTGGTGGGTAATTACCAAACCCTTCAGTGTGGGAAGTGCTTGGCTGCCTGCCTTACTGCACACCCGGCGTTCACAGTTCCTTTGCACTGCTTGGTGCCCTCTTGTAGTGCTATTTTTGGAACCAGTGTTGGCGTTTCAGGATGTTTGTATGTGCAATGAAAGGTGTGCAGAGGGTTTGTTCAGACTGATGTCTGCAGTGCACATTTTCTTTAGGGCATGGTCAGCTATGTTGCCATAAATCTGAACTTTCTTAGCCACTGTGCTCCATGGGGAGTTGGATCACTGATTTAAATGTTAAAGCAGGTGGGAACTCTAGTAATATTTGATGTCTGTACTTTTTACAGTAACTCTTCTCCTATAGCGTTTTGTTTCTTTCTTCCTTCTTCAGGCTCCCGTGGGGCTTTCTGTGAAGTGAGACCAGATGATAAAAGAATCCTGGAATTTTACAGCAAGCTGGGTTGTTTTGAAATTGCTAAAATGGAAGGATTTCCAAAGGATGTTGTTATCCTTGGAAGAAGCCTGTGATGTGTTTGGCAGCGAACTGTTCCAGTACTGTAGACCCATAACAGCTGGGCAGGTAGTGGTGGGGATCTTCATATGGTCTAGCTGCACAAAGCCAGCAATAAGCCAGCTTGGTAGAAAGGGCTGTGCGAAAATCACCCATCACACATTCAGACTGTAATTTGTTGGAAGGGGATAATGCTGCTGAAAACAGTTTTAACAAAGAGAAACCTTGTCCTCTCCTGGTCCTGTGTGAAGTGCCAAGGAATCTTGCATGGGCTATAGCTCCTTGGAGGAATCCCTCTCAATCGGTGCTGTGGTTGACGACAGTTCTCTTCATTCATGTGTCAACAGAAAAGTGGTCTCTGGCAGAAGTACCTATAAAGATGCAGGTTTTTTTCTCTGTCATAGAGCAGAATGTGCAACTGGAAGTTGCAGAAATGGGAGGGATTGCTTGTGTCAATCAGCAATTTTAGAGATAAGTAGTTACAGTTCTATTTTTTACTACTTTTGCGCTTGTTGATAAAGCAATGACCCATTGTCAATTCTAATGACCATTGGTTCAAGCTTTGTGTTTCGTTAGGGACAAATGTGCAGTGGTCTGTGGCAGAAGTCACTTAATGACAAACCTGTAAATTTCAGTGTATATAAACTTAGCTGTATGCTGACTAACTTTTTGTTTACCAGTTTTTGTAACTTTTTCTTTTGAAAAGTGAAATGGTATAGGTCCAAGATGGCACTTTTGAATAACCTAAAACCACAATCGAGAACAAGTCTGTCCTCAGCACTGACCTTTCTTATTGTGCCTCATATCCAGGGCTAGGAACTGACCATCTCGGGAAAGGGGAGCAGATCCCAACCAACCCTTCCTTCAGATAGCAGTTTGTCGCTGCTTGAGTGTATCGTTCTCCTGGGACTGAAACAGCAATTCACAGGGTGCTCTGCTGAACCTGTTAATTTTGGTAATGTTCGCAAGGGATTGTGGGTGAAAGATGGTGAGAGGGAGAGAGCTGGCCCACAGCTGGGATTTGTCCTTGAAACACTCACCATGTTTCAAAGCCTGTTCATACTAGTTTGATTAAATCAGGGTCTTCAAGTCCTGCACATTTGTATCAAATAACTTTTCTACAAGAAATGCCACAAAAAGCACATTTTTACACATTATTTAAATGGTTACCTACTTTTAAATGTTCCAGAAGTTTAATGTTTTTACCCAGGGTGGACATGCTTGGTTATGGGATGGAACCCGTGTAGTATGGGACCCGGTAGTCAGGTAGTTGCATCATTTATGAAAATGGTATTTCACAGAAGTCCCAGTGTCCCAGACAGGTGATTGGCCAATGGTATGCACCTTGCAGTACCTCGCTTTCACCTGCTGCCATCAGCCGTCTATATCTTCTGTTTAAATTTTCCTGGGTTTTTTTCAGTGGTGCACAAAGGAAATTCAGTTCCTCTTAAAAGCCTCCAGCTGCATAGAAGTTGTTATGCAACCTGTAATGAATGGCATTAAGACTGCAGTGATGCTGTCTGTGACCTGTAAGGAGATGCTGCATTTGGCCTTCTGGTGCAGTCACATGCAGGATGTCTTTTTTTTTTTTTTTTCTTCTTTTTCCTTTGCAGAATGTGAATGATTTCTAATGCGGTAGTGAAGTATTTAAGTTGAAACAAGGTCATTTCATTTTTAGAGAGAGGTACGGGGTTGTGCTGTGGGATTTCATGTAAGTCAGAGCTGAATGCCACTAGTTTATATACAGCTTTGAGTGCATGTTGAGTAGCTGATACCTTGATTTACCAGGTGGGAGAATTTTGTTTCTTCATGGATACCAGAGTCAACTTACTTTATCTGGATGCATAACATTACAGTATAGGATGCTTGTGGCCTTATTTCTTGGCTTTTAAGGAGTTGCCACATTTTCTCTTCCTATGAATTTGTTATTATTATAGAGGTTAATTGTCTAAGCCTATGGAATGTCAGGCCAATACCATCATTCTAGAATTGTAAAGTGATATGTTGACATATCTTTCATGGTTATGAATTTTCATTAAGGTTGGAATGCCACTTTCATTAATCTGTTTTAGATCAACAGTATCTGTAGCAGAAGACCTGTAAAACTGTATTTGAAGACCATGCGAGAAATAGAATAAAAATTGAGAATTGAATGTAAATAAATGTGTGTTTCGTGTGTGTGAGGTTCCAGAACCAGAAATGGTTCAGCCACATATGTTACATCATACTGTAAGTGTTGGATGCCCTTGGAATCAGCTGTCAGTCTTGTCTCTGCTTTTGGTGGCAACAGTGTGTTGTCTGGTAGACAACTTACTGTGTTGATGCTTGTCAGAGGTGGGTGTTCTGTGACCCTTTAGAGGTCTCACCCTGAAGACTTCTGGAGTGGCAGTGCCTTTCTTGTTGCCTGTCTGTGAGTTGTGCCTGTTGAACTTTACCTGTTCTGTAAAAAATCAGTTCTTTCACAGGTGGTCACCGGTGCCTGGCAAAGCCAGGATAAGCTGTGTTGCATCAGGGTTCCCTCACCCTCTCACACAGTTTTTTCCCTTGCTGGCTGCTCAGGGTAGAGTTTCTGAAACCCCACCAAGCTGCCAGCACAGACAAGGTGTGAGATGAAGTAACTTGGGTGTCCCACTGTGTGCAGTGGGCAAACATCATAGCTGCATAATCTGGCCAGAGTTGTACATCCACGAGGTTTAACTTGGGAAGCTAAACACTGAGATAGCTGAAGCAAAGGGATGGGCAAGGGGTATGAAAAGCTGCTTTTTCCTAAAGTAATTTAGCAAAAGTTCTTCCACCTGCTGTACAAGTGCATTGGTGGTGCAGTTCAGAAGCTTTTTAGTGTGGAGAACAGGATAACACACAAACTATGCAGGGAAGTTAGCAGTTAAAAACTTTTCTCCTGGCCCATCTGAAAAGGATAGTTAAATATAGGCAACTTTGTTTCCTTGAAGCCTGTTTCACGAAGTTAATGACAGAGTTGCCTCTCTGCAATACATCTCGCCCTGAGAGACAGGTTTGGGTTCTGATGTTGCATCAGACTCTTTAAGGGAGCATAACACAGAAATGTGCTCGTGCCTCCAGTCGCTCCAGGGTGGTGTCTGCAGACAGGTCATGTAGGGTCAGGTGGCTGTGGAGAGCAACTGCTGAGAAGCACATGGCTGTGCTTGTGTAACCAGTGCTGAGTGAGTGCTTGCCTCTTTCTGGGACCAGGTTCTGCTTTTCAAACCTCTTCAGTCGTGTTTTTCTTGAACCCAGTCCAGCTGGAGCAGAGCAAGTGGTGGGCTGGCAGAGGTCTCTGCGGTGGGAGCAGAGCCAGGTACTGTTCCAGAATGCGATGTGAGCTCATCATTAGTGGAGTTTGTTTCAATTTAGCTGCTCCCCTCCACCCCTGCAGCACCAACCAGGCTGCTTCCCTTTCTGGTTTGAAAGGCCAGTCCCGCCCTCTGCTCCCTGCCATGGATTTTGAAGTAGGATTTTGCCTTCTGCGCTAAAGGGCTCTGGTGCCACAGTCCCTAGTATCAGGGCATGCTGCTCTAAAGGAATAGAGATGAGCAGGTCCCTCTCTCTGTGCCCCTGACTGAGTCCTTGTCACTTTCCTGTCCCCCGTTCCCTTCTTTATGCCCTCCTGGCTCTGTGGGTGCCCTGTATCTTCTCCCGAGTGCTGGGAAGGCTGGTGGTGCAGGCTGGGATGGTGCCCGGGAGAAGGGCGGTGAGTGGGCAGCCGGCAGAAAGGGCCATTTTTCCCGTGTGGCGTTTCCGCAGCTGGCCGTGGCGTCAGTAAACGCCGAAGGCCCAGGACGGCCCCGAGCTGAAGGATGGGGGGCGATGTTGCAGGGCCTTTTGGTTTGGGCACGGGGGCGGGCAGGGGGCGGAGCGGCTCGGCTCGGCTCGGCACTGCACGGCCCGCCCCGCGGCCAGACCCGCTCCCAGCGCCGCCGCCTCATGGAGCCGCACGGGCCCGCCTGCCCCGGCAGCGTCCTCTTCGGTGAGCGGCACCGGGGGCCGGGAGGGCAGTGGGGACAGGGCGAGGGGGGAAGAGTGACTCGTGGGGGATCGTAGATGGTAGGGGAGGTGGGACACGGCGCGGGGTAATAAACCGTGGGCGGGAGTTGGGGGGCGACGACAAGAGAGGGGAGTGGGTGGGTTAAGAGAGCTGGGGGGCAGGAAAGACACGTTGGAACAATGAACTGGAGTCCGGGAGAGAGACGGGGCAGAGAGAGACTGGTGAGTAATGGGGACGGCGTGGAGGCTGGAAAGACACGTGGGTGGGGAATGGGGGAGGGGGGAACACGTGTCGGGGCAGTAGGGACGGTGGGGCGGCCGAAGAGGGACCTGGGGGTAGCGTAGACACACTGAGGAGGGGGGGAGAGGGCAAGAGAGATACGTGGGTCTGAAGAGACACGTGGAGGGCGTTAACGTGCCGGCGGGGAAGAGAAGTAGGGAGAGACACGTATATGGCTGGGCTTGGGAGGGAATGGGCATGTGGTGGGGGGCCCGAGGCGGTTTGGGGGGGAACCACGTGGGGTCTTGGTGTTCTAGCGAGTGTAGAAGGTTGGGAATAATGGGGCAAGGGGTTGGCAGCCCCGGCTCCCGCTCCTCCGGTTAATCCCCCGCGCCTCCCACGTCAGCGTTTCGTGGGAGCCCGTCGCAGGGCGGAGGAGCCTTGTCCCTCCTCTCTGGGAGGGATTTCGGCTGGGCCGTGGAACCCCCCGCACACGTGGCCCTACGCTGCTCACAAACGTGTGTGCGGGCTGCGCACAGCCCATGGCGCGGCCCGAGCAGCGCAGCTCAGCGCACGCCTGCGCTGGGCAGGGAAGCGGAGCAGCCCCCCGGGCTTTTTATGAATCCGGGGTTTGGTCCTCGCCCCAGCGAGCCGAGTATATAAGCACGGGCAGGAAGAGGTCCTGCCCCGGGCTGCCTTTGCAAGTGTCGGCTCTGGTATGCAGGGCTCAGCGCTGTGTTTTTCCGATGGGTCTCCTATCGGTGAATCATCCTGCAAGAAGCAAATGCACCCAGGGCACTTTCCTCCTTCCCTTTGGTTGGCCGAATCCTGATCGTAAGAACTGAGGACGTAATTGTGCATCTCCCTTGTTTTTGTAACTGAGAAGTATGTAATAAAATATGTCTCAAAACTTCTCTTGAGGGACTGCAGCTCCTTGCAGCCTGGCCCAGCATCCTCCCGTTGGGTTGAGGGAAGTGCACACACAGCTCTTGGGAATACACAGCCCTGGCCTGAGGCTGAGTGAGGCTCCTGAACATGAGAATATAAAGAGTTTTAGGGATGCCATGTGCATTCCTGACCAGGGCTTGCCCTGGGAACCCTTTGCCTGTGGTGCCTTGTGCTGTGTAATGCTTGCTACAGCTTTTTTGATCTCCTCCTTCCAGGCTGTGAGCTGACTGCCAGTACCAAATCCTACACATTTCAGGTGGATGAGGAAGATGACTCTGACCACATTTTGGCACTGTCTGTGGTAAGAGAAATGTGAATTAACTGTGCTTGCCCTCTTCTCTCCTCACCCATGCCCTTATCCTCTATTTCCAGGCTCACCCCGCCTTGCTTGGCTGGGCCAGAAAAGGGAACTCTCTTGGCTGAGGTCCTGACTCTGTCTGCTCTCAGAGCAGGGTGTCATGTTTATCCATTGTATATCCATTATCTTTTGCAAAGCCAGTGATCGCAGGAGACTGCTCAGCAAAGAAATACTCCAGGCATGGAGTGAAGGAAGGTATTCCTTGTATTTGACCTTGCTGGAGCCTCACACGTAGATCCAAACCAGCTGGGACTGTGGCTTGTTGCTCTCCAAGCCTAGGTAGATGAAGGGCTTCATTCCTGGCTCTCCCTCGGGATGTTTTCTGTCCTGGGAGTGCAGGACCTGCCAGCGTGGATCAGATCAGCAGAAAACACAGCCCAGGTGCCATCCCTTGAGACAGTTGCAATAACAGCTGTCCCAGCTGGGAAAGGCACAGAACCTCTCCCCGAGGCAGTCAGGGGACAAGTGCTGTGGAGAAGTCCTTGCTCTCCCTGCTTTGTGTAACAGCATCCTCATATCTTGCCTGACATCTGGGCTTGTGGCATTGCTGTGGGAGAGCTTTTTTTCCATTTCTATGGAGAGCCCTGACTGTCCCCAACATGTCCCCTGGGAGAGCAGTAGTTTACAGTCTCCTCTCCCCCCCAGGTCTGCCTCTCAGATGGTGCCAAGGACGAGTGCAATGTAGTGGAAGTCGTCGGGCGAAACCATGAGAACCAGGAGATTGCTGTGCCTGTGGCAAATCTGAAGTTGTCATGCCAGCCCTTGGTAAGAGGCTGTTTTGAAGATTGGGGGGTGGGGGGTTGGCTGCAGGGAACTGGACAGAGTCGGATGTTTGTGAATCCTGACCTAGAATCCGCAGCTCTTGAGAGAATGCCCTGGGTAGCCTTGGCCTGGCTGCAGGTGCCCTCAGAGGGACATGTTTAACTGGGCCAGGTGCTGTGCTGGGGACTGCAGGGTATTCTTCTTTTTGCCTCTGCCTCTAACTCAGCTCCACTCTGCTCTTTGCAGCTGAGTCTGGACAACTTCAAGCTGCAGCCTCCAGTGACCTTCCGCCTGGCAGCAGGCTCTGGCCCAGTGCACCTCAGTGGCTGGCACAGGATCAGTAAGCACTTGAGGATGGGGAAGGGCTTGGGAGAAGTAAGGGGTATGGAGGGTTATCATAAGTGTGAACACTGGTCAGGGAACCTCTGGGAGATGCACGGGGTACTGCCCAGCATGTGTGCTTGGTGCCTCCTTTGTGTTGGTTCCCCAGGGTCTCTCTTATCAGGGATTCCTTCCCTGCCATAAAGCCTTGCATGGGAAAAGGGATCTGGATGTCCCACACTGTCCCTTTTTCCCCATGGCTGGCTGTCACCATCCCCTGCTGAGACATCCCTCCAGCTGGGGTACAGCTTAAGCTGCTCTTGAAACTGCTTCAGTGCTCCTTGGGCTTCTCTGCTCCTGGGGTGTCTCAGGGGCCTGTTGTATTTGCACAAACGTAAGTTGGTGAGTAACAGTTCTTTGTGTGTCCCAGTGCACAGGGAAGATGCTTCCTTTGAGGATGATGATGACCTGTCTGACGAGGATGAGGAGGAGCTTCCTCCTATTATGCCAGCCAAGAAGTAGAGGAGGAAGCAGTAACTTGTCTCCAGGCAAGGTGAGGGGCCAGGCAGCGCCAGAGGAAGCGTCCGGGTGGCTGAGATACTGAAGTGGCAAGTGTGGGTGGGAGGTGCTGCTGGAGGCTGCTGTTCTCAGTCTGGTTCTTCCTCCTAGGTACTCGCTGGGACTTCTCTCCCTGGACGGCTTTTACCTCAGAGACCTCTTGCCAGGACCTCAACGTTTGCTGTTTTGTTTTTATTTTTATTCTGTTGTGACTTTCTGGGGAGCAGGGGCTGCTCCCAGCACTGGGGTGTCTCCTTTCACACAGCCCTGGGAGGTTGATCCTAAAACTGGATGGATGCTGCTGGTATATCCCCTCTCCCCCGTCTCTGTTCTGGGAGTTGGGAAGGGAGGAGGTGATCCTTGCCCTGTGCCTTCTTACTGTCCTGGACCTCTGCTCTGTGCACCCCCTTTCCCTAACTGTGAAACACCCAGTCCTGGCCCCTTCCCCAGCATATGGATGTAAAGTCAGGTGTGGGACAGGCACTTTCACTGACTCTAGTGTGTTTGCTTTTATTTACTCACAATTTGATAGTTTTTATACACTTAGAATTATGAAACTGGGGCCCAGGCTATGTCCTTGACTGCAATTATGGTGGGGCGGGAGCTCACAGCCTGTCTGTGATTTGGAGGGAGGTTCTGGGTCAATCTGTTTTGTAAAGAATTGCTCTTACACTCTAAATAAAGGTCTCTCAGACATGAGGTCTGGAGAGGGGTCACTGCTGGCTGGCAGGTTCCTCCCTTGCATGCTGCAGTGGGGCAAGTTTGAGCTCTGGCCTTTGCTGAGGAGTCATGTCACCCCACACCTGGGTACCTGGAGAGGGTTTGATCCTTTCTGTGCTTCAGTCAGGTGGCACTTTTCACCCACATGTGCTGGTTCTGCCCTTAAATGTTTCTCTGGTGGTTTCCCTGCAACCAATCTTGCAGCCTTGGCCCATGTGTTGATGCCTGTCCCAGCCCTTCTTGCTTGAGACACTGGCTGTTGTCTCTGAGAAGCACCATGGACTTTTTCTGCTGTGCTGGCTCTGTTGATGCCATAGGACAGCAAGTTTCTCAGTTGCCTGGATTTATGTAGGAAATCCAGGGTGGATCCTCAGCTCAGTCTCCATTCTAGATTATGTTTCTCTCCTCTGGGACCTGTGCAGCTCCTCTCCACCTACCCACTGTTTCCTTATGGCCCCAAACATCCCTTGCTCAGGTCCCAGAGGGAGGCTGCAGTGTCCCTTGTGACAAAGGAAAAAGGACTGATGAAGTGATGGTTCTGGGGAGACCTTGCTGTGGCCTTTCAGTACTTTAAGGGGCTTATAAAACAGATGGGGGCACACTTTTTAGCAGTACCTGTTGTGATAGGACAAGGGGTAAAAATTATAAACCAAAAGAGGGTCAATTTAGATTGCATGTAAGGAAGGTTTTGTTTACAATGAGCTTCCTGAAACACTGGCAGGGGTTGCCCAGAGAGCTGGTAAATGACCTGCCCCAGAAAACATTCAAGATCGGGTTGGACCAGGCTCTGAGCAACCTAATCTAGTGGAAAATGTCCCTACCCATTGCAGAGGGGTTGGACTAGACGGCCTCAAAGTCCCTTCAAACCGGACCAATTCCATGACTCTTTAGACTGCTGGTGTCCCAACCCCAAGGTACGTGACTGTGCCTGCCTGGGGGGCTGAAAGCCGGTCCGGGGGGGGATAAAGCCCGTGTTTTGTGCACGGCCCCGCAGCAGCGAGGGGAGAGGATGGGGACGGGTCTGGAGAGGCGGCGGCACTACCCTGGTACCGGGGGCGGGCGTGGCACCGCCAGGGGGCAGGCGGGCTCTGCGGCCCCGCTCCCGGCCCGCCCGGGGCACCGGGAGCCGCCAGACCCGGCTGCAAACAGCATCCCGCTCTGCTCCTCCTCCTGCGGGAGGGCGGGGGCCGGCCGGCAGAGGTCCTGCCTCCGGGAAGGTGCTGTTCCTCCCACTGTCCCGTGTGTTCGGAGTTGGCGCTCGGTGTCCGTACCCACGGGCGCTGTCAGATCTCTCGGCAAATCCCGTTGCCTGGAGAAGTTCGTGGCAGTACCGCAGCTGAGCCGGGTGAAGGGCTGCAGAAGCATCCTCCCTGGGAGATGCTTGAGAGCTGTTGGTGGGCACAGGGCACTGGTGTGCTGATGGTGCGAGTGGGGATTCCAGGGCTGTGGCTGGCTCCGTGGCTGTGCTGGTACCGCGACAGTGCCCAACCTCTTCCAGGGCTGGCACCCCCAGCGCCTCGCAGATCTCCCTGGCTGTGTGCAGCTGGAAGGGGTCAGGGATAATCTACCTGCTGGACTCTGATCCTTCTTGCACTTCCCCAACATTGCAGCTTGGCTCCAGGGAGACAAAAGCCAGTAGATCCTTTTTAACCAGGTGTTCTTAGAAGAGAGGGCTAGGGGAGACAGCTGGCTCAGAACCTGGTGGGGAGTGATGAGTGGAGGGAGCGGGCACAGCTTGGCCCTTGTAGGGTAGTACATTTGCTTCCCACGGGGTGGGAGAGGCAGTGCTAGCTAATATGAAGGAGCATTTGGCCTCTTCAATGGTAGAAGGAAGTGGTTTCAGGGTACTGGTTTCTTTAGGGGTGTCTGGACAGCTGGGACAGTCCTGCCAGGGGGCAAAGGTGGCACCATGAGGGGCATGGTGAAGGTGGCAGAAGGCTTGAGGAGACCAAGCTTGTCCAACTCACTGTGGGACCAGCCCAACCCAATACTTTATTGTGAGTGCTGCCTGGTCCCCGATACTGCTGCAGGGCAATGCCCAGGAACAAGGGATGCCCGAAACCAAGAGGGGGTAATGGAGGGGTTAGGGGGTGTTGGCACTGCCAAGCCCCTGTCTGAGTGACTTGGGGAGGTTTACTCCCTACTCCCTAGCAATGTCACAGCCTTGGTATGCTCAGCCTGGGGAGGAGGAGATAAATGCTGAGGTGGCAGGAGGCTGGGAGGGGGATGCGCTCACACACAGCACTTAATGGGGAAGGATGGGATTACAGGGGTCACGCTAGGTGAGCAGCTTCCTTCGTGGAGCTGATGGTATCAAAGCAGGTGCCCCCGGCTGCAAATACCTTGGGCAAACAAACAGGGCTGTCTAAGAGCAGGTGAGCTTGGGCATGGCCGGGCTGGGGAGTACTCAGTGGTGGGGGGCAGGAGGCTCTCTGTGCACACGGAGTGAAGCGAGGTGCTCCTGGTGTGAGGGCTGCTTGTTTGGCATAGAGTGAGGCTGCAACTGAGTTGTTGTGTTTCTAGGTACATATGTGAGCTTCCCATGCTGGAGAACCCTTTAAGGGTGTGGAGGTGCCAATACAGAGAGCCAAATGATGCCCCAGTCCAGGTGATGTCTCTGGAGTTGCTCCGGTAATTGATTTCCTCTGAGCATCCCACCTTACTGCTGCTTCAGCGCTCTGTGGGCTGATATGGCTGGCAATGGATCCCTCCCTACCCCGGCAGCAGCAGGAAACACCCTGGTTGAGCCATGCAGCAGAGAAACATGGTTTGGGGCTGACCATGCATGAGCACCATGGCTATGCACCCACGCTGCTGCACACTCCATACCCCTTCCAATCCTGCTGCACACAGTGAAAGGCTTGGGCTGCTCACTGCAGGGTCTGGCTCAGATGCAGCCTCACTGGGCTGGAGAGCTTGGCTGTCTCCTCCAGCCCGGTGGCTGGGCCAGGCCGTCAGCTCCCAGAGGACGCTCTGGTTTCAGAGGTCATGTTTGAGTTGCATTTTCAGGGATGGAGGAGAAAGATGGGGAGCTGCTCTGCTGAGCATGGCCAGGCAGCGGTTTTCCTTGTGATGTCCCACTTGGTCCTGCCCCAATTGAGTTCTGGCTGGGTTTCAACTCTTTGTGGCTTAGACATCATTCCCGGGGCGGCTGAGAGGCACAGCTGTGACTGTGCTGTAGGTGGGGCTGGTCTCCTGCTCCATGAGCACTCTCTTGCTGGTTCCCACGCTGATCTGGGGTAAAGCTGTTGTTCTCTGAGTCATGGCTTCCTGGGCTTTGGCGGAAGAAAGGGGACACCCCGGGAGACACAGCCTCCCCCTTATCCCAGGGTTCAACAGCTCTGCGAGGTGGGGCAGAGAGCTGTGTGGCATGTGGCACCTCAGGGGCAGCAGGTGAGAGGAAAACCACCAGCAGAGCCACCCTTAACTGGGACAACCCTGATGGTAGGTGTGACAAGTGTCCCGTTCTCTGCAGTGTTAGCTGACTGTGCTATCTATCCCCGTTCCATCCTGCAGGGCAATGGGCACAAGTACCACTATTATTGCCTTAGGGAACCACTGAGCCAGGGCAGACAGACCACAGCCAAGAGAGACAGCAGCAGGATCTGGAAAGGCCTGCCTGCCAGTAACTCCCATCAATATGCCTTGCAAAGGGAAATGGTGCTGATGCTCTGTGTGGGAATGGCCCTGTCTGATGCAGAAGATGAAACTCAGGTCTGGGGTCATGTGCTGGTGCTCAGCTGTATGCTGGGTCCTCCCCAGGGAGCCTCACGTTTTTTGGGAGCCTGGATGTGTGAGTGTTCACCCACTAACTACTCTGTGGTAGGAGAAGAGGCTCCTCCAGCTCCCAGTTCCCCAGCAGATGCCTGGCTGCACGTCCTGGCACAGGAGTTTGCCCATGGCCTGGCTCTGCTCTGGGCATTCACAGGCCGTGATAGCTGCCCGGTGTGCCAGCTTGCACTGTGGATTCATGTCCCCAGCCCCATAGTGCTGCCCAGAATACAAGAGGGGACTGTTTCCATGAAGGTGCTGCTCTGGCAACTGTGGCTTTATGCTTTGCAGTGGGGGCACAGCTGGAGAAGCCCTGGGTACTGTTGGAGCAAGGGTTGTGTGGATTTAAACTCACAGACACTCACAGTCACATAAAGCTGGTGCTAAAAGTGAACATGTTTGGGCTGTGGTAGAGAGCCCCCTGCAAGACAGCCTGGGTTGAGGCTCCAGCACAGCTGTCCCATGCTGTCCCCTCCTGCATCCCCAGCGCAGCTGCCTCACGACAGGGCAGTGTTGGCAGCTCCGTGCTCAGCACCCGCAGCCCAGATACATGGAGGTCACAGGTGCCCTGCCCTTTGACCTCTCTGAGGCACAAATCTAATCGCTCTGGGCTGGGCTGTCCCTGATGCTGGCAGAACTGTCACTACTGGCCACATGCCCTGGCCAGGGCTGGTGGCATCTGGGGGAACAGGGCCTGCCCAGAGCAGCTGGGCTGGGTCCCAAGGGGATTAGGATCTCTCAGAGGTATCCTCCCAGGGTCATACTTCACTGCAGCGACCTTGTGGTTCTCTGCTTCCAGCCCCATCAGTGGCAGAGCCCTAGGTCAGATAGTCAGGATTTGGCTTCTGTGGTGATGCTGGTGATGGCACTGCATAGGGCCTTGTGGGACATCACATACCACTCCATGCTTCCAATCCCTGCTCCTCCAGTGGGCTCTTAGGCAGGTGGAGACCCCTGAGCTGCAGTTCATGAGGTTTTTGGGATTGGATAGGAAGAGCTGTTGCTGATGGGCAGAGCAGAGGATGAGGAGGGTAGAGGGGACAGGGATCCTGTCTGTGGCAGGTCTGCCCTGCTAGACCTCCTGGTGCTTAGCTCACAGGGGAAGGTAGAGTGGTCTAGCAGTGGGGCTTGGCCCTTCAGAGGTAGGATTTTGGCTCCTGGGAAAAAAGTGGAATTAGAATATTTGGAGAGCTTTCAAACTCCATCTGAACTCCCTGGTTTTTTGCTGGTTGTTTGCTCCTTTGCCTAGGCCAGGCCTCTGCAAACCTGACCCATCCCTGCACAGCTTGGAGATGGTGTCTGTACCATGATGGGAGCTTGGGTATCTTGTTCATGCCATGGCCACACTCTAGGACAGCATGGTATGGAATACTGGGAACATGACCTTGGTTCCTTGGTTACAACCTGATCACCAAGGAAGGCCTAGATTCAAAACCACTACACCTACCTACCTAGGGCAAAAGTCCCCTACCACAGCTGGTGTTGGGGAGAAACCAGTTATAGGCTGTCTTCAGGCTCTGGCTGTTGCTTTACCTGTGGTCATGCTTCCCACCTTCCCGAAACAGAAGTCTGCAGGGTGGCAAAGAGACCCCACATGGCCCTGGGCAAGGAGGGAGAGGGGCACAGTTGCTGTGCTGGGCCCCATGCCAGCATGGAGTGGGGGCTGTAGGGCTGACAGAAGATGAAGGGCTGGGCTTGGATAAAGACTAGCAGGGGGTTTGGAGCAGGTCCATGGAGCTGGTGGTCCACAACAAGGTGGGGGGCTGCAGCCAAGACAGGGGAGGAGCAGGTGCCATGGCACGTGTGTCCACCTTGACACTTCTTTGAGGGGTTCAGTCTTGTTGGTCCCACAGCCTCCCCCCAAAGCCCCAGCCCTTACAGGGCCATGTGGGGTGCCCTGGGGCCTGGCTCCCCGGGGCCAGGGTCAGGATGAGCTTTGGCTCTGCCGGGCTGGGATGTCAAAGGGGCCATAACCCTGGTGTTTTGCAAACTCCTGGGGTCAGCAGTTCAGCTGCCACTAACACAGGAGCTCAGAGACACACACGGGCATTTTGGGTGGATGCTGTAAGCAAACAAACGAAGGTAGAGTTACAGCCGACGTACAGCCCCCCTGGGCCACTGCTGTTAGTTTTAGGTTTAACCCCCCCGTGGGCTGGGTGCAGAAGTCCTGTTCCTAAGAGGATCCAAGCCAAAGCTGAATTGCCTGGCCTGTCTGACTAGGAAGCAAAGCAGGAAAGGAACAGCATTTTGCATCTCTGTCTCAGCTACTTGTGACCCTGAAGAAGCCTCTAAGCCTGTCCCACAGAGAGGACAGTGATCCCTGGCATTGAGTGATGGCTTCCACCTTCCTGGGTGGCCAGCAGAGCCCCTTCCCACCCAGCCTGGCTTTGAGACCCCCACTTCCCAGACCTACCTCATGGGAGTGTTTGAAGACCCCAAGTAGGATGCTGATGCTTGGGCTGGGGCTACAATGTTGAGGAAGTTGTGCCAGCTAGGAATGTCTTGAGACCAGGTCCTGGAGGTGCTGTTTGGTCTGTGCAATGGGGTCAGGAATGGAGTGGAGCTGCCTAAATGCCGTGAACGCACACATCCTCATACACAAGTCTGTGTGTGTCACCTCTTCCCCATGCACATGCATCATGGCCATTCCCAGCCAGGCTGCTTGTTTGATGACCCCTGTTTGAAGCAGAGCAGAATTGCACGAAAATGTTCAGGCTTGGGTTTAAATTATATAGGGCTGGATATGCCACCCTCTGCCTGAGCTGATCCCACATCAGCTGTCCTTGCTTGAGAGCCTTTGGTCTTTGTTTCTGGCTTACCTAGCTCAAGCCCAGCTATGGGGCTCTGTATGGACCCCTTCCTGAGCTGGGTAGCTGCAGAGCCATCCCAGTTCTCTCTCCTTGTAGATGGATGTGGCCTGGGTGTGTATTTCCCCTTCAGTGCCCTCCACAAGGCTCTTGGCCTCACTCAGCTCTGCCTGGCTCACATCTGAGCACACCCCATACTATATGTGGGAATGCCAGAGATGAGAATAGTATTGGTCTCATCAGAGCCAAATGTAGCCAAGCAGGGGATGCTTAACACCACTACAAAATCCATCTATGCATCCATTTACTGTCCTGAATAAGCTTCTGCTGTACCTGGGGACCAGGAGTGAAGCTACCACAAGCTGACCCACCCAAGGCTGCCCCTGCCATGCTGGCAGCCCTGCTGTTGTGAGTGTTGAACTCTCCTCCTTATCAGCTAGCCTGGATGGAAAGCAGAGCCTAGCTTTGTCTCCCGTGAACTGCAGGAGCATCACTGCCACAGGAGGATGATGAAGCCAATATTGACATCAGCACTTCCAGAAGCACAGACTGAAATTGTGGAAGCAAAGGTCGCATTTCTAGAAAGCAGTTGGGCAGGAGGGACAGGAAGTGAGGAAAGGAAGAAGAGTCAGCCCCGTTCCCAGAAACAAAGCTGTGAGAGTAGACTGCTGAAGAGGGACCATGTCACCAAGCTTGGTCCTGCACAGGAGTGGGCACAGCTCCAGGGGACTGTGACCAGAACACAGGAGTAGTCTCCCAGCCTGGTGTTCCCACCGCCCACGAAACATGCCTCAGCTCTGCTGCTAGTAATTGAATAGAGAGAATTAATTGCGAGTGGGCTGTGTCTCCCCTTCCCGCTCCTCGTTTGCCCTGGGGCTGTCTTGGTGCTGTGGGTAGTGAAGACAAGGTCATTCCCATGTAACACATCCCAGTGGGGTTTGGCCAAGTTCCTTCCCTTTGTGGGGTGAGGGCTGGTTAATGGCGAGCAGCAGGATTGCCCCAGGCTGCTCTGTGCTGCTCAGCCATGGAGGAGCTGCTGTTGCCTCTGAAACGCCCCATTAAAGCTGTGGTGAAGGATCAGCAGGCAAGGCTGGGGGCACTGGGCTGCAGGGCTGGGAAGGGTGAGGGTGGAATGGGCTAGCATCCCTCTGGCTTTGCTGGGAAGCCTCCATGTGTTTATTTTTGGGGTGGCATTTATGGTTTATGACTAAGCATCCTCCAGGAATGTATGTAAAGCATTACAGGATCCTGGGTGTTATGCATTTTGGCTCTCCTTCCTATGGTGTTGGAGCAGAGGGAGATGCTTGGGTGCAGGGCACTGCTGCCCACACTTCAATGTCCTCACCTTTGTGTGCCCCAGCCTTTGGCTAACCCTCAGCCCCGTGCCAGCCACCCCACTGCCTACACTGTCTCTCCTCTTTCAAAGGCAACTACTGTGCAGGCGGTCCAAGCCCTCTGCACCTGCAGAGAGGAGCTCTCCTCGCCCTCCAGCCGGCTCAGACTTGCAGTGTGCCGCTGCAGTGCTGCTCTCCTACATCAGTCGAGTTTAGTGCTGTGGTCCTGTCTGTGTCCATGGCCTGGCAGGAGCAGGGAACTGTGCTTGTTGGCCCTTCTCTGGGAGTGACAGCAGTGTCCTGGTTCCTTCTCCAACAGATAGTTTTGCCTGAAACTGTCTGCTGATAGTCCCCACAAAAGAGGTGTTAAAGGCAAAACTAATGTGGGTGTTTTGCTGGCTTCCACTCACCCCAAGTTCTCCCAGCCTCCTCTTACGATACGAACTCCCAGTTTGGTAGGAGTCCTTGTCTCCACTCAGCCCTGTTTGGACTGGTTGCCCCTAAAGCTGTGGTTGGTGTTGGTTTTCTTGGCTCTGCCTTTCTGAAATAAGGGATGCTTGTGGGGAGGTTTCAGGCAGAAGCTCAGGGAAGAGCTGGCAACAGGTACACCTTGCTGGCTTTGATATCTTGTGGGGAACAGCATTTTATGCTGCTGTCCCTCACTCTGCACAAGGAGAAGAGTGTCAGTGGACTAATTCTGACCTGGACTGGGCTGGACGAGAATGATAAAGAAGCAGGCTGGAAGCTGAAGCTGGAACCCAGTTGTATCCTACGGATGTACAAAGGGACATCCTGGGAGAGAGCAGGGATGGTGCAGGGGTGGCCTTGGGTTAGGGGGCTCAGTACTGAGCATCACTGGGGGAACGAGAAGAGCCTCCCACAACACCCTCTGTGCTCTCTTCAGTCTCTGCTGTACAGGGGCACAGTCTGCTCCAGAGTCTCACAATCACTCACCTGCTGCCCCTTCCATCCCAAGTCCTCTCCTGGTCTGCTTGCTACCTTACTGCAGTCTAGGCTGCTCCAGGAGCTGCCCTCACACTTCCCAACTGCCAGGAGGCTCTATGTGGGGTGCAAAGGGGAGAGAGAGGAAAAAGTTTGAGAGCAAGCCTGGATCCCATCTAGGCTGGGACAGACATCTCCATGTCCTGGTTCCTCTCTCTGCTCCTTCTTGGTTTTGTAGTCCTGCAGCTGCATCTTAGTACTCTCAGCTTTGTGGGAAAAGGGGTGGGAGGGCTGCAGCTAATGTCTGTTATCTGATGCTTCATCTGGAACATTTAGCATCCCTGAAGAACATGAAGTACATGAGCTTTCTCGAAGAAAATCACTCCTGTGCCTGACCAGCCTAAACACGATCCCAGTTCTGCAGATCAGGGCAATGGAGCAGTGAGGCAGCAGGATAGGATCTGATGTGACCACGCTAGTAGCCTCCCATAGGGACCACAGCCCACTGGCTGCTGGAGCACTTGGGGGCACAGCAGGTCCCCAAGTCTTTCTTGGGGAAAAAGAAGGGCTTTCTTCCACCGGCTCCACAGCAGTTTGACCTGAGGCCCAGCTGGTCTCAGGAGCAGAGGGCATAGTTTCTCTTCTCCACAGGAGAGCCAGACAAGCCATTTAGCCTCAGTGCCTAGGAATGGAGGGGACCCTCACCCTGGGGACCAGGGGTCTTATCTCAGATGGCCTGTGAAGGAGCTGACAGGCAGACTGATTTCCCTTGTGCTGCCTGGCACAGGAGAGAGCCTATCTAAAAAGGTTTGTTTTTTCTTAAAAAACAAAAGCAGAGGTGTGTGTCACTCTTGATGCAAACATGGGTGGGCTGTGAAGCCCAAGGGAAGAAGGCAAATCCCTCCATGAAGGCACCCAACTTCCTACCCTGCAAGGAGCAGATTGGGGCCACGATCTGAGACAGCAGGAGAGGTGGGATGAGCCCAGAAGCTGTGATGTTGCCTGTCTCTGGCTGCTGTCACCAACCTGCTTGTGTCTTTTCTGTTCCCAAAGGTAAAGTAGGATAGGGGCTGTGGAGGCTTTGGCTGTGGGCCTGAGGATGGCTGGCAGGAGTGTCGTCAGTCATCCGCTGTCAGACGAAGTGTGGCCACCCCTGGGTGATCCCACACCGGCTTGATTTTACAGCCATGACTGGCACTTGAGCCTGTTTGCTGAGGGCAGGGGGCACACGGGACTGTCAGCTTGCGGCTGCCTCTGACCCCGTACAGGACACCATAAATCTCCCCATTTAAGGCAGCCTGGGCTGTTCTGGACACGGTGCTATTGAGTAGAGTGTGGTGTGCGGGGTGACATGTGGCTTGAAACTGTGCCCATCAGGGGTAAAGCAGAGGTGGCCACTGGTGAGGAAGAACATCATCTGCAAAATAGACAATGACTAAATCCCTTGAATTTTTAATATATTAAAAAATTAGGATTGTCTGAATTTAGAGATTTAGAGCATGAGGAGTATCTA
>NW_020955220.1:929379-938651 GCF_003031625.1 Empidonax traillii | reverse complement strand
GGGCCGTGCACGGTGTGTGTGCTTGTGCGGCGGGGCAGCCGCCGCGCTGTCACTCAGGGGCGGCTGACAGGAGCTGCCTCTCCAACGGCGGCAGATAGCGCTGATTGCTGATTCGAGGAAGCAAAATAGCAATTGTAATTATGGGCTCTGATAAGATAAAGGAGGGCGCGGGGAGCGCGGGGACCGGCAGCGGGGCACGGCCGGCAAATTAGCAGCTGTCACTCAGCGCCGAGCAGGCGGCGCCGGCCCCGGCCCCGGCCAGGTACCGGCCCCGGGGGCCGCCCGCCGCAGCCCCGCCGCAGCCCCCGCCCCGGTGCGCAACAGGTGGCGGGGCCGGGAGGGCCGGGGCTCGCCGGAACAATGCAGCCCTCGGCGGCCCTGCCCGGGCTGCGGGGCTGAGCCCCGTCCCGCCGCCGCCTGGCCCCATGGCCCCGCACCGCCTGCCCTGAGGGCGCCCGCCCGCTCCACAAGGTAAGCGCCCGGCGGGGATGCTCGGGAAGAAGCAGGGGGTGTCCCGCTCCTCTCTTCCCACCCCGGCTGCGGTATTTGCTCAGCCTCACTCCTTCTCGAAACTCCGGCCCCCTCCATCCCCCTCCCCCGGTAATCCTTTTAATGTCTGGCACGTCCCGGGAGGGCTCGCTCGCCCTCTCCCAATCCACAATGCGCTCGCGGAGCGGCGAACCCCCAGCGGGGGCAACCGCGTCCGCGTCCCACCCTCCCAGCCCTTAAACTCCGTTTTACGGATGGGGAAACTGAGGCACAGAGTGGGGAGGGAGTCCCGCCGGCGACTGACCGCGGAGCCCGGCCCTTAGTGGCAGCCCCGAGCCAGCCCCGGCGACACCTGGTCCGCAGCCCGTGGGTACCGCCTCGGCAGGTACCGCCGGGCCGGGGAGGGGAGCGGGGGTCCCACTGGGCTTCCCCCGCGGCGGCTGCCGCCCCCTGGCCGCGCCCGCCCCCGCCGTCGGGGCTGCGGGTCGGCTTGGCCGGCTCCCGGGGCCGCGGAGCGGAGCGGGCGGGGGGCGACCCGCGGCAGCGGCCGCCGGCCGAGCGCCCCGGGGGTTGGGCGGGTGGGAGGGCCGGCGGGGCCTTTCCCCTCTGTAGCCGCTTGTGCCCTCCTTTCCTCGGGGCGAGGACGTGCCGGCAGGGCGAGAGGAACCGAGGAGCTGAGGCAGCGCCGCGCCCCCGCGGGCGCTCCCCGCCGCCGCCGGGCCCCGGGCCCCCGGCTCCGCATCGGCGCCGCGATGGACCCCTGCTCCTCGCTCTTCAGCTACGTGTGAGTACCGGCAGCCCCAGCCCTCCCGCTCCGCGCCCGCAGCCCCCGCGGCTCACACCTCTCTCCCACTTTTCCCCCTCCCAGGTTAATGCACTTGTTCGTCCTCTGCCTGCAAGCCCAGGTAAGTGCCCGCTGGGCTGCCCGGCTTTGTTCGCTCCGCGGGGATGGGGGGTGCCCCGCCGCCGCCGAGCGGCTCGGCAGGGAGGGAGACAGGAAAGAGGAACAGTTTAAAACCCAGGAGACAAAAGTCGCTTAGCCGTAAAAAGCTGTGGTTGAGGGAGAACACCCCCTTGCCCGGGCCACAAAATAAGGTGTCGGGCTGCGAGGCAGGGAGTACCGGGATTTCAAGGAAATGCGCAGGGTTATCTTTAAGTAGCTTTAAATCCCGTCCCCCCGACCTCTAAATTACACCGTGGATATCCCCATTCCTCTTGTCCTTTTTTTTTCCCCTACGCTATTTTATCCAAAAATTAAAGCAAAGTTAAAAGGGGGAAAAGAAACCTCACCAAAACCTTAGTAAAAAGCACACGTTTTGGTTCAGTTTAAAACCGTCAGACTTTAACATCGCTGGTTTGTATTGCCAGAGACAGAAGTGACACGAATAGATTAAACAGCAGAGCCTGCGCAGCACCCGCATACCAGCAGGCACACGTCGCTGGGAGCGGTGCACCTCCAAACTGGGGTGAAGCCCCCCTTCCCCCTGAGATCACAGGTGCAGAAGCTTTGTTTAAAATGCCCTTTAAGCTACTTTTTTATTATTATTATTATTTTCCTGGAAGCTTGGGGGGGGGGGGGGGGAAATTGAGTTTCCAGCTGAAAAGTGAAGGGAATGAAGCACTGGGAGTGTGCAGTTGTATAAAAACATAGCTGTAATATTTTGAAGTATGAGATGGAGACCAAATAGCAGCATGGCTAATGACCTCTCCTCCACATGGTACCCTCATCAGACCTGGGGAGAGAATCCTGCTGCATTATCCAAAACCCGTCTATAGGAAACACACATGCACAGGCAGAAGCAGAGGGAGAGAGATGACATTGTCAAGGGGAGATATCTTTATAAAGCCAGCTTTGGGAGCAGCAGCGGCTTTTGCTTTTATTGTGGTTTTCTGTTGTTGTTTAAGACAGGAGGAAATCTTCCCATTTGACGTGGGGGTGGTGGGGGGTAGTCCCAGCCTTCTGATGTTGAAAGGAGCTATCTCCTAACATTTGCTCAGAATACATCTTTATAAATGTCAGGGAGCAGCGAAACTTTCCAGACTTAAAAGAGGGATTTGAGACGAGGGGGGAAAAAGAATTCTGTGCCAGCTCGTGATCCAGTGCTGAGGGGGGAGCAGGTTTGGCTGCTCATGAAAATCATTTAAAGCTAGGAGCAGCAGTGTCGGGTTTGGAGGGGATGGGCTCAGCTGCGGCTCCAGGGCTAACGGGTTTGGTGTACTGGGGCTGGAGACATCCCCGCTGCTGGCACCAAACAGCTGACTGTGGATGAGGGATGTGTTTGCCTGGGTAGCACGTTAGTATCCTTAGGTTGTTATATCACTGAATACCTGGGCTGGGGTATGGTTTTCTTGTAATTCTTATACCTCATAACTCTGCCTTCTCTGAGGATTTTGCATTTGAAGAGCTGAATAAGTGTGGTGTTTGGGAACAAATAAAGAACCTGGGACCCAGAGGAAAGGCAGCTGTTGAAACTGATGGGGCAGTGGCTGGGGTATGTTCCTAGGGCAGCTGGAGCAGTAGTATGCTCCTGCAGAGGTGAGAGAGGTGTGGGATGCAAGCATCAGCCCCTTGGGGTTGTGCCATCCTGCATGCCCCCCCCAACTCCCTCTAGCTCTGTGCCTTGATGCCCATCTTGGGTACCTCAGTGCCAGGGACCCACTGAGACCGGGGCGGGGGGGCCTCTGGGGTCACCAAGCTCTGTTGTACCCCTGAGTCACCTTAGGGCATGTCTGGAGTGGGCACAGCTCTGTAAAGGGCACTGGTCGTTGTGTCCCAGAGATGAACACTCTTCCTAGAGAGGCTTTGATGGCACAGGAGGCACCACCGCGGTCCCGGCTCCCTGCCTCCCCGTAAAGCTCAGCCGGAGGCCAGTGATCTCGGCTCAGCCCATTTGCCCCTCTGAGGAGTAGAGATTATAATGGTGTGTTGTATATTTTTTAATTTCCTAAAGGTAACTGTTCAGTCCCCACCTAATTTTACACAGCATGTGAGGGAGCAGAGCCTGGTGACAGATCAGCTCAGCCGGCGGCTCGTCCGTACCTACCAGCTGTACAGCCGGACCAGTGGGAAACATGTGCAGATCTTGGACAACAAGAAAATCAATGCGATGGCAGAGGATGGGGATGTGCACGGTAAGGACACATGATGTGGGCAGGCAAGAGGGGGGAGCTGGGGAGGTGTTTGCAGCCCAGCGTGGCGATTGATGATTTCCGTCCTGTTTGTTAGCCAGAAATCGTTAAAATCATTCGGCTTGCGGGGGCTTGTAAAGGGAGAACATAGGGGTCAGCGATCAGCAGCTGCATGATTCAAGGTGAGGGCAGGTTCCCTGTGCTGAGGGAGGGGATCAGTGCTGCCAGGATGGACTCTGCTCCTTTCCTTTTTATTCTTGGCTTGCACCTGACTCGGAGGACTCAGTGCTGCAGCATCCTGAGTGTCATCAGTCATTTCATCCCAGCTCTTAGCAGAGATGGGAATCCCTGAGACTTCAGAAATGAAGTTGAAAAAGAAGAGGCAGAAAGGAGAAAGGGGGAACGGCTGCTGTGGAAGCCTTCCCTAAACTAGGACTGTTTGAAGTGGCATTTTCCCTCTGTAGCCCCATCCCTCCCTTCTCAAAACAAATCTGAAACAGAGGGTCAGGGAGGCAGTCAGCTGCGGGCGATGATGCTGTGGCATCTCCAGAAACAAAGCAAGGACTCCACAAGTGTGAGAGCCTGCACTCTGCCACAGCCCTTCTGCCATCTCCCCGGCACCCTCTCTCCAAAACCTCCACCTTCTCCAGGGCAGGGGGACCGATCACTCCACTGAGGACACTCGAAGCCCAAATACTTTGATGGTGTGCGCTAATGACACATTAGGACAGTCCAGCGCAGGGGTCAGTGGGGCCAGCGAGCCCCGGTGCTCTGCGGGGCCAGCTGCCGGAGGCCTGATCCTGCGCCTGGGTCAGGGAAGTGCCTGTGTTCCTGTGTGCTGTATGTAGGGATCACAAGTGTTTTTCTTTGGTATTAGCTGCAATTCCCTTGTCTTGCTTTGGGACATTAGTAGAAACAATATTCTTCTTTACCCTTCTGCTTTGAATATTGTTCTTTTTTGTTTTTTCTTCGTTTTGCTTTGGCTGAAAATTTCATGCTGGACGTTAGCAGTGCAAGCACAGTGCAGATTCCATCTATGTGATATTCCATACATCCAGCATTAATCTTCCAAATGAATTATTCCCACCCCAGAGCAGCAATAGCTTGAAAGGGCAGTAGTTAATTTCCCAAGAAAAGAAAAAAATCCCATCTTGTTTTAGACCTCTAATACCTGGATTTTAAAAAACAGTTAGTGCATATTTAAATAACGACCAGGTTTAAATAAGGCCAGAAGGAGGGGACTTGTGGTGGCTTGAAAAACTCTATTAAAATGCAATAAAAAAAGGTTAAGCATTTGAAGAGCTAAGGAGGAAAATGAAGACTGATCTAAACCAGAAAGAGAACAAGCAGTTTTTCAGATGTAAAGTTTTAAAAGAGTTGCAAGTCTGTAAATGTTAAAATAGAGGTTCAGGATTGTTCTGTATGAATCTCTAGGGAGGCCCCCATGTCTGGAAGAACTATTAAAACGCTTCTTACTTTCACCTTTTTTAACATTTCCTGAATACTTTCTCCTCTTTGCAGTCCAGTTGGGGGATCAAGTGTGTCTCGCTGCATTTTTTCAGCATTTACGTAGCCACTTTCCCTTCAAAGTTTGAGCATGAAACATAATTTTACTGGGATAAATCTGTCACTTAAATGAAAGAATAGAGTTGAAAATGTTAAGCTTCCCCCCACCACCACCCCAAAAAAGGGGGGAAAAAAAGGACTCCCCCCAAATGTTATTTAGAAATCTACTTTTGCTGCAAAGTTCCTCCTTCTCCAAGCCCTTCCTTCTGCTTTTTTTTTTTTTGTCTCATTTTTGGGGGTGGGCGTGTAAAGGGGGTTGATTTATTTTTGCAGATGACCCCTTTCCCCACGCTGACATTTTTACAGCCGACTTAACATCGAGTCCGGCGTTTTCAGTTATTTGTCTTAATTGTCAATATTTGATTGACTTTTTTTAATTCTAAGGGAAGGCAGGCAGCCGGTGCAGCCCAGCTCATCCCTCCTGGGCCATGCCTGCCACCAAGAAAACTGCTGCCAGCTGCAGCCTGGACTCAATATGTGTCCTGGACCCCATGAGTGGCTGGGGATGCCAGCACAGCTCCCTGCCCACTCGCTGGTTTTTGTCTGTGCCCTGGGTATTCTGCTGGTTGGGGCTGGAATTTGCAGGGTTCATGAGTTGCCTGCAAGGGTCTAGGGGTGCATGGCCCTGGGGCCAGGTTGTCTTCATCCTCTGTGGGATGATGGGGCCAGAGCAACACACTGGCAGGGCAGCAAACCCTTCTGGTGGCTGTAAATCACAGCTGCCCTTTGGGTAAAAAAAAAAAAAAAAACAAACACCAAAAACAAAACAACAAAAAGAAAAAAGTCCAAAAGAGAAGCAATATGCATCTTTGAAGCAGGGTTTTGTGCTCACTGGGGCCAAGGCCTCCTCACTCCCTCCCTCCCTTCTTCGTCTCCCCCTCCCTCCCACCTCTTTCTATCTCTGAAAGAGAAAAATCAATTCTCCTCAAACCTTTTACTGCCTCTGAGATCAATTCCCCCCCTTTCCCCAATATGGATAAATAGGGGGTCACTGTTTCAGTGCTTCTTTTGCAGAGTGCCATGGCTCCTGGGGCTGGTTTTGGGGATGCTAGGTTCTTTCCAGGCCCTGGGCATTGGTGATGGCACAGCCTGGAGTTCACTCTTTCAGGCTCTGAGTTCAGTCTGTGACTGCCAGGGAGTAGGGGGATGTGGGTGCAGGGTAGTTTGGAGACAAGAGATGCTGCAGGGTGATGGTGACAGGAGGGAGTGCATGGAAGGGGTACCTGCGTGCATGTCGAGCCTGGCCTTCCTGACAGCACCAAACCAGTTGGCCCCAGCAAATTTGGGGATGACCTTTTCATTGGTCAATTCAGCTGAGGCCAGCACTGACCGCTGTTCCCACCCTCAGTGCCATTGACCTCAACAGTGTCCGTGATGCGAGGCATGCAGGATCAAGGCATTGCAGAGTGACATGACACAGAGACAGAGGGAATTTGCTCCTAGCCCAGAGTGTGATTTAGGCTTGCTTTAGCCTATGTGTGTACCCAAATCCTCCTTCTGCCATTCAAAGTATCCTCCTGCAGAGCCTCCTACTGCAGAGCCACATCACTGCTCTCACTGGGGCTTGCTGGAGGCTGAACATCCTGGGGTAAGGATGTGCAAGCTGTGGAGCACCATAGTCCTGAGGAACTGAGCAGCCCTTGTGCAGAGATCACAGAGGATAAATAAGGCATCAATGGACTCAAACCTGTAATAAGTCTGTAGACTTGGACGCTTTGCGGCCTGCACTCTGATCACCTTGACGAATAGTGTTTGTGGCACTAGGAGCTGATGCTGGGCAAGAGGTGATGGTGCTGAGGCGAGACAGTCCCAGGTGGCTTTTCAGCACCATGGGGAATTCTTTGGTGCTTGGCACCTTTTGAGGTGCAAACAGGTAACCACTGCCTCCACTGGGGCTTGCTCTGGGGATAGCAGTTGCAGGACCGGGGAGAAGGATGTCCTGTCCCCATCCTCCCCTTTCCCTGGGGATGGATGGGCTTCGGGGCGTGGGTTCCCAGGGTGAAGGCAGGGAGAGAAGGTGACAGGTCTATTTATAGGCGGCCCATCGACCCAGCAATTTGCATAGCTCCTTCGGAAGTCGATCGATGCCTCCATTAAAAAACTGAGACCAAATCAATACGCCCTCTCGACTCGTGCAAAGGTGAAAGGCATTAAAAGGATGGCCGTACCCTTCACGCCTCCCCTGCCAGCTGCAAAGTCACTGCTCCTCCTGCAGTCCTGGCCTGGCAGAGAGACATGGAGCAGTGTCCCCTGGGCTGGGGACAGCTGGCAGCACACTGTGCACTTCCAGAAGGTGCCTGCCTGGAGCCTGCCTTCAGGCCCACCCAGACCTGCCTCGGTTTGCGGGGCAGCTGGCTTGTTTTCTGCCAACCAGTGCGTACCCTGCTTGCTGCCCTGCCCCTGTCTGGGACACCTCTGTGGCACCTGCACCACTGAGCCCCGTGGAGCCAGGTAAAGCAGAGCTGCTCCCCATCCAGCAGAGCTCAGGGTGGCAAAGGGCCGTGACCAAGGTCCTGCAGGGACACGGTGGCAGGGTAAGGGGGGATTAAGGCTGTATCTTAATCTTGTGTCCTGATTTTAGTGCTCTTTCTGGACAGTTGCCAGAGAGCATGTGCCCCCCGTGCCCAGCATCAGGGTGCATTGCTGAGTTCTCCACACCTGTGCCTGCCCTATACCAGAGCCACTCTGACATCTCTCCTTCTCTCTGCTCTCCCCAGCCAAGCTTATCGTGGAGACAGACACCTTTGGGAGCCGCGTGCGCATCAAGGGGGCAGCCACAGGTTTCTACATCTGCATGAACAAGAAGGGGAAGCTAATTGGCAAGGTAGGTTTCAAGGGCATGGGCAAGGCAGGGAACTGCTGGGAACATGGAACTGGGGCTGCTAGGAGAGGAGTTCTGACCTGATACAGAGCTCACCTGTGTGGGTGGGGAGGTGAGACCGCAGTCCCAAGGTTCAGTCAGCACTCCCCTTGTAGGGGCAGGGAGAGAAGCTGTCCTGCAGCCTGGAGGGAAGGAGGGGAGCAAAGAAGGCAGGTAGGTGTCGCGTGGGGCACATTCCTTCTATCTCCCCGAACAAATAGGCAGATTGCTGGTCTATTCTCCACAATTACATGGTACAAGTGCAAGGAATGTTAAGATGCTCCATGGGGCTGTCCCCAAGGCCGGGCCCCGCTACCTGCTGGTTTGTCATGCTCCTTCAGGGCCACAGTGCCCCTTTCTGGGGGCAGGGGACTGGGTGTGTAAAATCTCACCAGGACAATGATTTTCTGCTAGGATTTTCCATGGCAGGTCCTTGCTGGGGCTGCCCGATGTGGGTCCCTGGCCCTAGTCCCATTACTGCTCATAATGGGGGGAGCTCAGTTCCCAGCTGCCCCGTGCTCCCTCTGCCACCTGCATCTGTGGGCACTGTAACCACTGACCCCACATCACTTCTCCTGCCGCTCAGTGCCCCTGCTATATTAAAGACCCCAGGGGGATAGGCAAATTGAGATGGAGAATTTGGTTATGGTCATGTCCAGCCCATGGCACAGAGGGAGACAAAAATTCTTTTATGGGTGTGGTGGAAGTGAAGGCGGAGACCAGCTGCACTGGGACTTGCTGCTGGCATCACACTAAGGTCACAAGCTGCAGTGAGCAGTGTTTGTCTGTGCCACAGTGCCTGCTCCCTGCAGCTTTTCCTTAAAAAGCAGATTTTGGGCAATTCTGACCTGTGGGAGAAGTGGGAAAAAGTGAGCTCTTGGTTGCCCATAAGCACTGCAACCCTGCTGCCACACCAGCCAGTCCAGGGTGGGGTAGTGGGAAGCAGCCCTCTGAGTGAGCGTCTGTTACTTAAATCTCCCTTCCTGTTGCTTCCTTCAGAGCAATGGCAAAGGCAAGGACTGCGTCTTCACAGAGATTGTCCTGGAGAACAACTACACGGCGCTGCAGAACGCCAAGTATGAGGGCTGGTACATGGCCTTCACCCGCAAGGGCCGCCCGCGCAAGGGCTCCAAGACCCGGCAGCACCAGCGGGAGGTGCATTTCATGAAGAGGCTTCCCAAGGGCCACCAGACCACTGAGCCCCACAGACGCTTTGAGTTCCTCAACT
>NW_020955220.1:861002-929275 GCF_003031625.1 Empidonax traillii | reverse complement strand
CTATGTGGTTTTTGCAGCCTGGGTGTTGTGTGGGCACTGCCCGTGGGAGCTGACTCTGACATCTGGGGTGAGGACCATGGATGCTTTCTTTCCTCAGGTGTGCCTATTTCTCCGGCTGAGCAAGGGGTTGCTGGAAGCCACTTGCATCCTTCTGAGAGCACTGATGGCTTCACAACTCCCCACTTACTTTTTTATCTCAGGAGGGGACAGGGGTAATGAATGCCCCAGAGAAAGTCCTGAACTGACTTGGTACCTCTTACCCACAGGAGCATCTTTGGCATTTGGTTTGTTTTAAAGTACTAAGGTATGACTTGCCATAGAGCAGGCTGGTAACTGGTATTATTTTTTTTTCCCATGTGGAAAATGTGAACTTCTCACCAAAAACTGATATTTTTTTTTCTGTCTATATTTTTTTATCAGATAGAAGTTTTCATCCATAAAATTAAAAAAAGTTTACAAATTACTGTGGAGCCATTTTGGGCTGTTTTGTCATAATGTTAAATATTTTTGTTGTAATAGTTGGTGCTTCCATTGCCAACTGTCTCTTCCAGGTTTGCTCTTTGATAAGAAATACTGATGTCCTTGTCCGTCTACGAAAGGAGAGGGTTTCTTTCAAAATTTCTGCGTTGACAGAAGCCCAATTGTCTATTTAGAAAAAAAAAAGGAAAACCAACCCCAAAGGAAACATTAAATCTCTTGAGTGAACATCCCTAGCCAGCCCCGCTCTGCACATGCTGCCCTGGGACTGTGACTCTCTCCAAAGGGTTAAAGCAATTATTCTTCACGGGGAGGGCAAACAAAGACACTGGATAGGAGCCAGAACAAGGGGTGACTTTTCATCCAATCTTTTTTGATTGTTTGGGTTTTTTCTGTTTCCTTTAGGATTTTTGTTCCGTTTCAGTTGTGTACAAATTGAATATGAAATGATTGAAATATTTATTTAATATGTGCATTAAAAGTTTGTATTAGTCTAACTGAGCCTGATGCTTTCCAGGGTGGGGGGTTGGGGCTGGAGAGGTAAGTTGGAAAGGAGCGAAGGAGTGTGGCGGTGAGGTGCAGGATGAGGTTGAGACTGCCAGCTGGCAAAATTTCCTTCCCAAGGGAAGAACTGTGGGAGGCTGCCCCAAGCTCTTGGACTCCAGTGAGTCTTGTGGAAATCATGGTTTTACTTGCAACAAATTTCAAGTTTAATGTACAGATGCCACCTCCTTTCCATGTGGGAACAAGGCCCATTGCAGGCTGAACGGGTATATAGTGCAATGGAGCCTTGACCACTGGAGCATGTGCAGAGCATGTTTTCAAGCATGGGATGAAGCTTTTCAAGAGAGAAAGCTGGTACTTGCTCCTCTCTGGGCTGGGAGAGCTTGGTGTCTGTGCAAAATGGGCTGTTGGATCCCCTCCTTCGGTGAATACTTGACCCTTCTGAGGTGCTGGGTCTTGCTTACAGGAGCTGAACAGGAATTCAGATATGGAGTGGTCTCAGATATGGAAACAAGCAAGAATAAAATTTTGAAATATGTTAAAATCCCGTAAATGCAACAAACTTGCAAGGTGAGTCTCGTCATTGCTGGTGGTGGTGTTGCCATCCCCAGGGCTGCCTGTGCCCTGGCTGGTGCTCAGGTTGAGCCTTGTCTGTGGGTGTGAGGATGAGCCTTCCCCTGGCTGACACAGCAGCCGGAGCTGAGGTGGCAATATACATCAGTGACTTCAAGGAGGGAAACCTGGGGGGGTGCTGAGTGCTCGGCCATGCTCTACACCTGAGCATCACTGACACATCACGGAGACCATGGATGTTGCTTGAGCCACAGGACAGCACAGACTGCATTTGTCCAGCTGTTTCAGGAGGGACCCAAGTACTGCAGAAGCCTGAAGATGACAGAGCTGAGGCAAGCCCATGTTGCAGCTTACAGACTAAAGGAACTAAAAGTGAGTGGCTCCTGGCCTTTCCCCAGGCAGAGACTGGTGTTTGACAGTCCTTAATAGGTGCTTTTCTTTCATTAGTTTGTCTAATTGCTTTTCCTAATGGCTTTGTGAATCTGAGGCTCCATGTCTCCTGCCTTGTTATGTGTCCCCCAGTGATGCCAGGGAAGGGCATGGGTGCTCAATCTCTAGTAAGGCAGTTTTCCCCCAACCCTGTCATCCTGGGATGCAGCCAAGAGCTGGTGCAGGGAGCACCCAGCACCCTGGGATTTGAGCTGGGTATGGACACCCCTGTGAACCTGCACAGCTCTGTACCACACACCACCCCTAACTCCTGTGATCTGCTCTGCCACACTGAAGGCACCTAGGCTGGCTCCAGTGAGGGGAGCCCCTGCTTCCCCAGCTCTCTTGGTCTGTGGTTAATTAGCCACCATTCATTAAAGGGTTTTTGGGCAGCCATGCTGCCTGGGAGCGCTACAGCTTGGGACTTTGTTTATTGCTTGAATTTGTCCAGCTTCAGCTTCCAGCTCGTGAAGGCTGTTCCACCATTGCTTGAAAGATTAAAGAGACCACTACTAGTTAGTTAATGAGTAAGTGAATTAATTAATGGTTCCTCATACCCTGTCTCTGCACTGATACCACTTAGTCCCCGGTATGGCTGGAGGAGCTCATGCTCTTCCTGGAGACCTGGGCCCTGTGTGGTCCTAAGCACATGGTCCTCAGGGATGGCAGCTCCCACCACCCATGCAGGGAGGTGGGAACAGTCGCTGGTGGTACGTGTTGTTCCTCCCAGGTTGTAGAAACCTTGTCTGCTGGTAGAATATGTAGGGTCAATCATCAGCCCGGGAATGTGGGACTTTTCCCTCCTCCTCCCTCATCATCAGTAGGTGTGTGGATCAAGCTTAGGAATCACAGCCATCTGAAGACTCTGGAGACTGCAGAATGCTGAGGTAGGACTGGATGCAGGAGAGTGCTGGGGATGGGAGGCTTTGGAGGTGGGTGTTTACTTCTGTTAACTAATACTGTTAGTGTGGGTGTTCTGGCAAAAACCCCTGCTCTGAGCTAGCGAAGTCCTTGTGGAGGGTATGTTTCCATTCCTGATGCTGTTCCACCTGGAGGGAGATGGCAGATGAAGCAGGAGAGGACCTTGTGGCCCTGACTGTCAGTGAAAGGATGACTGCCCCTTCCCAAGCTCCAGGCAGTGGTGCATGGATGTCTCTCCCCATATAGGGCTTCACCACGTGGTGCCATCTGGACACAGGGCAAGGCTGAAGCTGAGCAACATTTGGGAAAGTCTGCCTCTTGAGATCACTGGGAAGCCTCTCTGGTTCAGCCAAACAACATGGGGTAAGAAGTAAATGTGAGGTGAACACACCAGGTCAACATCAGACAGGATAAAGAGCTATTTTCAGGTTAAGTCCTACTTTGGTTGTCTGGAGTAGAATGCCCCATTCCAGGTAGTGTTCAAGGCCAGGTTTGATGGGACTTTGAACAACTTGATCTAATGGAAGGTGTCCCTGCCCACAGCAGAGGGGTTGGAATTAGATGATCTTTAAGGTCCCTTCCAACCCAAACCTTTATAAGATTCTATAGCTGAGAAACAGTAGATGGGCAGGAATAAACTGAAGTGGCAAGAAAAGGGGCCTGTGCTATCCGAGCAGGAGCTGCACCAGAGCTTGATCCACCAAGCCCCAAACCTTTCGCCACATGCTGTCTTGGCTTCCAGCCCTTCTTTTCTTCCAGCCCTTCCAACTTTTCCACGAGGCCTGCCGAATGCCCACTGAATGGGGTGGGCTGTGAGATACTGTGGCAGGGCTGGGGCTTGCCCAGCCTCCCTTGGGCATACTCTAGCTTGGGAAGGATGACTGGGGTGTTTGTTTATTGCATCAGGCTCAGCTTTCAAACATTTCCCTGCCATCCCCCTCCCCCTCCTTTAATTAATTCTGGGTAAGAAGTTCTGGCTTTATTGTGCCACCGAACTGAGGGCTCCCTGTGGGAAAAGTCACACCTTCTGAACAGCTTCTGATACCATGCAAATGAAGGACAAGTCCAGGAAACGCTTTCATCTCAGACCTGTCCAGCCCCCTGACCATTAATTACACACATTTCATTTGTGTGAGAGCAATTCTTCTTGGGGAGGGGGCGGGGGATGGCTGTGGCTTGTGGGTCATCTCAGCCCCGCTCTCTAAAGACTCCTCCTTGGAAGGGGGGTTTATAGCCAGAAATGGGGATGCTGAGGGTCTCAGCAGGGGATCTCATATTTCTGCTCTCACACGACCATTCCAAATCAAATTGGCTTGTTGGTGGGCTGCATCCTGCCATTGTGGAGGGCTCAGCACTAGCCTGTGCCCTGCTCAGTACCACCAAACCCTGACTGTGTAACCGAGTGCCACAGGAGCATCCTAGAGGGAGACGCAAGATGGAGCAGAAATGAGCACAGTGTTGTCCCAGGGGAATGATTCTCCAGGGCCAGAAGCTCTTGAAAGGTATTATTTTGGGCAGGGTGGCCACAAAATGAATCTCAGATAGGGAAACCTTCTTGCACACTGCAACAGAACTGCCTGTGTTGGGGGACACCATTGCACTGTGACAGGGCACAAAACCTTGGCCACAGGTGGACCAGAACCAATGCTCCTGTTGAGCCTTGGTCTCCCTCTCCTCCTCTCCTTTCCACACAGCCCCTCTGACCACAGTGTCCCCAGCATGGCTGCAGCCAAAGGCACCTCCAGGCTGGTTCCTGTTTTCCCAAGTCTGATGGGGAGTGTCAGGTCCAGATCCTGGAGAAGGCTCAGAATAAGGGAATGTGGAGTACAGTAGGTTTTCACAGCCAATTTCCTGGCCATGATAATAACACTTAGCACTTCTGTAGCACCTGGGATGCTCCAAGCACCTACACATATGCTCCTCATTACCACTCTTGCTTGCCATTTGCAGTGTTTCTGCCCCCTCCCCATGCATGCCTATAGCAGTATCAGTTCTCCCCTAGAAATGGGGCCATCCCCCAACTGTTGTGGCTTTGCTGCAGAAGAGCTTTGATGGCTAAGTTTGCTGTTTGCCTTCTTCCTAGGCAAGAATGCACTGTAACCTCTGGTGTTGACAAGCCAGGGATCTGGGGAGCCGTGGCAGCTGCTTGGGACACCAGAGGAACTCTCAGGAGATGTTGGAGGGATATTTGGAACTTGGTTGATGGGAGCCTGCAGCCTTTTTGGGTCAAAGTTAGCATGAAATTGATGCCAGGCTCCAGCAAACTTCTTGTCCACTCACTGGCCCTCTGTGTTACCTCAGCTGGAGGATGAGAAAGGGCTCATGTGTGGGTTGGCTGAAGATTACAGCTGTTACTCCAGATTGCTTGACTAATGGCTCAGGCTGCTCTGCAATGAAATGCACTTCAGATTTCCTCTACTGGGAGCAGAGTGGATGTTCTTGAGCTTCATGTGACTTACAGCATCTCCTCTATGTTCATAGTAACTGTATCATCAGAATGTCCTTCCAGTCTGTGTGGGGTCCAGGATATAATCTGAGGCTACAAAGTCCTGCATCAGAGGCTGGGAGAGGCTTGACTGTGTCGGGAAGAACAACTCCAGCCGTGCCAAGGTATTACCACTTTGCTGAGTTTGTGCTGTTGGTTGTTGTGGAGTGGAAATGGGATGATGATGGCTGGCAGAAACTCCTCAGTTCGGTGAGTGCCTGATCTGTGCCCCTGCCCCTGTTCAAGCCCTCTGTTCAGCCATGGACAGCCCCTTTCGACTGTGATCATGGCACTGCAAAGGATCCTTGCTTCCTGGGCTTGCCTCTCCTGCCAATATGGATAGTGTTTTCTAATTTTTTTCCTCTTGAAAACTTACGGCAGGAGGAGAAGGAAAAACTCAGCCTCGCTCTTGCTGTTGATTATTTTGCCAACCATTTCTGCTGTAGTAGGACATCTTGATGGCTGGGTCCTCCTTTTTTATGAGCTGCTCCCAGAGTAAGCAGCAGCCTTTGTCCTAAAGACATGATGTTTCATATGGTTGGCTAAGGTAGGTGCCATCAGCTGGCAAGAGAGACCTAACCACAGGTCTAGTTGCTACTGCAGCAAAAGAGAGTCCTAGAAAGAGATTTGAAGGAGGGCTAGAAGGTGTCCCTGTGGAAGTTCATAGCAAACATTAGAAAAACTCCCATTACAACATTAAAAAAAAACCCAAAAGAGGCTGCTGGAGTAGCTGAAGTGCAGGATGATGAGACCCAGGCTATGCATAAATAGGAGAATTTTGACTGTTGAGAAATGAAGCAGGACCTTGGGTGCTGGCTATGCCTGCTCAGGCCCTGGGATGTAGCTGTGCTCCCCATGCCCCGTGAGAAGCAGATGCCCAGCTGGGAGCTAACCCTTTGGTAATGGCCTGCGAATTTCCCTCCTCTCTGTTAATTGCCACCTGGCTGCTAGTTACAACTCCAAGTCAATTGCTGGGAGTGTTGGGCCCTGCAAAACAACCCCTTGAAATCAGTTGTTAGCCCAATTAACAACCAGTTTGGCTTCGGTTCAGGCTGTTAACCATCAAACAACTAACTGCTGCTACTGATTGATTTCTTACCAGTTGGGGCTGCAGTGGAGGAGCCAACTTGTGTCACAAAATGCCATTAAAGCCAAGACTTTGTGAATGCATCTGGCTCAGACAAACATTTGAGTTGTCCCACACCAGTGGAACTGGCAAGGGGATGACCAGAATTTCTATCCATTTTGATTAAAATAGGGGTCGTTGGGTTGTGTTAGGATGAACTGGCCGCCAGCAGGACAGTGCTGCCAGTGTAGGAATGTAGCCAAGACTGTTTGTAGGCAACCACTGATACTCATGGAGCATCATGGAATTCAAGACCTCCATGGATGGGATCTGCTCATTGTCCAGCTCTCTTAAATAGTTACTGTTCCAGCCAGAAAACCTGCACATATTAGTTTAACTAGTTTGGATGTTCAGATGTTTCCACAAATGACCCAGTGGCCCATTTCCTTCTGCACAACCAGCTGGGAGCCTGTACAGCTACAGCAGTTTCTATCAGCATATGGAGGCCTAGGGATATCTCCACAGCAGCCTGGAATACTGTCCTCAATGGAAGGTAAGACTCCTCTGCAGGTGTGAGTATCTCTATGAAAGCTATAAAATACTCTTTGAGTGCAGGGTTCAGGCAGAGATTTGTTTAAGACTACTGGTCAGGTTGTCATCCATTTCCCTCTGCTGTTTCAGGCCCTGGTTCTTCTCTGTGCACTGGCAGGCTGGTTCAAACACATCAGAGCTTTTTCCCCCGGGATATTTTCCCCCTGATCAAAGTGGCTGATTCAAGCTGCAGCGTGCAAGGGGAGGAGAGAAAAACAGCCACCTGTTAGGGAAAGACTTTGAAAATGCAGAGGACCCGCTGCAGAGGTCGACCTTCTGAAATGTAAACTCTGATGGTGCCGAGTAGCAGGGTGGTGAGGAGTGAGAACCTTGATGAACAACACTATTTGATTTGTGCTTTTGAGGGTACTGCCAGGGCCTCAGCACTGAAGCCTGAGCTCTGTTTCTGAAACTGGACGTGTGCTCCTGAAATCCATGTAGACGTTTCAAAGATCTTCCCTCAGGGTTCCTCCAAGTGCAGATCTGGTTCCCCCCAGTGTCATGCTTTTGCTGTCCTTTCACAGCAAGCATGGTTGTCCCAGATTCCCACAGGTATAAATCCCATTATGGTGCATGTTTTCTGTAATCAGCTGTATTAGACATTCCTTTTGCAAACAGGACAAAATGTCTTATTTCATCAAATACCTACTAGAAGAAGCTCTGCTCTCTCCCACATTGGGATTACCTTGCCACCCGTATTGAGGAGGGTTGCAGCTGGGACTCCCCTCCATTTTAGGCAGTCCATGTGCAGTGAGTTTCTGCATCCTGAGGATCAGTGAGGGTTTCCCCCTCTAGTCCGTACGAGAAACTAGTTCTCACAAAAGGAAAAATGAGGAGTTTAGGGTAAGCAGACAACCCAGTTTTCTCACTCACTGGGTCTGTGAGCAAATGTTTTATTTGCAGCTTGTGTATTTAACTGGGCTGACTACAGCAATTCTAGTCTGTGCATCTTCTGGGTGTTCACTTTGCCTGCTCAGACTCTTTGTATAACAGAGAAGGTCAGTTATAAACAGAAACGACTGGTTTTGTTGGGGGCTCTTTTTAGACATCAAAAATGCTCCATCATCACCAGGCTGGCTTAGCTTTCAGCAGCCAACACAAACAGAGCCAAACCCTCAGCAGAGAATTCAGCAAGAGAAAGGCACAGACTCTCCAGAGCTCTTTTGCCAAAGTGTCACATCCTCATTCCTCCTTGTACTTCGTGCCACAGCAGTCGATGCTGTTCTGGGCTCTGCACTGACACAGGGTGAGCCCAGGGGAGCTCCCAGCTGGAGCTGAAAGCAAGTGGCATAGCCTCATTTTAGAGAAGGTGTGGGGGAAATCAATGCACAGAGAGATTAAGACCTGAAAGAAACTCTGGCAAAGCCACAAATTAGCTGAATCAATCTGCAAGAGGCCAAGAAAAGGTATGGCAGTTGTCCAATGGGAGAAGCAATGCATATATGCAATAACCCGACCTATACATGAGGTACAAAACCACAAACCTGACTTTTTTTTCTGAACCTCATGTCCAATTCCCTAGCTTTGACTGAAGATTGGACTCTATCCCATATGATGACTGGAAGGAGCCTGCATTTATATGTCAGCAGATTTCAAGGTCATGGGGATTACTCTGAGTGTCCATCCCAGTCTTCTGCCACACTTGGATAAGAGGATCCTGCTCAGTGCCTTCTGAGCGAAAGTTGTAGTCCCTGTTTAAAGAAAAGGAAGGAAGGATATCCTACAGGGACCACATATTTCAATATTCTTTGGTATTTTTGGCTTAAAATTGCCTAACTTCAACTCACAACACTTGATCTTTCACTCTTCCAGCTTATAGTGTCATCCCACCTGACCAAGCTTCTGCAGGCACAGCAAGTGGATTTTTCAGGTCTCTCCAAGTTCTTGTAGGGATTTTTTAAGCTGATTTCCATCTGTCAACATCTCCTGTGAAGTGCAGCCAAGTGTTTTGGCCTCAGCATCTGGCAATACAGTCTGGTATTGGCTTGCTCGTGTCCAGGACCTTGGGAGCAGAAATGATGCAGTGACCACCCACTGGGGTGATGTCTCTCTGCTCAGGGCTGGTGGTTTCCAAGAGGTTCTTGCAGGGACTTGCAGGGCAATCAAAACCAACCACGGAGCTGTAACTCTTATTCACTTGGGACCACTATAACTCCAGTTCTGTTTCGAAGAAGAGAGACATGAATGGTCCTCATAGGAGGTGCACCTAAGGCAGTTACAGTCTCCTTCCACTTCTTTCCAGCTGCAATTGCCACAGCACACCTCTAAGGCAAAGGCAGCATTTATTTTGTATTGAAATCTGAAATGCCAGATCCTGTGCTTCCCCAGGATGACTTATCTCTTGTCATTTAAATATTGAAGTCTGAGCTATTTTTGCTCTCAGTTGTTATGGGTAAAGCCACAGTCATTCTTCTAACTTCACTAGGATCACTCTGGGTAAGCTCAGATGTGAGCAGAAGGTGGTTTGACCTAATTATCCTCCATGTCCATATCTGCAATTCTTGTACACTAAGCTGGCACAGCAACAGCAGTGAGAGTGGAAGTTTTCATATACGCAAAGGTTTGGGCAGAGTCTGTATTTCAGGAGCTGGTTGCTGACTCCAGATGCTGTCCCACAGCACTTGTCAAGGAGCGACCAAGATGGAGGGGGCACAACAGGGCAGGGAGAAGAAGTGCTGTGGAAACTGCAAATTCCCAAGGCTATGGCTGTGGCTTGTGGCAGTATGTGCAGCACCTGCTGCACTGACCCAAATCCCACCACTATCACAGGCCAGTTAATGACAGGAAAATCTCTTTCTTACTAATTGCTGCTGGCTGGTAAAGGGGCATCCCTGGCCCTTAAAGGACTGATGGGATTGAGAGGAGAGTGCAGTGATTGCTGACACATGATGAACCCTTGCAGCCTCCATTGAGGAGCCTACAGAAGTGTCTGCACTTCACTCCCTCTCAGAGCGATCACTGCGAGGAGCTGAGAGTTTCACCACCTCTCCCTGCAGAGCTGTGCGTTCACAGTGCACTTGACACCATTGCAGGGGGATGGCTGGAGCCTGACGACTGTTCCCACCACAGCAGCTGCCTGTCCTCCACCAATGCTCCCCTCCAACTGCCTTGCAAGAAGGAGTTGTACCATTGCCAGCAAGAGGCCGAACTCCAATATGATGCGGTGTGACATGGAAGATGGTGTTCCCATAGACCATGCTGCCAGCTGGTGCAGTAGGGATGTGACAGCAGCCAGGCCACTGTGGTCCCACACCAGCCAAGGCTTCCCACATCAAGTCTGGGGCTCCCTGGTGGGGAGAGCCAGTTTGCCTTCAGCATCAGTAAGGAATATAAACTTCTCTATTGGGAAGACAAAATCCCAGTTGAGATTTTTGTCATGATGGCAATGCTCTGTGAGCTGGGATTTCAGACAAACCCTCAGTGCTGTGACAGGGGATCACATTACATGTGGTGAGGATGGGGCATTTCTTTTGTGTATTTGCTACCTATGGTGTGGAAGGCTCTCCTGGTGATGTGACCAAAGGGATGAACAGCAAAGGGGACAAAGTAGGCAGGAGCTTGGCTAAGTCTCACCTGGAAAGGCAGAGGAGTCCACTCTGCCCCCTGGGCAGCCAGGCTGGCCACTGGAGAGGAGAGGCTGCGTGTCCTATTCCGTGCTCCCTAAACTACATTTCCAGGGAATGAATATCTGTGGAAAGGGAAGCTGAAGCCAGTCAGTGAAGCCCATAGGCTTTTAGTCCTCCTGTCATCCCGAGTGCATGCAGAGGTGACAAACGTGCAGCCTTTGCTACTGAGACCAAGTGAACCCCTAATGGGCTGTTTCAGAGGACCCTCACTTAGAGAAGTGCCAGCAAGGCAAAACCAGTCACAGACAGCTATTTCATGGCTAGTTTGCTGGGCAGCACTCCCTGCTCACTGCTCCTTCGCTGTCTGCTCCACCCCAGAGTCGGGTGCACCCCATGGCACAGCAAGCTGGGCTGACCTGCCCATACCCTGTCCTAACAAATGGTCCAGAGGAGTTCCACTGACTTCTCCGGGGAGATGTTGGACACTGAGATCAGACTCTGCTCCACTGTCGGGGCAGCATCACAGGTACTGTACACTGAAAGGATTGGGACTCATGGGCCTGGCCATCTCTGTTGCTGTCCATGTGGGAAAGTTCTGAGTGTGCCAGCTTGCTGTGTTTTATGCATGGGATGGATACATACTGCCACTGCTGTTGTCTGGAGCAGATTTGGAGCTGCTATTTGAACTGGTCATATGGCAAGTGGCCACAATACAAAAAGCCACAAGCAGCCCAAAAAGCAGTCAGCCAGAAAAAAGCTAGGTTGGGTGCCGGTGGGACGTGAAGAGTTTGGGATGGGGAAGAGGAGAGTTGTCAACACAGTACAGAGTCCTCATCCCCAGAAATCTTTCTGTGTTGCTGCTTGCACTGATTTAAACATACAGCTGGTCCCTATGGAGGTAGGAACTCTGAAGATATTTGCTTGTATATTGTTTCAGGAACATACATTCTGGGGAAGCAAATCTTTCTGCACCAAAGCAGTGAATCCATAGCTCTGCCAACAGCCTACACAGAAAACGCTCAGCCCTAGACAAGACCTGAGGCTGCAGGTGAACATCAGGATGCTGCAGGACAGTGACATGGACTCAGCTGCAAGCTGTGTGCACCAATCACTGGTGAGAGCTGTCATGGAAGGCAACAGGTTTGTGGAGTTATTGGCCTGTATTGAGCTGCTAGGAAATGACTGACCTTCCTTGAAACTAGAGCGTGCAGAGCAGCCTGCTTACCCTCAGCAGTGATCCCTGGGCAGGAAGCAGAGATGTGAGCGATGAAGGCAGCAGTTTTGCTGAGGAAATGCATTTAATTCGATCTACACTGCAGTTCTTGTTGGAAAAAAGGTTGATGCAGTAACATTCTGCACAGTAAGTAGGGGGTGGATTAAAGGTCATAGAGATAATGTAGTGTGCTGAATTCACAGGCAGCAGATGGGAAGAGTCCTAGACCCACTGGGAAAGTCTCCCTGAAGTGTCTTCTCTGCAGCTTTGTCTTTTCTACTCAAGAACTGGATTTGCTTTTCCTTTGTAGCTTTTTGGGTTTGCTTTTCCTTCACTCTTGCCTGGATCTTTTTCCTGAAATCTAACCCACATTCCCCTTTTTTGATTTATCCTAGCAGCCTCAGTTAATGCAGTTCTTTGCCATGTTGCTTTTGCTGGGGGATGTTACACTTCTGCACACTGGGAACAGTTTGGCTAGCAGGGCTGCACCTGAATCTTTCCCCCGTGCTTTAAATCATGGGGTGCCTGCTTAGCATGGTGCAGGTGGAGCAGGGAAGTGCCTTCTGCTTGGGTTGCAGAGATGGCTGCACAGACACAGCCCCCCAAGAAGCAGCTTTCTGTGCACAAAGCTGGGTCCTGCTGCAGAGCACGCTCCTGGGAGAGGGCAGGAGGGGGTTTTCCCACTGCTGCAACTTTTGTGGTCATCTGAGGTGGATTCAAAGTCTCCTGTGACAGAAGTGTTTTAAAGGACTATTCACAGAGGGGTAAAACTAAGTATTGTGCTGTGGGAAGAACTGTGTCTCAATGGGCAGTGGAGAGGGCCACACGTTTCACCTCGTGACATGGAACAAGTGGCCAACCACCTGAGCTCTTCCTGCTCTCTGCATAAAACAGAGATGGTGCCAAGTTACTCCACAGGTCACTGGACCTTTAATATAAGTTTCCCAGAGGTTTTGGAGCATGCAGTAAAGGACGTTGCAAGGCAAAGCATTGCTATTTATTCTACCGTTATCACCCAGTGGAGAAAACTGCTGAGTTCAACGTGACATCTGCTGAAATGTCATGGCGAAAAAAAAAGCCAACAGCCCAGCAGTGAAGTCACCCTTCATCAGACAGACAGACAGACCCCACCCCGTATTTTGTGCTCTGTCCCAGCAGAGGGAGCCCGAGTTTATTAACAAATCCCGATCCCGGAGATAGCTGCTATCAAGGTGGTACCAAAGCCTGGGCAGGATGCTGGCTGCTGAAGGAAGGCAGTAGAAGGAGAAGGGGGTCTAGCGGTAATGTTGAAAGTAGGGCTGTATTTCCAACCAGGGAAACAAGGGAATGGTTAGCCAGGAGGCCCTGCAAGGAGCTCTACTCCTGGAACACTACAACCATGTCAAGAGATGGATGGCCTGCAACAGCCAACAGACATCTCATTGCATGGGGAAAATATTTTACACAAATAGATGCAGCAGATCCATGGTAAGATGGATGAACTGAGTTTAATTTATTTCAGAGACTTTTCCAAGGCAGTCAGTGACCTGTATACCTGCACTTGCACTAGGCTGGCCAGTTTTAATCCTGTCATCTGGATAGTTCTGACAACAGCGTTCAAAGTCATCAATCACTGCAGTGCCAAATCCATAGCTGCTTGGCACCTTGTGCCAAGTCTGATCCCATTCTGGCTCCATGGCAATGCGCTATATTCACTGCAAGCACTGGACAGTGGGCCTGAGCCATCTAATATGAGCTTTTGCACTGGCTTCCCTTGATTTTAGAGGCTCTGTGTTAGTGCACAGAGGGTTTAGTTGAAGAAAGCAGCAGCAGTTTTAGTGAAGTGCCTTCTTGGAGCTTGTGGGAATGCCTTAAGTTTTCTCTGCTGATAATGTGGGTTGAAATGCCTCCTAGGGAGTCAGATGATTCCTGGCTGTGTGTTCTTTTTTACAGCCAGCAGCTGCACTGATGTCATGGATGCACACATGGGTGCAAGATTTTCTGGAAGAGGGAAGGTTTTGTGACTGAGGTGCAGAGGAGTCACATATAATTTTAGGCAAATCCAAAACCTGTTAATATCAATGCAAAGCCCCTAATTAGCCTGCCTGAGCAAGCACAGAGATGCTTGTTCTAGAAGCTGAGTAACAAACTGGGATGTTTCAGGACACAGGGATGGGAAGGCAAACGACTCCAGCTGCACTTTGCAGAAAGGAGCAGACAGATATTTTCCAAGGCAACTTTTGAAAGGAAGGTTAAATTTCTCCAAGATAAGGAGTGCTCTAGCTCGCTGGAATGCATCACGACCCCCGCTCCCCAGCTCATCCTATGATAACAGCTGTTGTGTTGGAAACCTAATGCTGATGAAAGAGTTAAAGGCTGGTTGATGGGCAATATCGGTGACACACCTCTGAATTGAGCATACTCCTGGAGTGAGACTGCGGACTGGTGTTACTCAATGAATAGAGGCCACTCCAAGGGAGTTTTTCCTTGAATAGAATGGGGTCAGGGAGCCGCTTTGGGGAACAATGGTTGCCACCGGCTAGCTGAATTTCTTACAATCACACACCATACCCCCTGATCAAATAGCTCCTTTGTCAGTCTGATATAAAAACATGTCATACAATGATGATCTGGAAGAATGACAAGAGCTGGCCTTTCAAAGAGATCAGAAGGGCTTGTTTTGCACAAAAAGAGCCCCCATCAGAGTCAAGACAGAAAAAAATGGAGAATAAAAGGGGGTGAATGGAAACAAACAGCAATAACAACAACAACAGAAAAGAGGGCAAGTTGGAAACTTAGGTCTGGCTTGTTTCACAGCATCCCATGGCCGCAGCAGTGCAGCACGGTCGAGTTGAATCTCTTTCAGCATGGATGTGGATGTCAGATTGCGCTGCCATTGGGTTCCCATTGTCATTCTGCACTGGGACAGAAGAAATTGCTGGATGGGAAAAGGTCACTTGGCCCAACGAATCATCTTCCCCCCCCGCCCCGAAAATGTCTCAACACCATCTCTCCATCTCTCTCCTTTCTCACTGTAGTTCACTCCTCTGCCTTTCTAATACAACGCTCGTCTGCTGTCTTTATGCTCCTGTGCAAAGTTCAGATTCCTCAGAAGGCTATTCTTGTCCATCTGTTCGTGTGAATGGGAAAATGTCTTTATTCTCCCCTACTGCCCTGTTAACTTTAATATTTTTTGTTTCTTGAAGTGTGTACCCTGTTTTCAACCGTCTTCCCAGGATTTTCAGGGACATAATTGAGATTCTGGATGGAGAGAAAGAGTTTTTCCCCAAAGAATGTTTTAAGATGTGCAGGGAAGTGGATCCCTCTTGGCTACTTCCAGAGGAGTTGCATTCCAATAGTATCTATCGCAGGAGTCCCAAGAGATGGCATTTAACACACAATCATTACAATTATTTGCAAGCCAGAAAAGTTCAGCAGTCCTGGAAGTGGCAACTACAGCTGCCAGGCAGTTTCAGCACCTGTGTTTGTTTCCAGTGTTTGAAAAAGCTTATATTCAGATTTTAATCCTGTATTATATAAATTAAGAAGTCAGAAGAAATTACAGCATGTAAAAAACTGAGCTCTTGGGAAACTGCCCCTGCGAATACACTCACAAGAACAAAACACCAAAGCTTTTCCCTGTGTTAAAGTTTTTTTTTTTCCCCTTCACTTTTTTTCTCTTTTTATCACAGCATTTTCCCTAGGGGAAAAAAAAATATTGCTAAAGCTTCCAGGAAACCACTATGTTTGTATGATTAAGCACACTAAGCAGAAGGTACCTTGAAGTAAAGATAACTCTATGCACTTTTTTTTAATTCTCCAAGGCAAATATCTATTATCATCTAGGATTTCCTCATTGTACAATATGTTACTTGCCCTTTTCTGCAATTTTGTATAGAATTTGTTATACCACATGTTGTTCAGCATGTGTTAATTTTTAAGAAAAATACTAGGTAAACTGTATTTACACAATGTACTGTTTATTAAATACAGAGAATATTTACAAACACACAGACAACACTGACACCTGTAAATCAAATGAAATTGATGCTGAACTCAAAGGCTGAGCTCTTCAAGTCCTTTACCTGAAAGCCTGTATTGTATAAAATTAGGGCTATAATTAATCACTTCTCCTTCTGAAATACAGGTCTGAAAAGCTGTGCGGCTGGCTGAAAATAATCAGGCCACATTCTGGGTGCTGGAAAAATTAGATACTGGTTACAAATCGTGGGTAGGTTAAGTTGCAGGACTGATACTACCAGCATATTTGAGATGGTAGAGGAAATGCAGCCCATGCTGTGTTGTGCTGTTTGGGAACTAATGTGGAACTGTAGTATTAAAAGTTTGTACCACAGCAAAGCACAGTGCAAAAGATGGGTGAGTCACAGCACATGTAGTAAAAGGAGCCAGAAACTAGACACTGAAAAAAGGCAGTTAGGCACCTAAATAAAGTGATGTTTCTAAGCAGTGTTGAGCACCCAACATTTCTGCCTGATTTTCAGAGATACTCAGCAGGCAGTGTCAGACAGACAAACGACTTTGAGTTTGCCAATCTTGAAGGCAGGTTTTAGTGCAATAGCTTGTGTTTATGGTTGTTCCAGCCTCCAGCTGGAAACCACAGAGAGCACAGAAGGTGACAATTCAGTTCTCAGAGGGGATGTACTGCCCTGGAACCAGCTGACGACCTGAAATGGACTGAACCCCTGGTAAGTGGTGAGTGGGTTTCTGCAGTGCTGGTTGTAATCTGTCTCTCATTAAAGCATATCAAGACCTCATCACTTTGTGGTCAACGGGGGCTACATGAGAAGAAGCTCCTGGCATGCCTGCTGGCTGGACCTTGCAAGTCCAACTTGACTTGGAGGGAGTTATGATTGTCTTAAAGGACTGGGACTCAAGTTCAATGGGTATTGCTGATAACCTGCAACTTCACATCTTTATTTTTCTTACTTAAACTGTTTTGAAATTCTGATGTTTGGCTTTCTTTGGACATTTCTGGTTTGTGGTTAGTCTTGGTTGCTGGGTTTTCTTTACTCTGGAAGTTCTAGATAGGTGGATAATATTTGCCTCTGGGTGATGCCCTGTTTCAATATAAAGCAGCATAATTCTGTTAAAACAGTAAAACTGTTGTTTACAGCAGCCTCACATCTGGTTCTGAGACCCTGGACAACTAGGGGAAAGAAAAAAAATATGTTAAGGTAACACAAACTGTGGAATTAACTATTCCGAAGACTGGAAGGCATAAGAGCCAGCTTGCACACACATCTTAATTCTGTCCCTTTGTCAACAGGTTGTACAATCAAAATTTAAGTGACACTTCAGCCTTCTTTGGGCTGCTGGCTCCGCTGTGCTGAATCTCACCTGTTCAAGTTTCCAGTGAACCTTCTTGCATTCTCCTCTAGCTCTTGCCCTGCAGTTATAACCTCAGTATTGGGAGCAAGCCTGGAAAATTTCAGAATGAAAACTGAAACCTTCCAAAAGGTAGGAGCAAATAAAAAACAGAGGATATTAATATAGCAACAGCTGGACTTCAGCTTTAATAATGTATATTTTTTTAGAGCACGTAGCAATTCAGATCAGACAGAGGTATTTCTGTGTGCTTCTGTTAAATCAGGCCTTTTGCCAATAGCACAATGAGAGGCTGGTACACTCTACTAAAATATTAATTACCAAGCCCCTTTCTTTTGATGGGTCTACTAAAGATACTTCAAATGGATATGTGAGAATTGATCAAAGATTCTGCAGGTTGTTGCCACTGCTCACTGGGCATTTCAAACCAAAGGAGAACCTGACTCCCATGAAAAAGATACTGTGTTTTTACAAGCAATAAAAAAAAACACTGGTCACTTGATTGCTATGGGGATGGATATAACTAACCCGGGCTTTCTTAAGGCAGAGAGCACGATCTAAGAGAAACAAAAAGAGACATGGGAGAGGGAGGGAAAGAGCGAGTGAGAGAGAGCTGAATTGATTTCAGTCTGTTCAGGTCTAGCTGGAAAACACAATGCAGCGAAACGGTCCCTTAGTCGGCAAGCTTCTTTTCCTAGGTTTTCCCATGGTTTGAAGTGGAGAGGGAGGGATGGTATTAGAAAAAGTGTGTGTGTGTGAGAGAGAAGAGAGAGAGAGAAGGCCGTAGGAAAGGCAGAGAGATGAGAGACATAATTTGGAAGGGTGTAAAATAGTCCATTCCTTCTGGGGAGTGGAAAACTTTGATGTCCACATCTCTGGTTTTAAAGTGGCAGTGTCAGGTTCAGGCTGAAAGGCCCTGGTATTCGAATCTTTGTTTGTGCTTGCGCTCGGGACTTTGCCTGTGCACACACCTGCACATCCAAACACCTGCTAGGGCACCTACACGGCAAATGGGCCTCGCACTTCAGAGCAGCAACAGAAAATAAGCAAGGAGATGGCTTCACTGTTCCTTGTACAGAGGTTCAGGCTGGAAAAATCTGTATGTGTGTGCATGGAAAGAAACGTAAGCAATAGGGAAAAAGTGCTGTGAGCTTCACTCGCTTTAAAAAGCTATTTTCTCCCTGGCATTACTAATGCAGTTATTAGGCTCAGAGTGTGTTGCAAGGCTCACAACGTCTAAACAGGCAAAGAAGCACAGTTACAGGTGAGAATAATCTATGAGAAGCATTGTGATCTGTATGTCATCACATACTAGTAAATTCAGTTTCAAGTGTTCCAGCTGATGTCTGTAAGTCAGAACACTTTTCTCTTCTGCAGGGGCATGGGCATCTTGCCCAACCTATATTTTTTTTTTCTTGAGATGCATTTCAATTTAATGTTACTAATATTTCAGACATACTAACAATGGTAAGTCCACTGCAGAATGGAGGAAAAGGGAAAGGATAGGAAAAAATTTAGCACTCGCAGCACTCAAGTGAATTCTGGTAAGAGCTGATCCAGTGTGCAAGTGTCTCTTTCTTCTCTCCTCCCTTCCAAGAACAGGAAGCTTTGTGCTCATGGTGGAGCTGAGAGAGCTTGTGCCCTGCTGGGTAGCAAGCTAATCTCACTGGAATTTGCACCCAAAAACTGAAGCAGGCACTAACAGGCTGCAGAAGCAGAAAAGGCATTTGAGAATTCTGCAGAGTCTCAGATCAAGCCAATGACAGATGTAAATGTTACTGTGACAATCTGAAACTGTGAGGTCTCGGTTTCTAGCCAGAAGAGAAGCATATGTGCATGAGGTGGCTTGTGGGTCCTAATGGGAGACAGACAATGGATCAATCTATGTTCAATTGACAGACCCCCTTTACTGGAGGGGGAGATTTTGACTTGAATCTCTGGAATGTCGGCATTTTTCTTCCCAATACTCATTTTCAGTTTAAATAGATAGAGTGAAAAGCCTATTTTCATGGCAGGTGGGCTAGAGAAGGGAGGTTTTAATGACTCTTTATTCTTGGATTTATAATCTGACACGCTGTACGCACATGTGTTTGTCACAAAACTGTGTGAGGTGCCCACCACCAATCCACGCATTGTCCAGCAGATGTTAAAGCCATCAAGTGTGTTTGCTTCCAGTTCCAAATGAAAACATTCTCTATTTTGGGACCTGGGATTTCTTTTTTTAACTGATCTAAACAAACAAATAAAAATAGTCTTGTAGAGGGAGGGCTTACATGATCATAAGAAACTGTGTAAATGAGGATCTAAGGCCTGTTCCCTGACCCATAAACTGGGTTAGTAATCAGTTGTCCCTGCAGTTTGTTATTGTCATCACAAAACCTGAGGTTAGGCTGAGGACTATTTTAAAAATTACATGCATTAGCAATACAAGATATCTAAACACACACTTCCTGCAGTGACAAGGCATTAACTGCTCCTTATAATAATATCTGAGAGGCTCAGTCACAGCAGAGGTCATGTCATGTGAGGTGCTGTAGCAGCGTAGGAAGGACAGTGCTTTCCCCAAGGGGGTTACAACTGAAGGCCCCAAACCTATGATGAATCTGCTAAGTGAGACCTTGCACTAGTGTGGTGTTCCACTGCAGGACTAGGACCTACAGTGTGTGGACAGGAGGATACCTTCCTTTATTTTATTTTTTATATATATATATTTGTCCTTCATTTACAAGAGGACAGAGGGTAGAACTTGCCTTATGGGTTGGCATAAGCTGAACTGAATAGAAATAAAGGCTGCTTTCTAGCCCCAGCTGGATTCCTGTTGCTGCATTATCAATCTCTTAACTTCAAATTGATGAATTCTGTGTTTCAGTGATGAGAAACAGAATTAACCAGCAAGAAATAAAAAATGTCAGCTTTCTGGTTGAGAAATCCTACTGTGCAAGAAAGGACTAAGAGTGAAATGTTTCCTCTCACTCAGGGAAAGAGAGAAGGAAGCCTAGGACCCTAATAATTCCACAGATTTGTAGTTGTTGCAGGTAATTAGGCTTTGTCTTGGTTGCCTGGTCAAGGCAGACCCAAAACTGCCTGTAGGATTAGGTTTGCTCACTTTCCTTGAACAAATTATTACCTCGTAAGTGATATGACAATGGAGAATCCTCCAAGAGCCAGGGATTCCTCTGTACCCACGGGCACAGGACGGGTCAGGGCACTGTCAGACAGCTGAGGAGTTGCCTGAAGTAGCCATGTAGGTGGAAGGAAGATGCAGGATGAAACAGTACCATAGTCACTGCTACACCAAGGATACTTATATTGCTTTATAAACACTACAGAAAGTTTTGGAACCACTTGTGGAATTAATGAAAACTGAGCTGAGAATCCCTAGAAATTACTTTCTAAGTCTCAGTCTTACTCCCAAAGAAGCCAGTGGGTATTTGAACGTTTAGTTCCTCAGGCTCTAAGTACGAAAGGAAAAAGCCCCTAAAATATCTTCATAGGTAGCCCCTATAAAAGAACAAGATTCAAAAGCATTCCTTCAGGAGATCAAGGACGGTCCAGCCTTTGAAGCCAGGAGGATTGGGAAATTTAAAGATCTTTGTGGCAATCATATTGTGCCATTAGAAATCTACCATTTGGAATTGTAAAGCATTTAAAAGGAATGATTCCAAATTCCACAGCTGTCTGGTGAGTGACAACTTGACGTGGCCTGGGGGGGAGGAAGAAGGTCATTGTTGGGAAAACAGTTAAAATGAACATTTTCTGAACAGATGCTTTAGATAATACTTTGATAAATGAGGTTTAAAACAAAATATTTCGTGTGACTTCCAGGGAAGAAGAGATTAGTAAAACAAACAAACAAATCTCCAAATGCAAACGCAAGAAATAGTTATATGGCTTGTACTTAGCAAATAATAGAGGATTGTTCAAAATAAAATGCAAAATAAAGAGTCTAAACCAGCAAGACGAGACAATTCTGCTGGCTATGGGAGGTGATACATTTTTTTTATTGCACTGCAGTTTTGCCAAGCAAAAAGCTTCTGGAAAGCTTGGCTATTCATTTTGATACACTAAAATATTTGAGAATCCCCTTTTATTGCCTTTTTTTTCCAAACCATTCAAGCAGCTCAGCTGCTGATCAAAATACAAAAGCATTGCATGTGCCTAGCAAGTGGATAATGAAAACGATCTCCTCAGTTTAGTATCTTTGTCAGAAGAGTGTAGTGACAAAAGTAAACAAACAGCATCACTGATGACAAAGTGATTTATGGAATTGCTTGGTTTTCTAATTTTCAGCACAATCACAACTAAAGGTCCCAATCCTTTGGCTGCTGAGAACCCTGTAGAGATGACTAGTAGCTGGCTGCCCCTAGTACTCATTAAAGCTCCTTGTGGATGGGGTTTGGAATAGGATCTGTTAAGAATATTTTTAAGGGAAGATTTTTCATCTCCCTTTAACAGAACCAATACCAAACAGCTTCTAATCCTGTTTTTTTCTGGCAGACCTTTTATAGGTAAAACCAAATCAATATGTGTAATTTGGGAGAAAATTTAAAAGGAGAAAATTTACCCCCAAATTCAGCATAACCTTTTAATTTCATCCTCTTTAATCCTTTGGTAATTTTTGTGCTTCTCCTGCAGAAAAGCAATTTTGCTAATCACCTTTGTGCCAATCCCTGCATTCCTGACAATAGCGTGAACAGCTTCCATCAAAGTCTTTGATGTGGGAAAGACACACACACACATATAATCTGAAAACAATTCAGCCCCTTGCTTCTCAATGGCGAGCACTCTGCTTTAATAGAGTGCAAGTTCCGTGGAGGTTTCTAATCCTTTCTGCCAAACAGAAGAGACACAGTCAGGTAGCACACCTTATTCAGAAGTTAAAATAACATGTTACTTGCTCTCAGAGAAAATCAAAACAACTCAAGATCAAAAACAGGTTCCGCCAACCCTAACGGGATAGACTTTCTACTCAGATAACTCTTGATCTAAGTGTGTAACAAGTAACCTGCTTTAATCCCTCAAAGCGATGGTGTTACAGATAAGTACTGTAGTAGCAGAGGAGGTGTCTTAAGTTTCAGAAATACACAAAAGCATTGGTTGGAAGGAAAAACAAAACAAAGAGCTGTCCACATGAATGTGTCTTTAGCTGGAAAGGTGTATTTGAGGGCACTGCAAATAATAAAACCCCTTGAAGACAGAAAAAAAAATAAAATTGACAGGTAGGTATTCGAACAGTGTTTCTTCCAAGCTGAGTTTCACTGACTTATGCTGTTAAAGCTTTACAGATATAAGCCCTCTGAATTTTAGTTTACAAACCCTGTGAGCCATGATATTGGAACAGTCTGCTACTTGAGCACACAATTCTACCCCTTTTCTAGAGATTCAGAGTGGTCATGAGCCACAAAAGGACTGGGATCTTTGACTGTAAGATTTGGGAAGGATACATTATTATGCTTACACTGCACTGAGCACCTGCTCCAAGTCCTCTAATAGAGTATGAATAATGTAATGGAAATAATCATGCTATGCAAACAGTTTTAGTAGCGGTTCAGAACTTTCCTTGGTTCTTGCTCCTGCAGACACCTATATAAGCACGAACTTTTGCATTGTTGGTAAGATCAGTGCCATTGGGTTCTTAGCCTGTGATACACAGCTTTGACAGGTCCACAGCAGGCACTGAGAACAAGTATTGCAGGTCCGTTTCTCTTAAAACAAAAGCCAAAGTAATGTATGATATCTATCTTTTGGGCAAAGAATAACTATTGTTACTATGTTGTAAGGCAATTATTCATACTAGAAAACAATGCTACATTTAAGAGAAACATAATTTTGTTCTCCATATTGCTCTGTGTATCCTCTTTGGAGCATAGTTGACCCTCTGCACTGTTACTGTGTGCAAACATTACTGTGTTTCATCTTAGCCAAATATTTCATAGTTGTTTATACCCTGGATCACAAACGGGAGAGCACCAAGGCCCCCCTTCTTCAGATGCCCTTGGTCCTGGTGTCCCAGAGGGTCACAATGCACGTGTTAATTTGCACCCACGCTCCTTCTGGTCTGCACCAAGTAGTTTTCCTTGGTAAAGGGGCATGGCCACAGACTGGAGACTATGGTACACAGGAGTTTGGATGTCACACAGTGCAGCATCTGCACTACGCAGACGCTGCCTCTGCAGAGTAACAGCCTAAGACCAGAAGGGACTCCTTGGACTTTCTCAGTCTGATATCCTGAGTTAGGACTCATCAGCTCAATTCCTGGTTAAGTTTTAGTAGTTGTGCTCTAGCCAGTCTCTCTTTCTAAGGAAAAAACCTCAAACCAAAACCAAAAGCAACTGGTATTAATTTTTTTTAAATCCAGTAATGGTGAAGCTACCATAAATCTTGGTAAACTGTTTCAACACTTAATTTTATTCACTAAAAAAGGATGCTTTATTTATGAATTTGTTTCCCATCACCTTCTGTCAAGAGATCTTATCTCTTTGTCTGTTAAACACAAGATCCTTATATTGCCAGATTTTTCTTCCTGTTTCAGTGCTCGTAAGGTATGATCACCTCATACATTAACCTTCTCTTTAGGAAGCTAAATAGACTGAGCACTTTGGGTCTTACTATAAAACGTTTGACAGTTCTGTAATCATTCTTACTACTCTTCTTTGAAACCCCTCTAGCTTTTAAACATCCTTCTTGAAATGTTGTCTGGACAAATTATTTCCAAAGCAGTCATGACAGAGTCAAAATCAGAGGTAAAAGCCCTCCCAGCTCTTGTTTTTTTCCCAGGACAGCAGTAGCCCTTTGGTCACAGCACTGCAGAAGGAGCTCACGTTCAGCTGATTATTCATCTTAATGAAGTCTTTACGGAATTGCAGCTTTGCAGGATAGAGTTACATCCTTTCAGTGTGACCTACATTCTTTGTTCCTAGATGTGAGACTTTACATTTGGCTTGACTGAAATACATATGATGTGATTATGCCTAAACTTAGCATAGGGTTATGCAGCCACAAGTCACCCTTTGCCCCCTGCCCCATGCTTTGTGCCTCCTACAAAGCTTTGGTAAGAATGATTTAAGATTTTTTTCAGATTGCTAATAAAAATATTAAATAGTGAAGGGTGCATAAGCTGTCTCTGTGAGATGCTACTGGAGAAAGATCAACTTCATAATAAGTATGTCTTTACAATAACAATTTAAAACGGAGAAGCCACTCAACTTTTAATACATTTAATGCTTCAGACATTGCTGAAGTCTATTACAAAAAGAACTTTGTTTTATACAAACAAAGTCAATATAAAACTGCATTCACATGAAGTTCCATTATCTTATGTTAAACTACATCTGTTGTATTACCTCCCTTTCAGTTGCCTACTCAAGTCCTCTATTAGATGTGCTGTTATTTACTGAGTTCAAACTCAGCTTGAGAAATTTTTAATTACTTCGGACATCACTTCTTATAAATGCTGATAAAATATTTGCTGCCTCTGGGAACTTCCCTGATTTCCAGGGTGTATTAAAACTCAGTGTAAATGGACCACTTTTGAAACTCTTACATATGAGGCTTCCAGAGTTGGTGATTTAGTCGTACGAATATTTGAGTGCTTGAGATTACACAGACAAGATGACCTTCTGGAACAGGACGCAAGTACTGTCTCAAGGTCTGTATGCTATGGTAACCTCATTATATGCTGAAATTTATTATCCTACTCCACCCTGCAAAAGGAGATGTAGACTGTGGTGGCTAAGTGACACCTGTTCAAAGCATTCTAGGCAGACAATGAACTTCTTATAATTTATCTATTTTTTAATTTTGAGGGAGAAATTTCCTCAGCATTTCAGGCTTCTGTAGAGTGGAAAGTACTATAAGAAAGAATAACACAACACTAGACTCATATTTTCCTGCTCCACTGTCTACGGAGGACTACTTTGCCATTTTGGACCCGAATCCTTCTGCGTTGTCAGTACTCCAGGCTCCTGTGGATGGCAACAATGACTCAGTTATTATGAACTGTTCTTTCGTGGTGGTGTGCTGGTGTATGCATACACACACGTGTGAACTGTGAGCACTTTTCAGCCCTCACTCTGTGGAGCCCTGGAAGGAGGAATAGACTGCATGGAAGGGCGCTGGTGAAATCCATTGTGGCAGGGCCTGCTGTTACATGGGGAAGACCCTTATGTTACCTGTCCCAGGAATTTGAGTGTTGAAAACTGCTGTGCAGCACCAGATGACCTCTGCTGTCACTTTGTGGGTGACATGGGCTCCTAACCCTGGTCAAGAATAATTAATGAGCATTAACCACCTTGCTGTTCACCTTCCATCGCAGGAGTGCAGTGCCTAGCTGGGATTGCTCCAGGTGGAGCAGATGTTCTGGTTACCTGGGATCACCGTCCCCACCATTAATTGCTCACGTTATTAATGAATACTCGGATCAGGTGACACTGCTAATCCGAGATCGGAAGACACAGATCCGTGAGCCGGTCGTAGGGTGGGGGTGTGTACCGGGGGGGGGGGGGGGCACTTGCACAGGGGGAGTCCCAGTGGCTCCCGTTAATGAATTAATCCGCTAACGAGGGTGGGCTCGGCGGCCCGTGCCCCCTCCGGTCCCGGCAGCCGCCTCCTCCCCCGGAGGGGGCAGTGACAGGCAGCGGCTCCTGCCCCATGTGACTGGGGAGCGGCTGCCCCGTCCATGGCTTGGCCTCCCCCGGGCAGCAGCAGCTCCGGCTCCCGGGGAGGAGGGGCGGGAGCTGCTGCTCCATGGGGAGGAAGGGCAGCCCCCGGTCCCCCCAGGCGGAGGGGGGACCCCGGGCCGCCTCCCCCCCATCCCCGCTCTGGGCCTTACCCGAGGAGCTGCTGCTCCTCATCTGCTCCTACCTGGACGCGCAGGCCTTGGGCCGCCTGGCCCAGGTCTGCCGCCGCCTGCGCTTCCTCAGCGGCCGCGATCTCCTCTGGAGGCGCATAGCCCGCGGCTGCCTCAACTCCGGCTTCACCCAGCTCGGCACCGACCTGTAAGCGCGGCCTTCCCGGCGGAAGGGCGGGGGGCGGCGGCCGGGAAAGGCCGGGGATGCTGCGGCCCAGCCGGTTGCCAGGGGCGGGCTGCGCTCCCGCCGCGGGGCCGCGAGGGGCGGGGGACGCGGGGCCATTCTCGGAGCGCGGCTGCGCCGCCCTGTCCTGGCGCCAGGGGAGGCGGCCAGGGCGCAGGAAGGGCCTCCCCGGGAGGGAGCGGCCGCTGCGGCACCCCCGGGGTGGCGGGGCCGGGCTCGGCCCCCGCGCTGCCCAGCAGGGTTGGGGGAGGCGCCTCTTGTCCCCACGAGGGAGCGGGCGAGGATGGCGGGGGCTTCCCGGGATGCCTCAGCGCCAGGCCCAGCGGGAGCGCTGCAGCGTGAGGCCCTCCCCAGATCTGGAGAACTGTGTACGGCTCAGGGCTCCTCACTACGAGAAAGACAGGAATTGCTGGAGAGGGTCCAAGGGAGGAGGCCACGAAGATGATGAGGGGTCTGGAGCATCTCTCTTGTGAGGAGAGACTGAGGGAGCTGGGCCTGTTCAGTTCAGGAAAGAGAAGACTGAGAGGGGATCTCCTTAATGTGTATAAATATCTCATAGGGTGCCAAGGGGATGGTGCCAGGCTGTTTTGGTGGTGCCCAGCAACAGGACGAGAAGCAACAGCCATAAATTAAACCACAAAAAGTTTACCCTCAACATGAGGAAGAACTTAAGTACACTGAGAGTGGCAGAGCACTGGGACAGGCTGCCCAGGGAGAACATGGTGTCTTCCTCTCTGGAGACATTCCAAACCCACCTGGACACATTCCTGTGTCACCTGCTTTAGATGACCCTACCTTGGCAAGGTGTTTGGACTAGATTATCTTCAGAGGTCCCTTCCAACCCTAATAATTCTGTGGCTCTGTGATCATCTCAGTCCCCAGACACCTTCAAACAAAACACAGAGGCTCGGGGCATCCGCCTAGAGGAGCACGAGGAGATGGAGGGAGCCGCTGTGTGCAGCTGGGGTGGCTCCTGTGTGCCCATGTACCCTCCCCACTTCTGAGCAGCGGCCCCTGCCATGGTCTCAAAGACACCTCAGAGAAGAAGCTGCAAGGAAGCAAGGCCTTTGATAGTGTCCTGGGAAAAGGCTTCAGAGTGGGCATGGGCCCCCAGAAACATGTGTCTTAGGCTCTCCTCACAGAGCAAGTTGCTGGTATAAATGGCTGGTATGCCATAAATGCTGGTATAATTACGGCTGTCACAGAGAAAATGACTCTTGGACCTTCATAGCTTCTGGGTTTTAAAGTTTCGTGAGTAGGGATTGTTGTTTTTGTTTTCCTGGTGTCTATTTTTATTTTTCCTCCAGTTCAACAGCAAAACATAGATTAGGAAGAGATGTGAGTCCTCTTGGCTTTGCTGTGTGTGACACCAGCATCTTTCTAGATGAAGTGCCTTTGGGGCTTAGGCCTTGGTTGGTAAGGACCTAAGGTTTGCCTTTCCTCTCTCAAATCTGTGTACCAAATGTCACTCAGAGGCAGCCCCACAGTGTGAGCTTTCCTTGCTATTTAAAGGATGCCAAGAGGAAGTTTAGAGTGTTAGGATCTATAAATGCCTTGCTATGGTTTCCCTATAGTTGCCAGCATGGATTTTGTTTGTCATCCAGTGACTCAGCACTGTTTCTGTAAACACTTTGTTGACATGACTCAACAGAAGGGATGTCAGGTTTTGAACCCTATTTTGCTGTCTCATATTGCTGTCTCATCAATAGCACAGACTTCAGAGAAAGAATTATGGAGCAGAACTTTGGTGGTTCTGAAAATCCTCATGTTGGGTTTTCAGGCCAGCACTTCAACCTGCTCAATCTTCACAGCTTGAAAGTTAAGCAGAGTTCCCTTGGAAGTCAGCGGGAATAAGCACTGCAGAATGGCTGCGCATTGGACTCTTGTCTACTGTGATATATGATTTTGTCTCCCAAGGAAATGAAGTTCTGTATTTTTCATTAAGAATAAGGTGATACTGTGCTCCTTCAGTTGCAGGAGGGATCAGGTGTACGGCAGAGCAGGTGCGGTGTGTGTAAGGACCACCACTTCCCCCTGCAGAGGAATGCAGGTCTATAAACAGCTACAGAAGAGGTTTGCTAGGTCAGAGGGTTTCAGAGAAGGGAAGGCTACTTGAGTATCATGAACTCCCAGGGATTTCAGTGTTGTTAGATTTGCTATGAACAGGGGTTTTTTTAGTAATTCTAGGATATGGTTTTGTGCTGAGTTCTATTTTCAAGTTTTCCTTAAACAACTCTAGTACTGAGAGCTGCTTTTAGCATTGGTCAGCACTGCCGTTGGTCCTGGAGAGTTCAATCATGGGTAACACACTGAAGTGACATTACAAGTGGTCATGGAGGAACCTTGAGATATATCTGGAGGATGAATCCTTTAATTACTTTTAACTTCATGGAAGGCTTAGGCAGTCTCCAGTTCTTTGAAATAGTGTGCCAGATCTTACATAGAATACCTGAAAGTAAACACTTATTTTCCCTCTGTGGAGATCCAGCATCTGTGGGCAGTTGCATGAGTTTTGCCCCAGTAGGGTCGACATTTCTGGCAATAGATAAAAGACAAGGGCATATCGCAATATCAGGTGGTCTGGATATCTGAACATCTGCGGAAGAACCAGTGTGAGTGCATGTGTGGAGTTGTACAGCTGTAAAATTTGTAGTTAGCTGAAGAAGAGTTTGATAGTCTCTGTGGCAGCTTGAAGGTTCTAACTAGCCATGTCTCTTCCATAGCACTTTCTCTTCATGCATGTCTCCAAGATCAAGAGCAATCTCCAAGATTGCTGCTCTTGCAACTGAGGGAGTAAGATTTGCTAAGATATTTTATTTTGTTTAACAAACCAGCACAAACTGGGGCAGGAGTTGAGGTAAGCTTTCTGGGCACATGGCCTTTCTTAATAGTAATTCTAAGTAGGAACCTGGTAGATTGCTCACTGAAGGTTAAATTTGAGCCGAGTAGGTATTTAAGCTAAAATATCAGTGTGTAAATAGAATGGTGATGAAGATGATGAATAGCTGGACCTTCTTGATAACTGTGCTTTCTTAATGATATGGAGTAACACTTGAGTTTGTCAAGCTTGGTTTTGACTCAGGAGCTGAAGCTTCTGTTGCATGTTCTGGCTAACATTGCATGAGGTGAACACTGGTTTTTCCTTTTAAGAGGTTTTTGTGCTATACTGTGAGCAATTGAGAAAGCAAAGGCTGGAACTGTTTAGGGTTGATGTACTTAATGAAATAACGTGCATGGTTCTAGCATTAGATCTTAATCTGATGGTCCCTTGGAGGCTGGCATAAGTTAAAAACTAGTCTAGGGAGTATTTACAGTTTAAAACAAAAACCCATCTCAGAATAGTTTGATCATTTCTCCTGTTAAATGGCTTTTGATAAGCCATCTGTTAATGCTTTGTAAATAGCGATAAATTTGAGCCTAGAGTGAGAAAGCTGTAAAGCTTATCCCCTGCCCCCACGTACCCATTTCTAAAAGGGTGATTAAGTTGAAAATGACACTATTTCTTTAAAATGTTGTTTCTGTTTGGTATATCTTCTGATAATTGTAACAAGACGATCAGAAGGAAAGGGCTTTATCTTATATGCGAAAAAAAGGGTTTTGCTGTCAGCTTGCTTATAGAACTTCTTTATGCCAAAATAGGGAAGAGAGAAGGTTGGTAAGAAACTAGATGCAACCCTCTAGCTGTTAGCAGCATGAAAAACAAAAATAATAGTGTATGGGAAACAATTTGATTTTATTTAATTTTTATACAATTAGACTATTTGTCATCCTGGCTACATACCTTTAAAAATTGCCAGCTATGGTTATCTCTGGACACATGCTTGGGCTTAAACAATGTTAAATTGAGTTGCTAATTATGCCGAAGGAAGATATGCATTTAATACCAGACACTAGGTGTTATTGTCAAATGCATATTCACAGCATTGACCATCTCTCATACTTGCCCTTTCTGGTAGATTCAGCTAATTGGGAACCACAGATGTAAACCAAATTAAGTATTTAAGGTGTTGATTCAACTGTGCACTTGCAAGAGAAGAAATTATTTTGCTTGAGAGATGTATCTGTACCCTTCATTCCTTTGGCAGGCTAGGTTTGCATCAGCAGGAGTCACTGTATGGTAGGAACAACAGGGGCTGACTTGCAAGGGTTCTTAAAGCACATTCTCCATGTTAAAAATGTGCTCTTTCTTCTTTGAATCAGAAGTAAATAAACGTTCAATAGAATATTGTGTCACCGTTATGGAAACACAGAGTGGTTCTAGATGGATGTGCTTCTTGGCACCTGTCTTATGCATCTCTCTATATCAGGCTGTCACTTTTTCTGTATAGTCATGTTAATTTTATGTATAGACCTGTACTGCTAAAAGACCTTGTTATGAGGAGGGTAAAAAGATAGTCCCTATGCTGAAGATTTTTACTTCACTCCGTCACAGGAGCAGCTGAAGCAAAAGTTGAGCCCCATCTTCAAAATGTAAGGTGAAAGGTGCAGTTTTTGTTTCAAAAATGCATGACAGCATATCACAGTAAAGTTAAGGCTTTACAACACTTTCTGAAGCTAAACTGTAACTGAGCAATAGCACAAAGCCTTTGGGGTTTTTGGTGAGTATAGTGATATTACAGTTGTGTCCTGTAGCCTGTGTCTGTTTTGCCAGCTGTTGTACAGGCCCAACAAGGGCAGTCTCTGCCCTGATGAGCTTGCTGCCTAAATAGCCAGGGTAAACAAGGGTTGGGAGGCGAAGCAGAGGCAGAGAGATGTCAACCAAGCTGCCCTCTGTGCAGCAGGTCAGTGTTAGAGCCAGGAATAGCAGAGGGTGCTTTAAGCCTTTATCCAGTGCCTGCCTGCTGGACCACCTTGGACTGGAGAAATCGGAGAGGCGAAGAGCTCATTGCAAGGTGGTTCTTTATTTAAAGCATGGAAGAAAGGAATAAAGTTGCAGCCGGGCTAAACTTATTTCCTCTTTGTTACAACGGAATTTTAGAGGCCATGTTAGAAGTTGCAACCTAAATAGCTTGACAATTTGCTCTTTGTAATGTATTAATAGATGTTGTCAAAATATAGATATGTTCCACTGTATATTTTTTCTCCCGTCCCTTGTTCTGCTTTGCCTACTAGGATCATGGTACATTCTCCAGTTCAGAAAAACAGATCCATTAATAGATGAATTTATCATCTCTGAGTATTTAAGAGCTTGCGTAAGCATTTCTGTGAGTTAATAAGATCTGTATTTTTTCCAGATTTTGGAAAAACGTATACACCTAGAGGAGCAGGAAATGGCCAATCTGTGCAAGTCAAATCCAAATGCAAACTGCAGCAATCATAGGAGACCTCTTCCTTCACCACTGGAAGGGGAGGGAGTGGGAATGCTTGGAAAGCTGCTTCAGTTTCCTTCATCTTTTTTGTTTTACTGAAATGTCATTACATTAAGACAGAAATGAAGTAGGCAATGAACTGGTGTAAATGATGCAGAAGGGCATACTCTGGGGAGGATATTGCAGTAACGGCAAAAGCCTGGAAGAGGGCATGCAGCTATTGCTTTGTGCTGGAAAACTCAGTGGCTTTTATAAACTGTGGTTGCTTTTGTTCTTACTCTAAACTAGTGCCGAGCAGGACAGATCTTCCAGGACAGCTCCACAACACTGGTACTTCTTTTTTTTTGGGAAGGGGAAGTTTGTAGGAGTTCTTTGAGGCCTGCCTACCTTTCCCTTAAAATGCTCACGATTTCAAAATGGAAGAATTTTATGTAGCTCAGGGCTTAAAATATGTGTGCTGTGCTTGTCACTATTATCCCTGTTCAACTAGCTATAGGTTATTTCATTCTATCCAAATACTACCTTGAGAGTCTACTCTTTCAGATCAGAATACACATGACAGCTATTGAGCAGCCGCAGGTTTTCTTAGATCTTTCCAGGGCCATGCATTTTTTGAAGCAGCCCAAATTTCATCTCCAGAAAGCCTGCATAGGTTCCTGAGAGTGTCCAAACCCTGCCTGGAGTTTCTAGCCATGCTCCCATTGCAATCACTTGTAGGGGAGAGGGCATCTGATGGCAGAGTGGTCTGGCTCAGTCTTGGTGATGGTGTTTTTTTTGGAAGCCTGTGTGAAGGTGTGTGTCCTTGCTGTGTGTACAGAAATTTGTCTACACCTGTGGATATTATTAGAGTCTCTGTCTTTTTTCGTGAGATGACTTGTTCACGAGAGCTGTTTGTGGAGCAGTTGACCTGCACAGCCTGGTACTGTTTGACTGAGGTGGCGTAGACACACCAGGGGAGGGAAGGAACAGCAAGAGAACAGTCAGCAGAGCTTTCTTCCATCTCGGAGTTATTTGAGCCTGTGTCACATAGGGAGGGGGGGGGAGCACAGAAGATAGGCTGAACATAGCAGTAAGCTAAATAAGGGTCATGTGCTAAAGGAATTCAATTGGAATTTTTGTCCTGGAAGAGACGTTTTGAAAGCCAGCTGACCTGTTGAGGACAGCAACAGGAGCTTCTGACATAAATAGCTTTTCCCTCTCAGCGGTCTGTTGGTGGCCCATGACTTGTGGCTGCACTGAGACCCTGCCACTCAACAGGTGTGTCCCGATTACACAAATAAGCACAGTTGGTCCTTGTGTTAGCCACCCTTGCCACAGGGCCAAGGTTGAAAGTGGGGCTTAGCCACTGTGACCTGTTTCTTCTCTGTATGACCCTTCCAGTCAGGCCTGAGGCAGGCTGGTGACAGCCTTTATGCAGACAACAGATTTTGTCCACCGAGGAGATTCAGTCTCAGCAGGTCTCTGCAGACTTGCATTTCCAGATGAGCTCTTCGGTAGTTTAAAACGTAGCAAAACGTGAAGGACGTTGCTGGGTTAGGATGCCCCGTGCAGCTGGGAAAATACACAGCATGACATGTCGCTGTTACTTTCTGTAACACAGTACATGTTGTTGCAGGCACCGCTGTTTTGGCACATGTTGAAATTGTAGATGGCCAGTAGAAATCTCCCTGGGATGCAGTAAAGCTCGGAAGCTCTTGCTATTGCAGAAATACCATTTCTGGTGGCAAAGGACTTTGTGTGGGGAGGGGATAAATGAAGGCAAAATCTGGTGGATATGAAGCTTTAGGAGGCGATGTGCTTGGAGTCTGGCTGAGTGATTCTTTCATTGCTTTCTTTTGGGGCCCAGGCCAACAACTGCCATGGTGGCTGAAGTCACCTTGGTCAGTGGTGCTGTGTGGGGACAGTCCCAGTCTCTCACTTCAGCAGCTGGGAAATGGGCTCCAGAAGGAATATTACATTTCTTTTGGCAACGCTGCCAAGAAAGAGAGGAAATTCATAATTTGAGCAAAATACTTTTAGCTTTTTTTTTTTTTTATGGTGGGGTGAGGTAGGAAGGGGGAAATGAAAAATCCTTTGTAATGGGTTGCTGAGGATGATTTTTCTCCTGGAACTCCCTCTCAGGTTGTGAGAAATATTCGTTCTTAATGTAATGGAGTCTTTGGAAAGGGAACTTCCATCAGGAGTGCATGCAACTGGAAACACACATTAGGTCAGGTCAAGTATTGCAGAGAATGGTTTGGGATCCTGACAGAGTGCTTTTTGGATTAATTAGGTAACAACAAAGGTAGCCTTGTGTGTTCTGTGCCATGTAACTTTATCAGCTGTTGATACTGTGATGCCCTAGCAAAGGTGTAAGATGATGCACACTAGTGGGTTTTAATAACATTTTGCTTGAATTTCATTGAGTTTTCACATTCAGTGTTCACTGGTTCCTTCATCCTGTGTTCCTAGGATGTTGCTTTCTGATTCGGGGCTGTGTAGGTCCTGCTAAAAATAGCAGTCCTTCCTCAGTGAGTCAGCCTTCAGCAGTCTTGAAGTTCACTGTTGGGTGGCTTCTCTGGGAACGTGAATGCTGAGATCTTGATTTCACAGAGCACTTATGTGTGTACTGAATTTTAGGAATGTGGCTTAGTATTTTGCTGGATTGCATACTAAGAAAGGTCAAAGTATTCACTGGCCAGTGAATAGTGGTCCCTCCACAGTATTTTACATAGTGTTTGGCTTCATAAGGTGGTTTAGTCTCCTAAATCTTTGGATGTTCAGCACAGTTGATGAAGTAAGGGGTACCTGGTTAAGTCAGGTACTGTGTTTAGATGTGTGATGTCTGTTGATTACCTCAGGTGATCACGGAACAATTCTTAAAAGTTTACATGTGTAGGAAGTGTGTTGACCGTGATTGAAGCAAAATAGTCTCCTGTAGGGGAGAAAAGGAAATTTCCAATCAAATTATTAAGTTTATATGGGGATGCCTTTTTTAACTTTCTAAGATTTGAGAACTGTTCTCATGCATTGCAGTGATTCTCATCACTTTTTTTTTTGTATTCTGGGAATTGCTGCGGGGGGTGCTGTTGAGGAAGCAAATCAAATATAAAATTATTAACAAATATCAAATTATACCTCAGTACGTAATTCCATCACTGGGCTTCGTTTAACTTCTCTTCTGGTATAGGGGGTTGAATGTCTCTGACCAACACTTGAAAATCATTGTGGTTCAGTCTCTGCTGCCCTGGCACTGGCAAAGGGGAGGGATGTATCAGTCCAATATTTACATCAACTTTCTCCATATGTCTCTTTTCTTGCCTCTATTTTGATTCAATAAAATGCCTGGAAAATAAAAGGTGGGTGCTTTTAAGGCAGGTTTAAATTAGCTGGATCCAGAGCTGCTATATGGAGGAGGCAGGCTGGATGAATAAAATATCTATTAACAGTCAAACAAACAAAAAACCAAAACAAACCCTTCCAAAACCCCACCAGACCTCCCCCCAAGTAGTCCTCCCCACCCAACCCTTGGCCCTTCCAGACTGAGGAGATTGCTTTCTGTGAAAGAATAAGGTGTCTGTCACAGGAGTAAGCGTGGTAGTGAACTGGTACTCTGAGCCAAGCCAAAGTGTGACTCTTCTGAAATTCCATTTTCAGCAGCAGGAGGACCAAGACCTGCCTCCCAGCTAGAACAGTGACTGGCAGTGTAAAATGGAGGGTTTTTGACCTTGGATTCACCTTTTTCGGAGCCTTGGAAATTCCATCTAGTCTTGGTAGGGTTTGTGCACTGAGTTCAGGATGTCTGGTTGGGCCAGCACGTGTTGAGAGGGGGTTGTGGCATGAGTGCGTTTTCCATCACTGTGTGAGCTGGTGACTTAAAATCTGTACGTGGGGAGAACTTAACTGAGAGTTGAGTGTGGGGAGGAGAAGTGTTTTGGAATAATGAATGGAATTGGATGTAGGCGGAGAGCCTGAACTCTGTCTGGGAGAGTAATAAGCAATGAGGAGAGAGGACCTGACCTGACTTTTCAGTGCTGTGCATTCCTCATCTCAGACACTATCTGGCCCCATGAGCTCCTGCAAGTGCTCCCTTTAAAGAAGGAATTCCTCTTCTTGCAGTTTAGGCTGACTCTTTGGGGTTTTTTTGTTTGTTTGGTTGGTTTTCGATGGCTATGAGAAATAAAGAGCTTGTCGCTTTCTAAATTGAGTTTTAATTGGTGTGGCTCTACTGATCATAAACCTAAAGTTGCATAGCTTTCTAGGGGACGAAAAGCTTTTCTGTGTGTGGTTTCTGTTTTTGTTTAAAATGGGTCACATGCCCAGGAATGCAGTCAAATTATAATGGTGACTAAGTGCCGGAAAGCATAGAAAAGAGGAGGGAAGGGTGAGCAGAGAAAAAGGAGCCTGAGGCTATGGAAGGAAGGCTGGGAAAATAAGAATCTGGCCAGACCCCAGGGCCAGGTTAGAGATTCCTACACCCATTAACAACCACAGGAGATGTTTATTTACAGAGAGCTAATCTTTGTTTTAAAAATGACAGAGTACCCAAAAGTGTCATTTTTGGGAAGTGGACTGGGGGGACTGCAGGGATGGTAGGAAAGAACTGGTTCTGATCAGGCACCAGTTCCCATCTCTGAAGGATCTTCCCTTCATCCTATGCATCTGGGAACATTGACTGTTGAGAAATGCATGAAAGGGGGATAAACTCTTATAGTCTAGGAAGTGGTTCACAACCCCTAGTTAAAAAGGATAACTTCAAGAGTTTCTTCTTGTCTGTAGTTTTCTAATTTTTTTCTACCTAAGCAGCTCCACCAAAGATATTGAATATTTAAATTTCAATATGAGGAAAACGGGAGCTAAAGCTGCCTATTTCCCCATCTTTCATCAACCATGGAACAATGAAGTAAACCAGGTATTGAACAGCTGTTTGAACTGGGTGTGTTCATGTAGACTCTAAAGAGACCTTGGTCTAAGCCTCTGTGGTACCTACTTTTTGTCACCTCTTGAACTGTTATTTTTGGTTTGTTTCAGCTCATCCCAATAACTTTGATTTGTATCCCAGCAACTGCTTATGAGCTGTAGTCTCTCTTTTAGTAGTTTTGTCTGACTGTAAGTTGAGAATTTTCCATTGATGTGCTGGAATTCTCTATCCTTTGGTGAGCATCTGCAAAAGATAGCTTGTCTTTGGGTGTGTGTGCATTAGGTGGTTTATACATATGAACGCATTTTATCTTTAGCCTGAACACATCTTGATTTCTGATTATTGGTATCTGGTTATGTGATTGTCAGACAGGTGAGACGCTGGAGCAGTTTCTTTACTAGTCCTTCTGGATAGACACATTCCTCTGACTTCTAGTTTCAGTGTTCTACTGACTAGTGTTTCCTCCATCTGTTCTTGTGTGGTGTTGTCCTTAATTGGCTCCTTTTAGTCTCTATTAAAAGAGTGATGTGCTGTTTCTCTGGTTCTTCTGGTAGTTTCTTTCTGTGTCATCTCGTTTGGATTACATTTTGTTTGAACCTGTGTTGCATTCAGTATACTTGATCAAGTCTTGATCAGATTTAAGGCTTGTACACTAGTGATCATCAGAGGTGACTTTCTGTGCTGATAATCCCCCACTCTGCTCTTCTCAGCTCTCGTGAATGTGCTTGCTGTGGCGTGGCTCTGGCACCATCAGTGTTTGCCAGTTCATCGTTTGTGGAACCAGAGTGAGAGCTTACCTGTGACCAGCTTGAGTGCATTTGTTGTCCAGATAGCATCAGTCCTGGTTGCTAATCTCATCTCTCTTCCTCTGTCTGCAGAGCTGCTGGCATTCCAGTGAAGGAGAGGGTGAAAGTATCTCAGAACTGGAGGCATGGACGCTGCCGGAGGGAGACGGTCCTGAAATGGAAATGCAAGCAAGTGGCTTCTTTCTCATCTTTGTTCTGTGACCACTGCTGTGGGGCCTTGGGTTTGTGCCTGTGCCCTGAAATGAGATGTTTCCTGCTTCTTGTGATCCATGGGTTTGCTGGCCTATTTTAGCTATTGCTGGCCAGCTGGATGTGGGGTAACTAGAGTTGCTGCCTTGCCCTAAGGATTCATGCTAAGTAATTTAAAATTGTCTTTGATCTGATCTGTACAGTTTTAGTTGGATTTAGCAATCTTTACTACAGAACTGTTGGGTTCATATCTACTGCTGTATTCTATGAGCAGTTTTCTGTCCTGCTCTCACAATGAGCTACCTTGATCCCAGATGTGGACTTAGGTGTCCCCTCAAAATACTTGTTTTGTTTCCTGTGTTTTTTCCTGGCCCTGATTTGGAGGTACAAATCTAAAATGCTAGTTGACATTCTTTGGCCTTTGCCTCTTCATTCTCATACCTTAGGCTTCTCTCCTTCACTTAAAAAAAATGTATATTTGTCATTAATGAGAGGGAATCATTGTTAAATTCTTGTTTGCAAAGATATACTCGGCTTTCAAAGCAAAGCATAAGATAGGTCTCTTGTCTGAACAGCACATGTAAATTTACAGCCTTCTCATCATCAGACTGGAGGAAAAATGAGAAAGACTATGGTTTGTTAGCTGCTGAAGAACAGGGACCTTCTACTGAGCTTTCATGCCTTTTTGTGCTGCGTAGATTGAAGTGGTGGATAATGTGCCACTTCTTTTCTAAAGTCCTGGGAACAGCTGTAATGAGCAGAGTGGGTTTTGGTGCAGGTTGTATACCTGCCTTTGAAGTGCTTGCAACCATCTGTGAAGACAGGCTCTGTGGATGTTAGAGATCATTACTAAACCAGCTTCCCAAGTGAAAAGGCAAGGACTGATTTAATGAGACCACCATCCAAATGGCATCCTCTAATTTTCATTTATCCTGCTTCAGATTTGTTACTTTTCCTTATGAAAAAGCCATAGAAAAAGGTAAAAAAGCTAAACTGCAGCAAAAGGAGAGCCACAGAAACTGGCTGTAGTCTAGGTAAGCTGGATATTCACTTGCTTTTAGAGGATGTGTAGGAGTGGAGGAAGGAAGGGGAAATCAAAGCCTGCCTAAAACCAAAGCTGCTGCTCTAAAGATGCTTCTTTTTTCCATGCATATGATCAAGTCCCCGATGAACATTATAAACTCAACTACTTTGTCTGTGTGTCTAAAAGCCTGTTATTGGAGATGAACACAGGCAAGCAGGAACCTTCTATCTAATGAGCAGTCTTGTCCTCTTGCTTGTCTCTGGTTGTTCATTGTGATGTTATGAGGTATGGCTGCATGCAGTGGCTCTGATGACACAGAAAAGCATGACCTCTGAGGATGAATGATCTAAAAAAAGAGGGAGACAGGTTTTTATGAGAAGCCCTCCTGCTTTCAAAGCAGTCCACTGCTCATGGTCTGGAACCTCTCTGTAGGAACCCACCAATGTCTCACAGAAAGCAGGGGGCAGAAAGGGTGTTCTGTACTCTTCTGAAAGACAGGTAATAGATATCAAGAGCTTGCTCTACAATTGCTTTTGCCTCAGCAGTGGAAGAGGTGTGGATGTAGAAAAATACCTCTTCTCCACGATGAGCATAAAGTTCTTGGATAGCTTCAGATTGCAGGAGGTGGATGACTTTCTGACTGTAGGAAGACCTGTGGTATTTGATCTGACCTGCTCCCCTGCTCAGATCCATGTGGAACACTGGCAGCTTTGTGGTCTCTGCTGGGCATCAGGAAATAGTGTGCAGGATCAAAACTTACTTTTTGCTCCAACAGCCTCATATTGAAGGCTCTGTCAGAAGAGCTCAGCTTAACTCACCAATGCCTGAGAGTCTAGTTTCTTAAGAAGTGCAGGGCTCATGTGCAGGCTGAGGGACCTTTGAGTATTTCCTGTCTAACCTGACTAGACTTTTGTTTTCAAAAAAACCCAAAACCTTCGGTTTTCATGAGTGGGCATTTGTTTTTCTTGATATATTTACACATGCAATCTTTTATTTTCATTTTGCATGTGAGATTGTTTTGTTTTGTTTTGTTTTCTTCTCCCCACTCCTTCCTGCCCCCAACCTGCTCTCTGTTTGCAGTTTGATGCCATGGATGGAGCTGGATGACGAGTATCTCTACCTGTCTCAAGCAGAGAACATCCAGGCTTACCCCCTCTGTCCAGAGGGTACAGGTTTGCAGCGTCACCCTCAAGCCATCTTCTCTGGCCACCAGGAGGACGTATGTCGCTTCGTTCTTGTCAACTCCCACATTGTCAGTGGAGGGGGGTAAGTTGCATGAATGAAGGAGCCCAAGGATTGTGGCACCGAAGTTGGAAATATTTTGTGTAACTCCAACCCAGAGCAGAGGGGCCAGTTTTGTGACACAATGTCCTCATGCTTGGCTGTGGTCAACCACTGCTGCTTCCTCTCTTATAATTTGATTCTGAAAAAATCCTGAAAAAGCTTCTACTACAGCAGTGAAGGAGCTGAGTCTCATGCTGTTGACCTTATAAAGTGTCCTTTTTTGAACTTGTGTAAACGTTCACAGGATGTTGAATAGGGATTGACTGATCAGGCAAACCTGACTGATGTGTTCTTTCCCTGATAGAGTCAGGGTAGCTAGACTGGTCTAATAATCAGTACTAATGGTTAGCTGGGACCACAGTGGTGCAGAAAGCTTTCTAGAGACAAGTGTGTATTTATTAGACCCACTGATATAATTGTGGAGAAAGGGAAAACTGCCAGGCGTTCCAGCATACACACACTTCTCCAATTAATTTTGTATTTGATTGGCCTTTTTCAGCTACAGCAAATGACAGATCTGTTACTTATAAAGTTACAACCATTAAAATACACAGCAGTTAAGCACGGAACTGGGAGAGACAAGCATGGCTGTCTGCCCTGGATATCGTGAGACTCTCCCCCATGAACGCTAGCCCAAAACTCAGGTGAAAATGAAGGCATGCATTTAAAATTCCAGTACTGGTATTGTTTGAAAAAAGTCTAAATGCCTGTGTAGTCAATTCACAGTACAGCACCCTGCACAGCTGCTCTGAAATGAATGAAAAGCCGAGGCTTGGACGTGGGTGAGAATGTCCTCTTACTTGTTCCCTTACTCCAGCCATTCAGCACACAGACAGGATTCTGGCAAGCTCAGAGTAGTAGGAGGAGGAATGGTTGCTCTGCTAGTTTCTGCAGCTTAACACAAAGTGGAAGGTGGAAAGATCGCCAGGAAAATTTTCACATGCGTCAGATCAGGCTTTGACTGGCCAGATGTGGGATCACAAGAGAACAGGTGATGTGTGAAGAGTGGAGGGTTAATAATGCTGCATGAATTTCAGCCCCTGTGAGAGACCAGTCCTGGTCTTTTCGTGGCGCTCTTAAGCGCTAGTGGAAGGTGCATGTCCAAGGGAGATGCAGCTGATACAAACTCCCTGTTTGGTGATGTGTTTTTCAGGGATGGAAGTGTTGTCCTTCACAAGATCCATGGCTCCTACAGTGTCAAGTTTTCTGCGCATGAACAGGAGGTGAACTGTGTGGACTTCCAAGGTGGCCTCATTGTCAGTGGCTCTCGGGACCGAACAGCGAAGGTGAGCAGTGATATTTCAGCAGCTGCAGGTGCTGCTGCAGAGGTGACTTCAGAGGCCTTGTGCCATGAATATTTAAGTGTCAGCGGAATGGTTGTAAGCCTGTACTCCTTGCAGGAGGAGCACTGGTTATCTTGGTACAGGCTGATGTCTCTGAAAAGATGCTTGCAGTGCCAGGCTTTTAAGAAAGAGATTTTGCAGAGGTTTACAACATCAGCTGCTGGCTTAAACTAGGAAGTGCAGAAAGCAGAAGCTGATATTTTGCTTCTTTCGCTGTGTATCTGTCTACACTGTAGTAGAGATCTGTGCCATTTAGTGTGAAATTTGCTCTAAGTATCTCAAACCCATCCTTGCTCTGTAATGCAGTGTGGTTTAACATGCTCTCTGTTATATATTCAATATCTGTAAAGGATGGCATGATGCCTTTCCCAAATCTATGGGGTTGTGATTCATTTATTTGTGGTGTGTTTTTTTTTTGTTTGTTTGAGTTGGGTTCTTTTTTTAATGCTTCTTGGTTTGCTGTATGTTGAAAACTTTGGCTTTTGCTCAGGGTAGGCTGATGAATACTCTTGGTCCCTAATTCATCTCATAGAGCGTTGACGGAGGTTAGAGAAAAAACAACTATTCCTTTTTTGCAAGAGGGGAAATTGGAGCAAAAGGAGGCTTTAATGTCTCTTTCAAGGTTTTGTAGGAAATGCATGGAAATGGGTAACTACCTGACAGGCTGCTAAGCAGCATGACCCTATTTATTTTTGTTGTCCTTCTGTACAGGTGTACTCCTGGATAAAATCACTCCCAAGTAAAGCAGTGTTCAGATGCAAAAGGCACTACTGGGAATGCTGTTTGCCTCCTGGGAGCAACCTTGATGCTGCTTTGTCTCACACTTTAGCAGGGCTGCTCCTCTCTGGTCTGTGAAACCTCTTTTCTGGGAAAGTGCCTTTTTGCTGCTTCTCTGACAGCTGGAGGACAGACATTCCCGACCTTGAGAACAAATTCCTGAAGGCCAGAGGGGAATTTAAGGCTGTTTTCCTTGGAGCTAGTGTGAGATCTTGCCCACCCAGTGGTCCCCACTGCATACATTTTGGGGATGTTCACCTCTTATTTTTTATCATCTCTTTTGTAGGCTGTCTTGTTTGCACGAATGAGACTCTTGGAGGTGGAAGGGAATCCCTACCAGCCTTTTAAAGGGGCTCTAAGTGTCTAAGCTATTGAGGGCTCTGCTGAGTGTTGATTAGGACTAAGCCCTGAAGAGCTGCTAATGTACATTCCTGTGTGATAGGCAGCAGATAGTGTGCTCGGAGCAATATTTTTAACCTGTAGGAGATAGGGATGCCTTAAAGGAGTTAAGCTTTTCTGCTGCTTTTGCTGACACTAGGTGCTAAATTCCCCGCTGACAAGAATAGCCTGCAATCCTGGGCATTATCAACAAACAAACAAATAGGGCACTCCCCTCTTTGAAGTCTTGAAGTGAAACATTGGGGGTTGGTTACAGAGAAGTGGGGGGCTTGTGTCCCATGGGCCGAGAATGATGCCAAGGTGGAGAAAATGAGGGCCACAAGCAGAGGCCCCAGCAAGAATTTTGGGGCCTTTATTAGGACCCAGAAACAAAGGGGTGAACTGGTGGAAGGGGATGTTTGCACTGATGGGGGAGGGAAGAGATTTTCTCACATTGTCATTAAGCAAGGGGGGCCTATTTGAAAACAGCCTGGGGTACACTTAAGAAACTTGGTCTGAAGGGGGTGGATTTATAAAAGAAAACTATTTTACAGGCTAGTGAACAATTAATTTTATAGATAATATTAATGAGAATTTTCCAGAGGTGCTAAAAAGTCTTCCCACATTGTTCAAGAGAACATATTTGAACAAATCCCACTTCTTGTTTATTTAACTACAGAAGATGATAACTTTGTGTTGAGTGCTGCCCCTAGAGAGCAAGTGGTGATGGGAGTGCTCGCTCCCTAACCGCTGGGGTGGAAGGTCATACGAATGAGTTGAATCTCTGTGTGACTTTAAGTGCATGTTTCTGCCAGTGACTGAAGGCTCTGCTCCTCCAAAATAAGTAATGGGAATTCAGGGAGAGGGATTCAGGGAAGGTAAGCGTGGTAATTTTGGCAGCTCTTCCAGCACAACATTAGCAGCGTGCATCCTGCCTTCTGCTGTTTTGGGTGACGTGGCATAACATACATCTCTTTCTTTAGGTTTGGTCCCTGTCCGCGGGCAGAGTTGGTCAGTGTCTACATACAGTGCAGACAGAGGATCGAGTGTGGTCCATTGCTATCAGCCCATTATTAAGGTAACCAAGATCTCTTTATTCCCAATTTCCAACAGAGAGAAGCAAAGGAGTTGGATGGACTGTGTGTCCACAAATCTTTCTGAGACACCAATGTGACAGTTCAGGGACTTGATTTGGGTGAAGTGCTTCTGTCTGCAGCAGGTGCTCAGGGAAGAGCATGTGGCCTTTTATTCTTATAACAGTGGAGTGATCCTCTCATAAAGAGGCTGTGAAGATTGCCCTGTGTTCCTCTTAGTGCCTCAGGTGGGACCTGTTCATTCTTTCTTGCTGAACAAGCTCTGACTTGCTAATTGGAAGCAGTGACTTGGATCCTCTTGAGTTTTTCTGTGCTGAAAAGATGCCAACTTGTATTCTCATTCTCTGGCAGAAGAGATGCTGAGCAAAAAGGTCCCTACTTAAGAGCTGTATGCATTGATTAAAGCTCAGTTTTCTTTGAACATGCTGAACTGGGAAAGACGAAGTGGAGTACAGGGATGAGGTTTTCCAGTCTTTATTGTCTGTATCTCTGTGCTTCTAGTGCAGATGTAATGCTACAAGTACAACTTCAGCATGGGAGGCAAGGGCAGTACATACTTACATGCAATATCTTACAGGGTATTTTTCAAAGTGCTCCTTGTTCTTGAGGAAGTGAAAATCTGAGAAACTTACTTAAACTCTCACTGTTAAAATCTCACACCAACCACCAACCAGCAACAATCTATCTCTTTGGTTTAGCTGGTCTTCAGCATGCAAGAGAGATTCTTCCTCAGCATACCTCAAGGAAGAGGGGAAGACGACCTGTTGTTGCTGCCCATGTGATGTCTGCAACTATTGAATTCTAGGCTTGTGCAAACCCAAAATAATTCTCACAACTGCCGTTCTTATTAGATTTCCAAGCTTGTTTTGCAGGCAGCAGAAACATAGTGGAAACAGAGCTGATGGCATTATCAGGAAAATGACACTCCAGCTTTGCTATGATTTTGCTCTTCCCTTGTTTCTTTACTCTGAGTGTTTGAGACAGTGTTTTTGTAGAAGTGCCATGTGTATTAGTGGAGCTGCAAGATGCGAGATGAAAGCCCTTTGCTGTCTTCTGTACTGCAAGGGCCCCTCTTCTAGTAGACAGGTTGTGGCTCAGGCCACTGGGCTGGTTAGAGCCCAGTGGCATGTTGCTTCCTACTCCTAAGTGATGACCTACTGCTGTGGCCTCTTGTCAGGACAGTGTTCCTCTCCTTGGTGTGCATGCTTGTGCACGCTCTCTGTCACAATATTTACCCTCAGTCTCCCCACCCCCACCCCCCTTCCTCCCTGCAGGGTGATAAATTGGAGGTGGTGCAACAGCTACCCCATGAACAAGTGGGCTTAAATTGTGCACTCTCATTTTTTTATGAGACTGTGCACTGTACCAGCCTCTCCCACTAGCCCGTCCTACTGCACCCCCGCTTACCCCTCCATATTTTAGGGAGGGAGGTGTGGAGAATTAGAGCCAATTAGCCACGTCATTAATTCTTCAATTTGACGGCTGATATAGCAGGGCCTGAAACACGCTGCTGACCTCGTATAATGGGAACCCTGCTCCTTAACATATTGACGATGGGAGAAGTTAATTAAAATTCCACAGAGAGAAGGTGTCGGCTAACCTATAAACCTGTCGCTTCTCAGAACAAATCACAGCCATCCTAGAAGAGAGAGAGGATCAGAGCAGGAGGGCATGTGGTGGGGGAGGGCCAGGGCAAGGGGCAGGGGAGATGAATTTTTCACTAATAGGTTTTATTACTTGCTGTCTAATGAGGGTGAATATAAAAAAGATAATATCTGGTTTCTAGCAAGGTCTGCTGTGGGGAGCTCCGTGGTTTCTCTTTTATTTGCAAGAGCCCATATTTCACCCATATGCATCCCTATGCACTTGAGTCCGAAGCTTTTCTTCCCTTGCAGTTCATATCCTTCTTGCCAGAGTTCGTTCCTCAGTGAGGCTGAACATGGCCTATAACCTCCATTTCCTCCTAAACATTTGACATGCTCTCCTGATTCTCCCTTCACGCTTGTGCTGATGTAAACTGAGATCTCCTCCATCAGGACAGGTAGTTCTGCTGGTGTAGAATTGCTGTAGAATCAGGCTCCAACCACCAAAGTATTTTGGCCCTTTGCTGCTGAGAACCCACCTGCTCTCTTTGCTATGGACCCACAGAGACCAGAAACAGCTCAAAGCAGTTGTGTGCAGTGGGGTGGGAGCAGGGAAGGGTCCTCCAGCTCTAGCCATTTGAAATGGCTTTGGAGAGGCTGCAGTTGCCTGACCTGAAAAGTTTGCTGGGACTAAGACTCTCTAGAGTAGTCAGAGTTGTATTCCTGCTGAACCCCAGCTGTTAATGGGCAGGACTGAAACTCTTCTTGCTTTCCGGTGATATCTTCCTCTGTGTGAAGCTTCCTTACGAAGTATCCAACATGCTCCTCACTCACAGCTGGGTTTTCTGCTGTGTCTGCTATAGTCCTGCACTGCTAGACTGCTGCTGTAGTGGACAGTGCCTGTACACCCAAACATGTCAGAGACTTGTGCTCTTAAAGCACAGCTTCTCTGGCTTCAGGAATCTTTCTTGGGTATTCTGCTTGGATTTGTCCACAGTTTCCCTGTGTAACTACGAAGATCACCCTGTGGTTGTGCTGAGCTGGGGAGGAGGCTTCCAGCTCTTTGTGTGGTGGTGCTGGACTGGATGTTTTTAAGGTCTGCAAACAGAATGATTCCCATAAGGGAGATTAAGTAGAGTAAAAGATAGTAAAAGGGTACCAAGAGTATTGGATCTTCCGTTCATTCTGTGAGGGGGAGAACTGTGCTTAGTCCTCTGTATAACCTTTTCAGCCATGGAATTGCCTTGACATCCATGTGTGGTGTTGGTACTTGGTTGCTTTAGGGATCCCTAACAGTGCCCTACAGGGTAGTGGGGATGGGGAGGGTGTGGTGTTCCTTCTGGGTTTTCAGCATGTTTTCTCCAAAACTATGCTGCTTGGGAGAGCAGATCCCACACTGCATGTGACATAGGGACTAGAGAAGAGAGTATCCTTAAATTAGGATACTTAAAATAAGTGTACCTCAGCTTGCTTCAACAACTGGTTTGATTGGTCTCCAGAGCTGTCCTTCTCCATGGATTTGTAAAATGCTGTACTAACAGAGAGGCTGCATACCCTACACCGTGTCTCTCAGTCGCTCGTAACCCCCTTCCCCCAAGTTCATTTGCCTTTTGAACTCTGCATCATGCAGATGTTAAACTTTCATTTACTGGTGCTTACTGCAGTGACTTATGTCTGCTAAGGGACCAGGGCAAGCCTGAGTGCAGTGGACCAATTCGAATGTGCAAAGTGAGGCAATCCCAGGGGTTTCTGGTAGAGTAGTGGCACCTTCATGCTTTGTGGTTCCCCAAAGTGGCAGTAGCCAGGAAAGAGTAAGGGAGCACTCTATACCATAAACTGGAGGGGAAAGAAAAAAGTGAACCTTGATGTTAAATTGATTATTAATCTTGGATTCAGAAATTTTTTGGCATTGGATTAAAAAAAGTATTCAGATCTAAGCTGGCTTCTCTTGCTGGGTCTGGCCACTGCCATTTGCTATTTTAATTTTAAAATTTTTATCATGAGAATAGGTCTTCCCATGTTGTCCTTGAAGTGTGTCAGGTTTTAAACTAAGAAAAGAGAAGATAGAGGCACAAATATGGTTATCAAGTGTAGATAGAGAGCTAGGAAACCACTGGTACCATTTGGGGCAACATCAGGCAACCATAAAGTGCCCTACTGTGGCAGAGACGTGCTTTGGGTGTGTAAGCCCAAGAGATGGTCTCTCCTTTTCTGACTGTGCCATCAGTCTGCTGCACTACATGACCTCTCTTCACAGATGTTGCCTTGGCAAAGTGCAGGTTTACTCCGGAGAGGAGGAAAGTTTTTGTGCTAAAGACTAACTATCTGCACTAAATGTTTAATTTAAAGGAAAAGAAGTAGTTCTGTGAGCGTTTGAATTAAAAAAGCCAAGCTGGCTCTCTCTTCTCTTTATGCAGTGTTGTAGTTGAGACCCAGCTCCTCTGTTTGAACATGCTGATTTGAATCCCTGTTAATTGCCTCTCCCATGGATTACTATGGGGAAATAAGATCTTGGGAAGATCTCTGCCACTGTGGGCAACCTCAGGCAAATTTTAAAATGTGCCCCAGACTTGTTGGGTAAAAGAAGGAAGAGAAAGGTTGCTGACAGGAAACTTGACTGAATGGGAACAAGTGACATTGGGGACAATCAAAATGATTAATTTTGAGGGCTTCTTTTTAATGGTTATCTAGAAACTTTCTGTGGAAGTGTAACAATCTGATTTGAGGATTACGTTAGAGCAAACCAACCCACTTGAATCGAAGCAACTTTGCAGTGGTTTTAACTGTGCAATTGAAGCCCTAATGTGCAGCAGTTAAAATGTTTGATAGTGTTCCCCCCACTCTCATTTTATCAGCAGATTTCCCCTATCACATATCAAGATGAGCTGCTGGCTGTAGTGGTGCTCTGTTTTGACCTAGCTTTATGCAGTTAACCTCTCAAAGTCTGCTAGGACTTGGGACAAGTAACTGGATTTTATTCTGGTTTGTGCATTGCCAGCAAAATAGCCGGCAGCAATAGCTCTGCTGTCCTTGGGGATCTTTGTAGAGCCTGGTCGGTTTGAATAATTGAGAGGGGACTTTGACCTGCAGCTGTTTCTTAAGCGGGGCAGGAAGAACCTGCTCAACTGTGAGATCCCAGGGTGGACGCGCAGAGTTAGTGGTGGCATTAACTACCGTCGCTTACTGACCTCGGAGAGTGATCTGGATGTGGGTTTCTAGATATATGCAATAGTCATAACTGACTTGGTGCTCTTTCACCCTAAAGCTGAAGAGCAGGAAATGAGTATCAGTTTCTCCCCTCTGGAGCTAAAATGACACCTGTGCCTTATCCCTTTGCCCTGACTGTTCCCTTGATGTTGGGAGGAAGAAGACTTTGTTTTACCATCTGTAATTGTGTGATAATGACTCTATTTGGTCTTCTTCACATGGGTGAACACATGTACACACATGTCTCTTGTCCCTTTTGTCTAGAAACAAACACATATGCACACATTTCTATAGGTTGAGAAACTGCAGCTTACCTTTCTTCACTTCAGTTTTTTTCCTTTGCCCTCTAAAGCTCACATGATTGATGACTTCCTCCCTTTTTGTCACTTTTGGCCAATACTCTAATGTATATATTTTCTGTGACTGTGTGAATTGGCTCACTAGTGGCTGTGGGCAGGTGAACAGGTTTTGGGAGGCAGTAGCTAACTGAGTTAGAACCCAGACATCTGTTTCTAATTGTGTTGAGCTGTGTTGTATATTGAATTTTTTTTTTCTCTCCCTGCAGATTTTTATCATTTTTCCCCTTGCTTGAGGGGAAAGTCTGTCTCAGAAAGCTTGGAGGAAGCATCTTTCTTCTGCTGCTTGGTTTGCACAGGAGAATCTGTTTAATCGATGTGACAGAAGAAACTTAGTTGAGGGGGCTGGCAGCCTTATGGTTTGAGGTTTCCATTTCCAGTTTGTAATCGTTTTCTCTTTGCTTTTTAAATTCGCAGGGGGAGAAGGTAACTTCACCAGACCTTGGCTGCTGTTTACCTTTGTCGGTTGTGCAGTGTGCCTTTGTTTTTCCACCTTTGATCAGTGTCCTGCCAACAGATAATTTAGCAATTGCATCCTTGGGTGGAAGTGTGGAGTTAATGTTAAAATTAGGGTTTTTTTCCTTTCCTAACTTCTGTGGCTGATGAAGCAGAGAAGAGGAGAGGGGAGGTGAAGGGGGCCATAAATTCTAGACCTAGTGATTCTGTTCCTTGTAGAGAAATGAAAGCCTCTGATGTCTCTTCAGCACTTTCATTAACATTTAAATTAAGGGTTTGTTTTTCAGGCGGCTTCAGTCACAACCCTTTCATAGTCTGACACATGGAGGCTGTTCTTTCTCTCTTTTTCTCCCTTTTTCCAGCTTGCATATCAGTGTACAATAGTAATCACTGCTGTTTTTTTTTTTTTTTTTTCTGGTTTCTCAGGAGGGCAGCGACCTGACAAGCTGTACCAGAGGTTCAAAGAGAAAGAGAAACGGAGTGCAAAGGTAGATGAGCAGGAGGATGCCAGGTTTCACTCCTACAATTAGAGCGGTGTCTGTTCCCTCCCCTGCCTTTCAAAGGACTGTTTTTAGGGGCGGGAAGGGACATAGAGGGATGGACCTTTCTTGCACAGTGAGAGCCCCAGGTGCAGATGCCTCTAACCAGGCTCAGCTTCCACTGTTACTCCTCCCAGATGAGGCCAGAGGTGTCACTCAGAGAGTGCAAGCTCATGCCCCGAGGTTGGGAGTGAAGCCCTAGTGTCCTAACGTAGCAGCCTAGCCCCTCTAAAGGAGTGTTGATTCACTCTGAGGACAGCAGGAGACTGGTCCTCAGCCTGCCATTGGCATTTGAAAGGAGGGTGATAGTGCAGGATATTGCCCTGAAGTAAAGGCAATATCTGTCTTTTGTACTGCAGGGCTTAAGTCACATCTGCTTTGAGCATTGCAGCTTACTACAACTGGAGGAGAGAGCTGGTGAGAAGTGTCTTTTTGGATCTTGGCTTTCAACAACCTAAACCAGGCCATCCCTTGCTGTAGCTAAGTGATTTCTGGTATAAGAGCTAGTTCATTCAACATCAATAAGAAATAGGTCTTTTCCACCTGCTTCAACAATTGTGTAAGCCAAGGAACAAAGGGACAGTTTTAGGAATGGCAGTGACTTGCAGTGGAGAAGCCTTATAGTAGGATTTGTGTAAGAACATGAGTCTTTGTCCCAAAGCTCTTTTGGAATCTTCCGCTTTTTATCTCTTTCTTACCCAGTTAGTAACCACTGATAGGGTGTTATGCAGGCTCTCTGACAAGAGTTGAGGGGCTCCAAATAGCACTGAAAGGGTGTCTTTTAGCTAAAAGACATAGGAAAATAAGCCAACAAGATCAAGACAGATCTTAAGTGTGCTAGTGGTGGCCATGATTTATACCATGTAGCTTTTCTGGAGAATGTAATTCAAAGTCATGCACTTGCAGAAGCATCCTATATATGCTGAAAAATGTTTCAGTTCTGCAGTTTCTATTTTTTTTCCCCTTTTGTATGAACTATCACAGACTGTAGTCTGTAATTTCTTGTGTTACTGTTGTCAGGTTGAAGTATTGTGTTTAACTGTTTTGTTTGTGGTGATGGCTCAGGCATTGAGCGATGCAGAACAACCTTTCAGGGGCAATTGATCTTGTCCATATTCCAAGTGCTCTGGAGCTATGTGGTGGGATGTTCTTCTTTGATCCCATCTGACTCTTAACAGTTTTGTGCCCATCTGATCTTTCTGTCACAGCAGGTGGGTCCTAACTCCTCTCTATGCATAGTCTTAAGAACTGCCACCATCAATGTCATCTTAGTATCTTCATCTTGTATCATGCAAGGGGGATTCAGAATATCTGCTCTCCACTGCTGGCATCCATCCACTCTTCCAGATGCTTCAGCTTTTGGAGGTTGATAAGTTCACACCCACTGATTTTTTTTCTTCTTCAGGGCCTGGTGTTGGATGGTGCTGAGCACAATTCATGAAGCCCACAGCCTGTGTAAACCAAAGCTAGCAGGAATGGGAAAGAGTATGGTTAGTACTTGTCACACAGTGTCCTCGATTGTGACTTCTGGCCACCTCCAGTGTTGTTCAGTCTGCAACTGAGGAATGCTTTTAATTTAAGCTCTCCTGAGGCTGGATGCCAGCGTGGAGCTCAGCTTGACTGCCCCAGTGGTACTTGGGGCAAGTGTGCTGCAGCACTAACTGGAGTAACTCCAACTAATTCTCTTCGGAAGCTGCACTGTATTTATGGGTGGAGAGGGCGGGTGGGTGCCTACCCTCCCACCTTCCCCCATGTTGTCTCAAAAGTCCCTGGTGCATCTTTGATTAGGTGTAGGTCAAAAGAATTTCCACATCGTGACCTTAATAACCAGGGTTGATTGGCAGGCAGTCTGCGGAGAGGGAGCAGCCTGTCCCTTTCATCTCCCTTGGTGCCGTGCTGGGACAATGGGCCAGCATATTTTCCTTGTTGTTCCTCATTTGAAAAGGGTCTGGTATCTCTACTAGGTACCTGTGACATGGGGGTCTTGATTGGGGTCTCATAAAGGGCCCTGTCACTGTGTCCAAAGGCCAGGAATACAAAGGCGGTCAGTGGGTGGGGGTCTCAGCTGACCACTGAAGAAGGGAGGGGAGGGTCCTGGAAGCAGTGGAGGGAGAAGCAACCCCTGATGGGAGACCTTAAAGGGGGGTGGGGGGGAGGAGGCGGCCCATTTTTGTCCCGAACTCATCAAGCACATCTGCAGAATTGTCCCAGCCGCTGCCTCCCAGTTTCAAAAGAAAATGATCGTTTGATAAACCGTCCTGATTCACCACTTTCTCACAAGGGAGGGAGACCCACCTTTGACCTCTATGATTTCACATTGGGCCCTGCTCCCCCCCATCCAATTGCTGGAGAAACTTTGAAATGCATCCCATGCACTCCCTTTCCTTCTCTCTCTTTCCCTTTACTCTCTCTTCTCCCCCCTCTTTTTTTTTTTTTTTTTTTAGCCCCCCTCCTCCTCTTCCCACCACCCCCACCTTCCCCGCTCTCCCGCTTTGTAAAGAAGCAGGCGTACTGCTTTGGAGTTTAGGCAAGTAATTAGTAAAATCTTTTCTGCAGCACAATAAAACCGCAGCCCTTGGCCCGCATATTCCCACAATTTACATACTTGCGGGCATTCGAGAAAACAAGTGGCATTCCCAGTGCAACGCTGCCTATGAAAATCATTTGGAAGGCAGGGAGGGGAGGGTGCTGAGACCCACTCGCTCCTGCGAGCTATAGGAATGTGCATGAATATATTAAAATGTTTTCACACAATGCTTGTATTTTCCAACGGGAAGAGGCATCTTCTGGATGAAAGGCGGCTGGCCCAGACACAGGCCTCTTCCAAACGCTCTTTCCCACTCGGGGTTTGTTTGCAGGGACCAGATAGAGAGGGGGCCTGGAAGGGGAGGAAGGGGCAAGGGTGCTATCTATGAAGAGTAAATCTTTGTGTGCCTCCTACCCGTTCCCTGTTTGTGGTCCCAGAAAGTCAAATTATGAGGGAGTTGTGGCTGTGGAGGGGGACAGCAAGAGAGATCATCAGGACTTTCTGCAAAAGCTTTTGGAGGCATTGAAAATGTAGAGGGGAAATAGCTTGTAATGGAGCATACAGTGCTCTGACCAATGGGATTCAGTGGCTGCAGCAGGAAATGACTGAGAGGGAGCTGGTATCTTGGGCAGTATTAGCAAAGTGCCTATTAATAACAGAAAACACTCTTGCAGTACTTTTCCAGCTTCATCTTATTGTCAAGAACAGCCTGCTCGATGCTCAGTCTGGGCAGCATGTCCAGCTGTTCTTCCCCTTTTTCCAAAAGGGTATTCCAAGACTATTCCAGGCTGTGCCACAGGTGGAAACCAGCAGTGTTCACTCCTTTTCAGTCAGGGTCCACTTAGCTGTCTTGCCTCCAAAGAGGTACTTTGGGCTCTTTCAACTTCCATGGTGTTGACAACAGGTGTGTGGTGAAACTTCTGTCTAGAGAGTGTAGATAAGTGATTTCCTTTCTAACGGACAAGAATTGAAGGAGAAATTTGAAGTTAAGAGGGGGAGAGGCTGAAGATAAATAATGAATGGCTTGACTTGGGAGCAGGGTTTATATGTAGTGAAGACCATGAGTTCAGCTCCAGGGATACTGTTTTATTTGAGAATAGGGGGGCAGGCTGCAAAGAGGCCTGGTTTGGAGGTAGGCTGGTGGCTGCATTTTTTTTTTTTTTTTTTTAATAATTGGCCTTTGGTAAGAATGCCCTTTGAAATTTCTATGGGAAAGGCTGTGGTACCAGCATGGTGATCTGGATGCCTTTGTCCTTTGTAGTATACACACAGCCTCTGTAGAAAGGTCTTTGGGCAGGCATCCTGTCCAGATGCATTTAGCCCTGAGGAGTTACAACTCTGCCCACAGCCATGGCAGCCCAAATTTATGGATGCCATGAAGAGCTGTTCCAAGGCCCATGCTACCCATCTCAAGTCTCTGCTCTCCTGAAGGAACTTATCAAAAGACAGGCTCCCAGAACAAGACATAAGCCATTTAGAGAGGAGTAGGAAAGATTTATTGAGACTTTCTCTTCAGCTGAGCCAACTTTTCATGTCCTTTCTGACCAGACCCTTTCTGTGACAGGTGAGAGACAATGTATTCCCCAGCCCTGCAAGGAGCTAAACAATCTAATATCTCAAAACCTTTTGCAAAAGGGTTTCATGGCAGTTCTTCCGAAAATGATCTGCAGAAGTGGCAAAACTCTGTAATGCTGTTGCTCCCCGCTGGCCTGCGCTGGTCATACAGGTGTTGGTCATTGTGCAAAGGTCTCTAACATTATACTGGAAACAACCAACAACCCAACTTGTAAGAAGGCTTACTTCTTATTCTTAATTATTGTCTTCCCAATTCCCTGCTCCTCCCCTTCATCTTTCTGCATTTCTTAAAGAGGCAGTGGAGGGAAAAAAGCTTTGGTTTTTGTTTGGGAAGGGGGTTAGGAAGGGCGACATGGCCCCTGCAACCTCTCATAGGGGTGTCTTGTCAGGGCACCGCATGGAGGGCACAAACAGATCATAACCTTTAAATGAAAATGTGATGGAGGGGAGAGATGAAAGCAGTGAAACAAATTAGATACATCTAGAGGGGGTGCTCAACTGGAGAAAATTAGCATTTCTTCCTAATTGGAGTGCAGGGCATTCCATTACAGGGTTTCATTACAAGGAGGGAAGCACTGGGCCTCTTTGGGGGATTCCCCTCTGCCCTTGGTTCTTCTAGGAATAAAAATATATTTGGAAAAAACTGAGAAAGGACTGAATTTATCAGAGTGATGGTTTCAGACTGCTGCAGGAAGAAGAATTATAGTAAAGCACCAATTCTTTATTTATTAGGACAAGAAAGTGATGATTATGTGCACATGAAGGCAGGTGTTAGTCCTAGTTTCCGTGAAGGAAACTAAAAAGTGTACAGGAGGCTGCAGGTGATGGTAACTTTCTGATGCAAGTACTTGCTGAATCAAATTTGTAGACTATCCAAAATGTGCTAGCTTGTTTGAAGCATAAGGATATGTTTTATGACTAAGATCAATGGAGTCAATTCAAGCATATCAAGTCCATGCTGTGCGAAGCACTTGTTTAAGGCATGTTAGTCTAATTCTACCTCTAGAGCTGTTGTATCCAACAGGAATTTGCATATATCCGTGGGAAGGCAATGGCCACCTTCCAGCACAGAATGTCTGGTGGCTGCACTGGGTCTTGTGCACAGCTTGATGGTCCAAATAACTTGTACCAACTCAAGAAATAGGCATGCATGGATGTGGCTTTATATGTGCATCTGTATGTATAAATGGATGCAAAGAATAACTTAAAAGGAAATCAAGGTACAAGGTTTAGCATTGCATCTCTGTAGTAGGAGTAGGGGAGAGTTTCTTTCTTCCAAGCAGGGATTGAATTATTTAACAGTCAGGAAAGGCCAGGAGGGAGGAATGGAAGAGGGGGAAGAAGAAGAGGAAGAGAAAAGCAGGCTTTCTTCAGGTGTGTGGTATGCAATGTATGTTGCTCTACCAATATACAGTTACAAACTTTTCTGTTCCAGCTCAGGAGAGGGAATATATAAATGTAGGAATGCTGATTGTAGGAAAGTTCTGAAGGAAGGGTTCTGCACAGAAAGTGGCTTCTAGCAGAGTGGGAGGATGTTTAAAGCAGCGCTACCTTCATCCTGGACAGGCTCTGTCATCCGTGTGCTCGGGATGAGGTTGAAGATGATATGAATTTACAGAAGTCATAAATGTTAATCTCTGACTTAACACTTGCTGCTTAATTTTGGCATTTTGACACAGAGCAAAACAATGCCCACAGGAATATCTTCAGGCCTAGAGAAAATACTATTAAAAATGAAAGCATGGCTCAGAGATGGGCTTCTCCCATATTAGGTCTGGCACACATCAGGATGATGATGTTTCCCATCCCAGCCTTCTCTGGTCACTTCAGTTCTCACAAAAGAGTGTTCAAAATGAGCAAATGCATCAGTCTGGTTCTAGATTAGTAAAGCAAGCTACTTTTGAAATGTTGGAGGAGGTAGAAAGAGGATGGGAGCAGGACTAGAGAGGCTGGAATTTGGAGAGGAGCAAATGAGTAAGAAGAAGTAGGCTTGAAGGGAGACCAGTTCCTCTGAAGAATGGGAATTTCTCCTCAATGTGTCTAGCTGTGTACCTGGCCTGTGTGCTAATATGCTTCAAAATGGAGCATGCCAGAGTGCGTCTCGCCTGTATCTAAGCTTCAGTTTCCCTGAGTTGCTGGCATTCTGCATCTCTGTTGTTAGTGGAATTGTGCAGCTCTGACTCTCTCCTTGGCTCCGTTGCCTCTGGTTTCTTTTCAGAGCAGTGTGAGACTGCTCCAGACTGGAAGGCAACATGGAAAGTCTGTTCTTTCTGTGTAGTGTTGCCTGCAATGTGTTCTGTGGTTCATTATTTAGGATTTGTCAGGTCTTCTCTACCTTCCCTCCCACCTGCACAAAGCACAACCACTTTCTTGCTCTGAAGAGGTGTTGGGGGTTTGTGATGCTCCATTCGCTATCCCTCATGCAGGCATGTGGGATGTACTCATACTGCTTTATAGGCATCCTGACACTTCACAGATGCAGGGCTAATTTGGGACCAGGTACTAAAGACAGCTTTTAACGTGCATTGTCCTGTCTAATGGGTAAATCCTTGTTCTCTGTCCTCTGAGACTGAGGTACATACTCCTTTAAGTCTTGACTGTCCATCAAAGAGGGCTTGAATGAGCCCCTGCTATGGTTGGTAGACACAGGCAGCTAATGACAAGAGCGAGCCCATTTCCTTTGAGAAGAGAGACCTGTACCAAAGTGATTGATAGTCCCAGAGATTTATTAGTGTGGGACTGGTTAGAGGCATGCAAGCTGGAACCCAACAGCTTTGGAGTTTCTTCAGGAGAAAAAAAGAAGTCTGTTGGTCATCTGTGTGTGTACCTCTACCCCACAACTAAAAGAAGTGAACTCTCCAGAAGAAGCAATTGAAGATTAAGCTGGGCCAAGCAGCAACTGCTACTGTTGTTGTGCTTGGTCTTTCTCCTGGTGCACCTGTCTTGAGCTTTTCACCTGTGCTTTGTTCAGTCACCTGCTTCGCCTGTTCAGGTGATTTAATGAGGGATGGGGATAGAGCAGGACTGCCTGATGGAAGAGGTTTTCTCTTATGTCCTATTTTTTGTCTTGGCCTAGAGCCTGTTTTCCTTTTCCATATACTTCCCCTGGATTTTCTCCTCTTTGACAGTGGAGAGGCAAGGGAGCCTGCTCCAGATATTAGACATTTGTGGCCTTTCCCCATATTTGGTCCCAAGTCAAACACTCTGCAGAAGTTAATGATGTGCTGATATTTGGTTGCCTCTGTTAGGCAGTTCAGATAAAACCAGTCTGAAAAAAATATGGAGAGTAAGATGATGGTGGGTAAGCCCGAATATGGAAGTGTTATTCACCAGATCCTACAATAATAGAATTAGAGACATTTCAATTTACTAGGAGATTGCTTAAAAATGAATGAAAGGGAGTATTTCATCACACAGTGTGTAGTGAATGTAATGCTCCAGAAGGTTATGAAGGTTATGAAGCCACCAGTTTTGAAAGTGATTTGGCAAATTCATGAATAGCAGGTTCATAATGGAGGACTAGATGGGGATATACTCTTCAAAATCCTTAATATATCAGTTGTGGATGCTGGGGTAGTACAAAGAGAATGACCACAAAGAGTTGCCAAGCTTACATGTTCTTTCTGAACAGCATCTGCCAGTACCACTGCTGGAGACAAAATGGTGAGCTGGATGGGCCATGGCTTGACGAAGGTGGACATTTCTTTTGTTCTGGCCATGGTGGGTCAGTCCAGCACCCACCTACCCCAGAGTTTGGTGTTCAGCAGTGGTCAGTAGTAGATGTCTGCGGAGAAAGTAAGAAACAAGACAAGAGCAAAAAGATCCTCTCCTGCCTGTTTTTCCCAGCTTCCAGTGCTGGGTAGGTTAGGGTTTCCCTGGCTAGAGTTTGCATCTGGACCAATGTTTCCTTCATATTTGCAGAGGCTAGCTCTGTGAGCAGCTCATCTCTTCTCTCTGAACTTATTAGTGTTCTGGGCTTCGTAGCCTCATTTCCAATCCAATGTTGTGTCCTGAGGAAGAAACACTTTGTTCTATTTTTAAACCTTTTGCCTCATTGTCTTGCAGGGTTATACAGTGAATGATTCCTCCTTCTGGATACCCTCTGCTATGTTTACAGGTTTAATATTTTTCCCAAGCCACCCCAACTCTAGTATAAATGGCCTTGTATGAGGCTCTAGCAACCCATGACTGTTGCAGGTACTTGCTGGCCAGTTGTTATTTAGAGTGGAGTTCAGTGTTAGGCGTCCCTGAGCTGTGGTAAACTCATCAGTTCCTCCCAGGGCAGCCTCTGATTGGAGTCCACAGAGATGCAGCCTAACATGAATTGATGGCCATGTAATTGGATCTTCTGTATTGACATGGTACGGATCAGTGACAGCTTCGACTGGGACACTTGTAACTTGCTGCAGAATCAAATAGTGATGCTTGAGTAATGTGTTCATTTCAGTGTAGGACATGTGAGTGAGCCTGGTTCTGGCATTTCTTTGTATGGGTGTTTGGCTTGCCAAGTAAAAATTGTTCTTTTAATAACTGTGTTTTTGGATGTGACTTCCTAAATTCTCAGAGCACATGGGAATAGGGCAGGCCATGAAAATGAAAAGAGGAAATTGTGGTTTCACACTCCTGCCCGCAAAGCTGCCTGTGCATCTAAAGCTTCCAGACTTCTGTTCCTTGAGGCATTGGAGGACTGACTGCCAGCAGGTTGTCCTACTCCACTTTGACAGCAGCTTACTGAGGGGCAGGAGGCAGCGTGGTGCTTCTCATCCCTTTTTCAGATATTTCTTGTTGCCAAAGGACAATGTTTGTTAGGGAATCCTCTGTTCCATTGCGGAGTTGAGATGTGTGCCTGAAGAGGCCTTTACCCAGTCCTTTCCAATACAGCCCTTTTCCTCCTCCACAATTTTATGTGTAATTTTTTTTCCAATATGCTGACATTAAGTATGATAATAAATTGTTACTCACCTTCTTGTCTTTCTTGTTCTTTCCCTGTCTCTACACCATCTATTTTGCCTGATGTCCTTCCTTTCTTCATCTGACTAATCTCAGTTATCAGTGAAATTCAGTAGTTCTTGGCCTGCCTTGCAGCCCAACCTGATTACAGATACTGAAGGGGATAGCTTGTGCTGTGAAGCTGTGTCTTATTGTATATTGATGTCAGGATGATTTGGACTCTGGCTTCTGCTAAACTTTCCCAGCAAGTTTTTGGGTGGTTTAGGATCTGCGTGAGAGGTGGCCACTAAACCTCCTTGTGCCTTAGATGTGTGTTGTCTGTTTAATGGAACCTTATGTGCCTTTCTCTGCACACAGGGCTGGGGCTTTGTGGCCCGACTGGCAGGTTTGATTTTGCACTCTGTGCTTGCTCACAGCCAGGCATACCCTGAACCTGCAGATGGAGAGTAGGGGCTTTATTAAGGATTTTGGTTTCTTAGGGGCAAACAATTGACATGCTCCAAACACTTAACGTGAAAACCCTGAAGCAAATCATATTGCATGGAGTGAAGAGCTGGGGAAGTGGAAGCTGCCCAGAGCTTTAAGGGCAAATGAATTAAAGTTGTTGCAAGCGTGTCTGTGTCAGGACTGGAATGATTGGAGCAGGAAAGCTCTAGGAGTCATTTCATGGCTGAGTTAAACGCAGATGAGGCTTTGCTGGCCTCCTCCACGGAGCACCTGTGTCTCCATGGCTCAGCGTCCTCGACCTCTCTGTGCATAGCATGTGCTGTATATATACACTTTTCCCCTTTCACCTTGCCTGGTCTTTGACTTCTTAAAACCCTCTGAGCACTATTTCCCTTTCCCCTGATGAAGACCTCATTTAGATCTGATTTGTAAATTGTTTGAATATCAGAGGGCAGAGCAGGAAGATAAAGCACTCTGTTTTTATGTGATTGGGTTTCTTTTCCCTATAAGCATGAACAAGTACAGCTCCTGCCTCTGTGTGGTGAAAGAACTGCTGCCCTTTATGGTAAGATAATGAAAGGATGTGTTTGTTGAGAAATCTTCTTCCTCACCATCCTGATCACTTCTTCTAAGATTCTCCCAAATAGGGAAGTTTGAATTTGGTATATATGTGTGTGTGTATGTGTATGGCAAAAGGAATAAGACAAAAATAATTTATAGCTTGTGGCACCAGGAAAAGAGATTCCTTCCCATCTCTACTCTTAAACTGAGACATTCTTGGGTTTTAGTTATTCTGGCAAACCTGAAAGGATTTTCCCCTCCCCCTGACCTCACTGGCATGCATGGATTGCTGCTTATTGAAAAGTCATTTTCTGTCATATGTTCTAAAGGAAAAGTTTATATAAAATGTCATTCTATATATATACATGCATTTTTAAAACAATACTTGTTAACTGAAAACTCTGCCAGTCACATCTGAAAATATATTGGGATTGGTCTTGGCAGCCCTGAAGCTTAAAATATATAAAGGAGATATTTTATAAATAGGAGAGGTTTTCTTCTTTTGCATCATGATTATTTAAGCATTTTCTACACAGGACCATGTATTTAGACTTCTGTCCAAGGCAATGACAGCTGGAGTATTTACTTAAATCAATTCTACATGTCCTCTTGGAGGGTGTGGGGTTGTACAAAGAAAAAGTCCTGGACAGTGTAAGGTTTGTCATAAGGTGTGAGCACAGGCGATATTACATATCTTTTTGCACTAGTTCAAGGGGTGTTCACTGTATTTCTCTGTGCAGGCTTGAAATTGGCCTTATCAACATGGGTCTGTGTATATTTATTCTTGGTTCAGCTTCTCAGATGCTAGTATGGATTTCACAGCAAACATACTTTGTCCAGAAGTATGAAAGGTTGCTTTTAAGGAAAAGTCTTGAGCATTGATAAGCCAAAGGTATCTGGTGTTTGGCTGAACTCATCTCTGTGACAAGTACTTAAAGCAGTTTGGGTGAGGCTGCAAAAAATTGGATTGAAATTGAAAAGTGGTCCTTTCTGTGAGAGTCTTTAGTAAAATGTGATAGATACATATATAACCTGAAAAGAAACCAGAGTCACAGGGTGGAAACAAGCAACTTACTTCTCCAGTTTGCAACCTGCTGCAGCATTGTGTCACAGTTGTATTTTAGGCACATCAGAAATTACAAGTCTGTACCCTGAGGGTTGTGCTGCCTGCCTGTCCCTTTGCTACAGTTGGAGTCCCTGGGGATCTCCTTTCCTTGTTGTTGGGATTGCATCATTTCCTAGGGTTTGCTCAGCACTATGGTGTACCTGGTCCTTTGATAAAAGTAGTGCCACCTTTTCACTTGCCTGCTTACCATTTGGTCTTCATTGCAGAATCAGGACCAAGCTTTTAGATTATGACAATTCTTGCTTTCCAGTAGGATATTGTGATCACAAGGGACACAAGATGAGTTTTTTCAAACTATGATTTAAATTAAAAAAAAAAAAAATCAAAACCCAGACCCCATCGCACTGAAGCTGTGAACATCAATTCAGCTGAGCAGCTCTAAATTGTCTACAAGACCTGACCAGCCAGGACAAGCATTTTTATCCTGAAGGCAATGATGATAAATTCAAAGAAGGCATAGATGCTAACAAGTCCTGGGATCAGCAGAGGCAGTGTGCCACAGAATGACAGTCTCTGGCTTGTGGAACAACTGACAGCAGTCTGACTTGACATAGGAGCAATACAGTGGTAGCCAAGTTTTTTGGTCAACCCACATGCAGCAGGTTTCCTGTTAGTTTTGCAGAACCAAAGTCTTATAGCAGCAAAGGGGGCAGAATAAGTAAGGTCCCGCTATGAAAAACTGTTTTGGTTTGCTGATGGGAGATGGCTCAGCAAAAATGAAACCTGAAGCCTTTATTGCTGTCCTCCTGGTTCTGCTTGTTGCCTGACTTTTGGAGGAGTTGAATTATTTTTTCCTGATTTTTGTCAGCAATAAGAGTTCTCACTGTCCTTGGCACAGTTCTTGCTATCCTGTTTGGGACATGCACTGTCCACCTTATTCTCCCCAAGTCTGTTGTGTTACTTAATCTCAGTGCAAAAGTACTAGACTAGAAATCCTGTCCTGGGAGCATAGGCTACACCAGGCCTTCAAGAATCTCTCATGCATCGCACCCCTTCCCATGTTCTTATTGTGCATCACTGGATCTCTTTTCTCCTTTACCCCTTTTTTTGGCATCCTGCACTGCCCTGTTCCACAGGCTGGGGAAAGATGCTTGTCATGGGCTAACTTCCTCAGTGTGTGTCCACTGCTGATCGTGCCCCAGCTCTGCCAGGCAGACTGTCCCGCTCCAACCCCCTCCTCTTGCTTGCCCCAGATCAGAGCCCCCAAGAGGCCTTTGTCCGCCTGTTGAGAGCAGCCCCCGTTCCACCATTCCCACATGGTGCACCCTCCCCAGCAGCCCTCTCCCCATTCAGCAGTTTGGGCTGAAAGAACCTTGGCTAATTACGCCAGGCTGAAAATTACCACTTTGCTGCGTTCTCCTGCTGCTGGGCCCATTTGTGTGGGGCCTGTAGTTAGAGGGAACAAAGTCCCCCCCATGGAGCCAGGCAGGCCCCAAGTGTGAAGCTACAGGTACAAGCAAGAGGGGAATGAAGGGAATAATTACCAGCTTCTCCAGGTGAAAGCCCCGTTAAAACTTCAATAAGCCAATTAGGGGCCAGGGTGTGTATGCGGGGAGAGTCTCCCCCACCTATAACTGATTCCCACCAGGCAATTAACAGAAATCATTTCACGGAGGGGAGGATAAGAAATGGCTCTTAGAAATTGTCTTGAGTTGGGGGGGCCCTGAAACAGCACGACTGCTGTAGTGGTCCTCGTGTACTCCAACCTCCCGGCTCACTGTGTGGCCCAAAAGTGTTGGTGGGGCTAGGGGGAGAGGAGGAGGGAGAGAAAATGGCAAAGAAAGGAATCGCTGGAGCTTTACACCTGGGCAGGCTCTGAGAAAGCGAGGGCTGGAGTTCAGAGCTTCTTATAAGGCTGTGTGTGGGCCCAGAGCACCGAGCTTGAGGGGGCTTCTGGATCTGGGGAAGTGGGTGAAGACCAGGCTCAGGGTGTCTCTGCCATCAGGGCAAGGGGGAAGGCTAAAGGTGTGGAGCCCAGTAGGGAGGGCATAGGTGCTGGGTGTGAAGGCTAGAAGTGGGTGTGCAGGCCCACAAAGATCTGCCCAAGACGTGTGATAGTCTGTAGGTGGCCTGGCTTATCCAAGGAGCAAATGGTGTCCCATGTCTAGTATTTTGCACGTATCTCATCCAGGGACCATGTTTTTTCTGCTGCTCAGCCAGCAGCTTCACCTGTTTCTTCCTCTCAGTTTGTACCAAAAAACCAGGAAATTTGCTCAAGATGGAGATTTTATGGAGTCACCTTGCAATTCCTTTGTACTGTATTGCAGATGGCACATGCAGCAGTTGGAGGTGCAGTGTGCTGTCTGGTGGGTACCTTGCAGGAGCCTTGCCCATAGGTATTTGAAAAGCTGCTCTGGGGAGTAGAGCAAGAGTAGAGCATGGGATGAAGTTGCTGCAGATGACTGAGATTGCCACAGTGATGCTGGAAGGGAGAATGCATTGTGTCAGTAAAGAAGTCCAGACACCAGCTGTGGTTATTTCACCTGCACATGAAAAAGAAACAAAAAACTCAAATAAACCTTATACTCCTCAAAACATAAATGTAACCTCAGTAGCCACTTTCTTTGCCTTCCTAATGTTATAGCTTCTGAGCATTAATAATGTCCTTTGAGATTTTGTCCTGGTTACTGATAAGCTGAAATAACCCTACTGTAGTGGTGTTTAACCACCTAGTCTTGAACTGATCTAGAAGTCCCTAGATTTCCTTTTTTTTTTTTTTTTGGAGGGGGGGGGTGTTAACCTCCACGTGGGCTTTCCACTGCACTTGATTTTTGGTACAAGTTGTTCAGATCGGTGCCTGAGTTATGTTCTGGATTAAATTTCTTTTATGGTTAGGGGGCCCATTTTTTTTCCTGTGATAATGGTAATAACTTCTGCATCATTTGGGGTTTAAATTTGGTCTAGAAAGAGCTAAAGAGTTCTCATACAAAGACTTCTGTCTTAAACAACTACTCCATGCCTGGCAAGCCCAGGGTTGGGGAGCAAGGAAGGAGGAAGATTGTTGGACATACCTTGTAAGTATGTATTTTACACTGATAAACATAGGTTATCAAACCTTTCCCTTTAATAAAGGAGCAGGACTGATATCAACTCAGTAGAAATACTTGTGTAGCCACAAAGGCAATTCTGTTCAAAGTGATGAAAAATGACAGCAGCTCCATGAAGAGCACTGTTTGAATATTCATCTCGTACAGGAACACTCAGGACCCTCAAGCAAGTTTTATAGAGCTAATCAGAATGTTATCCTGTCGTGGACAATTGCTTCTTCCTAAAAGCGTGTGTCATGTGGAGTACTGGGGAAAGCAGTGATACTTAGATGTGAACAGCCCTAAGAACATCAGGATTGTTCTGTGGGTGGATTCACTACCTTCTAATAAAGGATATTTTCCTGTTCAATGCTGCAGTGTGGAAGAGTTCTATGTGCACGTGCTCAACTTTTCTCCCAAAGTGGGGATTATGTTCTATAGCTGGTTGCCTGGTTTCACAAAACTTATCTGCTGCAGGGCTGGTGAAGGGACAGTGAGCAAAGTTACAGGTGACTTGGGCAAACAGCGTGGGGCGAAACTTCAGAGTAGTGAAGGCAAGATGGAGGTGTCTAGGTTTTGTACCGGCTAAGCAGCTTACTAGAGCAGGGGTGATCTCTCTGCTGTGCTGGGAATTTGGCCCCAGATATATTAAAGGCTTGTTCTGTTCTCTAGCTTGTGTGTCTCTGAAGTCTGCAGGAAGACATAAAGTTAGAGGCCAAGGAGGAGGGTTGGAGAGGTGAAGCTGACATTCACTCTACCCTGAGGCATGCAGTAAATGACCTGGGAGACAATTATATGGGCATTTATTCTATCTAATGAGCTGAAATTTTTGTCTCAAATGTGACTTCACTGTTTCAACCTAGCATCTCCACAGTGCCCTTCAGTATAAAATGCAAATACCTTCTTTCTGGGGACCACTTTCTGTGGTCCACTTGAGGCTCAAGGTGGCATGTGAATGAGTTATTGTTCTGTCTGTTCATGCCTGTGTCACAGGTGCTCCTTACAAGAGCACAGCATTTCCTCTTGGAGCTGTAGTGGTTGTAAGTGTTGCAGGGTTCATTTGTTCTTTACCCATTTTGCGCTCTGTCTGTGACAAGTTGTGCTGGGGTGTTGCAAAGCTCTTCTGTAGCTTTTGTAGTTCTCTTCTGCAGCATTTAGGTGCGTATCAGGAGCACAGTTCAACCCTGAGTTGACTGATGCCTTGAGGGATGCTGTGGCATTCACTCTGGGCTCAAGGAAGTAGCAGCAAACCTGCCAGCACTTTCCAGTCTGTTTATGGAACAAGCTTGCCATTTGCTTCCAGTTGCTGAGTCCTTTTAGCACTGCTGAACAAAGATGAGGTTGTGCTGCAGTGGGGATCTTCTGCTTGCTCAGGTGAGTTTTAGGTGCAGCTGCCTTACCTCTGATTTTTGTTCAATTTGTGGTTACAGAGTGTTAGCATATAACTTAGATGTCCTGACTTACTTCTGAGATACTGAAGGTGCTTGATTTGGTTCTATGGGTGTCCTCCAAGAAGCACAAAGTAGGGCTAAAGGGTTTGGTCTGGGGCAGTGAAGGGGCAACACCAGTCCTGCATGACCACCCAAACCTGGGTTTGTCCAGTGTTGCCTGAATCAAAGGCAGATGGGACTTCTTGGATGCTTGTGGTTCCTGCTTTCTCATGAAGAAGAAAATGCTAAACTGATGCTGTGGTGGTTCTTTTTCCCCTGCAAATTAAATGCCCCTGGGGACGGAGCACTTGCTTCCCCGCTCTCTGTCTCTCTCCTTTTGTGTGTATCTGGTCTGTTGTAGAAGCCTCATGCTGGAGGTGGCAAAATTCCCTGCGCTGGGTTTCTGACCCCCTCCTCTCCCCTTCACAATGTTGTTACTGTTGCATCTGCTCTTCAGCAGGGGCTCCATCAAGTTTGTGTGACCTTAGCACTGTATTCATGCTGGAGGAGTTACCTTCCGTAATGATGTCAACTGATGAGGTTGGCAGGATGGTGGCGGCCGCGATAAGACATGACATGTTCTAATGATTCGCCTTAGCGAGCTGCGTGTGTGTGTTGGGGGGGCACAGAGGGGCTTAGAGAAGGGAGGTGGGGGCCCCACAGGTGCCGACAAAGACTTTGACCTTTGCTGCTATAATATCAGTGTTTCACAGGCAGGGCGGTTCGGTAACCCACTTTCAGCCCATCAAAAATTGATTTAATTGCAATTTTTTCCCCCAATTAGGAGCACTGGAGCTTAACTAATTGGAGTAATAGAGAGTAATAAGGCTCTGATAAAAAGCCTTCCTCTGCCTCCTTTGTATCTTGTGTCATCGCCTGTCAGAGGTCAGAGAGCTTGCATATTCTATTAGGCAGAGTTGCCTTCATTTGTACAAATTAGTTTACCCAACAGTAATTAAAATGCCAGTGCGGGTCGGGGAGAGCTGAATACAATTGATGGGCACGTTGGTGAAGGATTTGACAGCTCCGGTGGCCTCCCTTGCCAAAGCGTGTCAGTGCTGAATCAAAGGCTACACAAACCCACAGACCCGTGTGTTTAACCCGCGGCACCATCGGCACCAACTGCTCTCTCTCTTCTCCTGTCTCCGTTTTGGACTTGCTCTCTCTTCTCCTTCTTTTCTCATCTCACTTGAGACTTTTTAAAATAGATGTTTCCCATCTTTGAGCTGTCCTTTCTGTTGATCGCTTTCATAACACTGCTACCAGCCCCCCCCCATCCTGTCTCCCCTCGGTTCTCCCCCTTCTCTCCCCCCACCTTCCACATTCCCAGCTGCAGGGCTCTGTCAAGTAATAACTTCTTTGTTTCCCAGTCCAATGAGTCTCCATATATAATAGTTTCCAAAATGGAACAACGATGTCCAATTCCAGGGGGTGGGGGAGCGCGCCAGGAGGAAGGAACAGACTCTTGCACGTGGCAAGCAGATTCTGGATTTGAAATCCCCGAAGAGCAGAATGGGACTTGAGAAGCAATCTGTTTACAGTACAGGAGAAGGGCACAAGCCTAGGGAAATGGGGTAAGTTTAGCGAGAAGAAGTGAGAAAGGACCTGTTTCACCCAGGGTCCTTCAATGACTTTGCACTGCAGAATTCCCAGCTCAGGCAGGGCCTGCTCTGGACCCTGGGTTGACAGTGGGGGAAGTATGTGTTGTACAATGGAATTTGTATATCTGGAGCTGAGACTGTTTCCAAGCCTCATGACAAACAGCATCTTTCCAGAAAGACTGATGGGCATCTACCTCTGTCCCTCTGGTTCATTTACATCTGGCCATGTTCTGTCCAGGATAGGGTAAAGGGGGATGCTCCACGGGTGAAACTGTAGTTGGCACCTTGGGAGCAGGCATGGAATTATTGCAGCTGGAATGTAGCCAGAACACTACTGTTGTTGCCAGAAATGCCATGGGATCTTCAAAAACCACAAGTCAGTCAGATGGAGAGTTCTTGTGTTTCTTCCAACAGCACTGCCAGGACGTGTGTTCTCTCTCATCCCCTGGCCCAGCTTCTGCTGTGGGAGTATGATCTCTAATGAAATGTCTCTTCTGTAGCATAGAGAAGTTCTGGCTTTTGGAGAAGGAAGTTCTTGGTTGTCTTTTTTTCTCTTGTTTATTCCTCGCCTCAGTAGGGAGTTTCAAATAAAAAAGAGAATATCAAAGGATCAGATGAGTTAGAAAATTCCTTGCTTTGGACAGCAAAAATATGAAGTATGTGTGTCTCATGCTCTGCAAAATCCTTGCCTTCCTGGTATAGCAGAGATGGAAGTGCTATGCTGGTTTGGTTTTAGCTGCTAGGGTATCCCTATGAAGACATGTCATCTTATGGAAGTCCAGCAGTGGTGCTTATTTTCCCATTATAAGGGCCTTTCAGAAGGAGCTGTGGTACCCAGCAGCTTTCACAGGACAGAGGAAAGCTTAGTGGAGAAGGAGCCTTACATCTCCAAGGCCATCCAAAGCTTGGGCATAGCAGTTTTTATGCTGGATGTAGATGCATCTGATCAGTGTATATTAATAGTATTGTATATACTTCTGATGGATTAGTCATGCCTGTGTTGATATATATATAGGGTATCTTGTGCTCCCTTCCTCCCAATCTAGTCTCTCCTCAGTCTCTCTGACTACAGAAAACATTGTAGGCAAAATAAACAACATTCTCTAAGCTAGTAACTCAGCTTGAGTTGTTTCTCTTGGGCAGCCTACAGCAACAGTTGAGAAGACGCTGTGCTTCTCTGAGTCAGAAGTTTCTTGTGTGTGCTCTGTGCTTTCTAAGACAAAAGAGCCTTGTTTGAGATGCACTGAAAGAGGCAAGCCACTGATAGAAAACTTCAGCTCTGCTGACTGAAATCTCAGAAGTTTTGGAGCCAGGCTTTACATGGTTACCTCTAATCTGCATGCTGTTTTAGACCTACCAAGGCTGACTTGTGTTGCCCTTTTGCTTGGAGTAAAACTGTCATCTCTGTGAGGTTCCTAGTTATGAGAGGTCTGGGGCTTAAAGGTGTATGCCTGCAGATCAGACTCAAGGTGAGGGGCCCTGGATCGTCTCCTGGAATCCAGACTTTAGGATCAGTTCACTCTCAGGCTTTAAGAATTTCTCATTGGCACCACTTGTGCATGTTGTCTTGTGAATGCCGTGTTCGCATGCTGGCAGTGAAGGT
>NW_020955220.1:670312-860882 GCF_003031625.1 Empidonax traillii | reverse complement strand
TTTCTTTTTGAGGGGTGGGGGGTAAGGACCGAGGAGGGAAAGCTGAAGTCCAGAACTGACAGCATGAGCGGGGATTAGACCTTGCTGTTCCTCCCACCTTTTTCTCCCTGTTGGTGTGCCTCCATGCTAATTTAGACCTGTGGCAACCATCAAAGCCTTGTGCATACCTTCTGCACAAAGGGGCCTGTCTCCCACATGAGGGTGTTCACTTCTGGTACAGAGTAAGTTTGTCCCCCAGAAAAAAAATCTTAAGCACCCAATTGCCTGCTTGACTGACTCCCTGACTGCTATTATGTTTCTAACCACGGTAATTTGCTTTAGTAGTTATTAATGGATTATGTTTGGGGAGGGGGGACAGAAGCCAACACCTAGCTTTTTACTGAGGGACTCCCTGACCAAAGAGCTGCTTTCCAGACATGGGGTTTGACTGATGAGCTGTCAAAGTGGGTGTCTTTTGCTTGTTTTCCTCTGAGATAGGAGATATTGGCAAAAAAGGAAGTGTTCCCTCTTGTCCTGCACTATGGTGTAGAGAAGGCAGGCGCTGGGGAGAAACCCTATTTCCAAAGATGAAATGCTGCACGCTTTCTTAATTTATCCTAGTGGCTGTTGCACAACAACAGGAATTGGCTTTTCCTTGGATTCAGACTTTGGTCAGGGACTTCTGTGGAGAAGAATAATATGTGCACCCTGCAGCATCGGTGAGCAGGGAGAGCTCAGTGCTACAGGTGCATTGGCCGATTGCATGTGCACTGCCAATGAACCTGGGATTTTGCATGTAAGACAGCATGGTTGGAGACACTTTGAAGCAGCTCTGGTGCTGTGGGACTTTCCTAGCCCCAAAGGGCAGCTAAGGGTCACAGGACTTGTGGACACCTCCAGGTATGTGAGTTTGGGTAGGAACTATAGAGCCAGCACAAAAGCAAGTTGTGGTAGCTGAAGCCCTTCCTAGGTTCCTGTAACTCTTTGAAATGGTTTGAAGTTATCTGCTTGCCTCTTCTGCAGAGTGTTTTGGCAGTGCTGCTTTGGCCTTATGATTTGGAGGAACTAATTGCTCAGCTAAAACACAGAGATAGGAGTAGAAGGAGTTCTGAGTTTTGGCCTTGTTTCCAAGTGGCCCTTCTCTGGCTTTGACAGAGTTGAGCCCGTGTTTACCCCTTGGCTGCTGAGTGCCTTGTTACACCAGCAGTAGTGGTTCTCACTGGATGCTTCTCACTGACTCACAGAAGTCAAAGGTGCTGCAAGAATCCATTCCTGGTGCAGTAGAGGCTTGGAGACACCTTGACTTCCAAAGGAATGCCGTAGATTATCAAAGAAATGTTTCAAAACTGCTCTAACTGCTATTTTTACAGACGTGACACTGTTTTCTTGTTTTGCTTTCATCTTTCAGCTGCCAGCCCTATGTCATAGAGCAAAAGATGTTTAGGCAAAGCATGGAGAAGGCTTTTATTTAAAGCAGGTTCCATTCCTGCATTTGTGCTATCCTTGTTATATTGACTTAAACATAGTTTTGGCAGTTTATTCTTGGATGCTGCAATAAATGTGGCTTTGTGAGAGGTCATTTATAGCTTACTTCGAAATCCTTGTAAGAGCTGCTTTCTCTTTTGGACTGAGGATAGGAGGTTGGCGCAAAACAAGCCGTGTGGTTTGGAAAGCCACAGCACCCACATTCCTGATGCCTAATTTTAAGGATGTGCTCCTGTCTTTTGAACTAGTCTGAAGCCAGTGGCTGTTAGGTGACCTCTGGAGCCAGCATACGCAGCAGGGACATAACATCGCCCAGAGGACTTTGGAACGGACACTGCTGGAGAGTGTGAGCTGAGCCAAATATTGCTGTAGGAGAGCTGTGCCGCCTCTAAGAGAAAGTGCTTGAGCACTGGGGAGGGCAACCTGATCCAGCTTTGAAATTGGCCCTGCTTTGAGCAGAGGCTGGACAGGAGACCTCTATTCTGTGATTCTCTAGGCCTGTAATGCTACAGCCAATTCATGATTGTGCTCAGAAGTTTCCAATAAACAGAAGAGAGATGTGAAGTAGGAAGTAACAGGGAATTTTCCATGGGGTCTTTGCAGCTTACAGCACTGATAGTGTATGAAACATGCTGAGTACTGTACTGACTTGTTTGAAGACGTCATTGCAATTTATGGCTCTTACTGTCAGGTTTTCCAACAAATATGTCTTTGTGTCCTGCAAATTCTCTGCAGTTGTGACCTGCTGCATCTGAGAACTCAGCTACTAACAGCTCTTTGCTGCTGCCTGTCCCTTGTGAAATGTTGTGGAACACACTGAGATAGTCTTGAAGCAGAATTGGAAGTCTGTCTTGTAAACTGTTTTTTGTCTTGCTCATGCACTGTTTCTTCAGAACATGAGGATTAGTAAGTGGTTTTTGTTTGCTTGTTTTTTTTTAAACAGCTCATTTGTGACGGGGACAGCCTGCTGTGGACACACCTCACCTCTGAGAATCTGGGACCTTGAGAGGTGAGTGAGCTTCCAGGTTACAGAAAGGGACTTGGTGAGAAAAGTGAATCACAATGCGAAATGCAATATTGGAAATGCTGTAAAATCATTCCTTTAGTTCCTGTAAGCAAGGGATGTTTAAACACAAGATTTGTGACAGAGCGGGGTACAGAACAAACTGGTATGGGAAGGTGTATTGTGCAGTGTGGTTCTGGTTCAATAGGGAGCAACTTGGCTTTTCTACTCGGCTTTTCCAGTTGATGGCACAGCCATCCTGGTTTCTTTCCATTACCCATGTCCAATCAGAATATACCCATTACACCTTCCTTCCCATCTGTCTCTGATGCCTCAGCCTGAGCCAGAGGGGTGAGGAAGGTGTTATCTATTCTCCCATTACCCAGTTCTCTGTGGTGCTCAGAAGCCAGAGGTAAAAAACACAGGCTCTACTCTGCAGGTCATCTTGTCTTGGCTGGCAATTCTGGTAGCTCAGAGAGGTGTGGGAAGGTTATCTGTGGAAGTGACTTAGGCATGTTGTCTTCTCTGTGTCGTAATAAGCACTGAGGAGGTTAATTGCTGTGGATTTGGGGCCTTTGAGTAGTTCCTTTTCGGGGAAGGTGCTGACCTTAGCAACTGGGGAAATGTTGATCTCAAATCTTGACGTGAGACTCAACTACCGACAAATTTGAAACTCTCAGCCTGGGGGTCTTTGTGTGGTGATGGACAGGTAGCAAATATTTGGCAGGATTATTGGAACAGCAGCTCAGCTTTCCAGGACTGGTATGCTCTGGGTAGGAGTGGCACAGCACAGATTATCCAAAGGAGTGCCGTCAGGATTGAGGTGAGCAATGTCAGAAAGGGCCTGAGGGGTGTCAGCAGAGCTGTATTTGGGGAAAGGAGGTAGAGGAGGGCTGGTGTAGGTCTCAGGGCAGGTCTGAGACCAAATGCCTTCTAATCTATAGTTTAAATAGATTAGATTGTCTAAGTCAACTGTATCAAATACAAATTTAAGCCACTTGTTTTTTCTCTGAAGTAACAAAATTACTTTGCATTGTGCAAAGGATAAGATAGAGGAGGAAAGAGGGCACCAGTGCGTTTAGCTATGGTGCGTGTTTCTTAGTGACCCAGTCCAACAGTGCCTTTGGAGTACACCAGAAGGATGGAACCTGTGCTGTGATACCCCTGCCCGTCAAGTCTTCTGGCTGTTCTTGAATAGAGGCATCTGCCAGCTGTGAGGAGATGGGCAACCCTCTCCCCCCTGCCCCAGCCTTTCTGACAGCCATTCCCAAGGAAGCCTGAAGAGATAATAAAGCTGTGTAGAAAATAGGATTAAGGTAATGAACAAGCACAACGGAGTTTGATCTTTCAATAACGTAAAAGCCTGAGTGACAGGCAAATAAAAAAGCCAAGGCAACCTAGGCCACTGGGCCTCTGTTGCAATGGCTGGAGTGTCAAACTTATTTTTCCCTCTTCACCTGTCACAGCTGGAATGCACCATGCCACTGGGTCTTTTCCTCTCCAGGGACCTCTGTGAGCTTGTAGACTCATCAGTGTGTGCAGGGCAGGAGACTGAATAGGGAGCATGACTGGGAAACTATCACATGAAACTTGATATGATCATTCATAGTGAGGGAGTACAGAACTATCCTTCCAGGTCTCCCCTCTCCATTAACTGTTCTTCTTCCTAGACGAGCTTTTGATCCATCTTCAAAGGCTCTAGTTGCTGCTAGAAGCAATCTTGTAGGGAATGCTCTCTCTTTTCCCTTTAGGCTTTTGCATGTTATCTCCGTGGTCAGACTCCAGAGGCAAGAACGTGGCATGAAAACTTGAAATCTTAGAGCCACCCAGGACTTAAAAACTCCTCCTGTGCCCTGTGTGTCCTAATAACATCTGGTAGACAGAGCCAAGCCCTCTGAGTTTGCTGCTTACCCCTTCCTTGCAGTCACAAAGGTCCAGAGGTTGACCCACAGAGGAGGAACATGGCAAGAACACAATCTTTAAGTGCAGAATGTGGGTAACTTCTGTCAAAAAAAAATATGCAAGGTAGAATGATGCTTAAGATGTGTTCTTTAAAACCACAGGATCATTAGCCCCACTGAGATGTTTAGTGCTGTCCACAATCAGTTCAGTTAGCTGGGTTTTCTCTGCATCAGGAAGTGTGTAAGTAACAGTGCAACAGTTTCTGTGCCATTCTCTTCTCTTGAGATAGGTGGTCTTTTTTCCCCAACAGCTGAGAGCTGGAACATGTTACAAAAGGATTTAAGGCTTAAATAACCTTTTGTGTACTGATCATCTTAGTTCCAGGCCAGATAAGTCCTTGGCTGGTGTTTGTAGCTGTTGGTCATGGTATGTTTCGTTTTTATGACCTTCGCTGTTCCCTGACCCTGGGGCAGCCATTCTCATCCCTCCAATAGGAAGGGGATAATATCTTCACCTGTAAATATGTCCTGTGCTTTGAAAAGGGCTTGGTTGGGTTTGGCATAGAGGAAATTTTTAGCGGGGAAAGGAAATGCCTCTTGCTGCATCCCACCCCCACAACTGTCTTTCATTTCTGACTCTGCTGAGATGATGTCGTTGGATCAAAGCCACAACAGGCAGCAACAAGCAATTGTCAAGGGGAGTCTAAAGCAGGGGAATGACTGCGTAATGCCAAGACAGTGTCTCTGATGGCTGGAATTCCAGATGCTGCTACACCTGGCCCTTTCTCCTGTAATGAAGGAGGATTTAGGGTTTTTTTCTTATGCTTTTGAAGCTGGCTAGGCACACCTCTGGAGGACATCTCTCATCCCACAGATGCTACGTTGTGCCATCTGATTGCTTCTAGATGTGGGGAAGTTGCTGTGCACTGATTCCCACTCAGGATCAAGGTTTGTGTGTGGAAGGCAGCTGTGAGTAACTTCACTGATTAGAGGCTTGCACGGAAAAGGAGAGCGATGAGCAGTGTGGGCCACTGGATACTAATCTGTGTCCTTGCATGAAGTATCAGGCCTTGCTGACTCCTTGGCCTCTTGCAAGTCCCCTTGCCTGTCTGTCAGTGAGGGATATGATGGCAGCTGCCCCTGTTACAGGTCAGGTACCTTTCTTTGCTCCCTTTTGCCTTTCTCTATTCTGACTTTCCTGTCTCATTTGCCAGTGTGAGTGTGTGGCTCAGCAGAATAGCCACTTTATGGCATGCAAGAGAAAAGGAAACTTTATTCAGATCTTCCTCTTATTTCTTTCTCTTTCTATCGCCTTTGGGAGTTTAAACTCCTTGGAAGAGGAGAGTGATGCACCACTGGGGACAGCTCCAAGGCCAGCATTTGTTGTTTGCCTGTGGAGAACTGTTGCTTCCCATCTTACTGGGGTGGTCTGCATGTCATTAGGTGACAAATGCCCCTGTCTCAAGGATCCTTCTCCATAAGGTAGGATACTCCAGAGGTCTCTGCAGCATCTCTTGGAGCTATTCTGTCAAGCCTAATGTTTGAAGTGGACCAGTGATCTGTCTGACGTTGTAGTCCTCATGCTCCAAACACTGTGAATGCACAAATCCTACAGTGTTCTTTCCTGCAACACAACATGACAGATGCAGAGCATGAGAGCTGTTGTGAAAACTGAACCAAAGTTAGCTGTGCCCTGCAAGCCACCCAGATCCTCTACCTTTTAAATATCCAGTCTTTGTCCAACTCCTCCCCCCTTTTGAAAGCATTTTTGGCAGAGTGGTTTTTGCTTCTTTTTTTTTTTTTTTTTTAAGAACCCTCTAATTTCTTGTTCAGTTTTTCTCCCTCTCCTGAGCCCTTTGAAAGTGGCTTTATGCCGTCACTGACACCAAACTGACACTTTGCGTTTCCCCACTTCTTATCCCTTTATGGCAACAGATGTTGAAATTTTGTATCCCTTTTATCTGTCCCTCTTTGCCCTCTTCCTGTAATTAGGTTTCCCTTGTTAGCAGTACAAAGTGGCCCGGTTTGCTGCCTGGCCTTTTGAGCCATTGTGTCTGAGCACATTTTTTTTCTCCTCTTTCGGAAGAGTTCCTTCCCCCTTAAGTAATAGGCAGGGTGTGGGCCAAAGCTGTGTCTTTTTCTTGTTTCTTTGTTCTCCATTTATCTCTGCCACCTTTTTCAAAGAGATGGTGGAAAAAAAAAAAATAGAGAGTGTGTGGAAGGGGAAGATACAGAGTTGCATTTCTTGACCGTCAGGCCCTCTGCTTTTCAGGTGTTCAAAGCAGGTGCTTTGATGTCTGTGAGTTTTGGGGAGGTGGGAGGTAAAGGATTCATGAGAGTGGATTGGGAGTGGATGAGAAGGGCGATTCAGGTGTATGGCTGGTGCCCTCAGCAGAGGGTTGGGAAAGAGTCTCAGAGTAGCCAGGAAGCTGCTGAGCGTGTTAGTAACCTGTTTGCCTGCAGTGCTATTGCACTGTGCTCCTTCTTTCCAAGAGCCAGCAGGAGCGTTACCATCATAGGCAGCTGGCTGAAGTTTGCAAACATGCTACTGCTTGATCTCTAGCATGTGCTTCCATGGGTTTCTTGCTGGGTCACATCTGTCTATGCCATGGTGTGGGGGGCAAGAATCGGTTGCTGTCTTTCAAATTCCAGTGTATGTTGATCTGCATCCATTCTGGGGACTCTTCAGAGCCCACTGAGTTAACGTGAGCAATTTTCAACAAGAAGGGAGAGGTTGAAAACTTGGGCTCCCTGTACTGTTCTGAAACAACAAGTGTAATTTGACAGTGGCAGTATATAGCACTGAACACCCTGGTCAGCTGATCACTACTGATGCTTTCATGTAGAATCTTGTCTTTCTTGACTGTATGTTCTGTCATGCTGAGATTTTTTGATTAAGTGGAAGTAGATGAGTGAAATGAGAATCTGCAGGTATGGGTCTTGGTTATAAACCTTGCTAAATGTTTTCAATAAAAGCTTTTAATCTAGAAGCTTGGCCCAAGATGCACAAGCAGACTTCTTAGCATTATGTTCTAAAATAAATTCTGTAGAAGAGCATTCTCTCCACAGCCTTGAACTCCCAGGTTTATACAGGATTGAGATCCTCTACATAACAAAAGGAACTGCTGGGTGAAGGGAGAAAATGGGTTCAGAACTGGAGCTGCTAGATTGAAAGGAAAGGTAACTGACTCCAAGAAGTGTGGGGAGTTCTGTTTCACCCAGGCATTTAAAATGGATTTATCCAGTCACAGAGAAGTGGTCGCATATGTCTGATAACAGGAGAGACAAGCAATAGCAAATATTATCCTGGTTCTGATAACAGTTTTACAGGATTTGGGGAGCAGAAGATTAATAATAGCATGCTGTAGATGTGGAATACTCTCTCCTGCCCTGCTTTTCTATAGATTCGTATGCCAGTCATCCTTTTTTTGCCAAGGGAACTCCTCTAGGTTTTGTGGGAAAGAGGCTCCCTACTCCTTTCAGGCTTGAGTTTCTTTCTCAGCATCTCTGTCTTGGCTGAACACAGTTTTAAATCACAACAACCAATCCAAATGTCCAACAGTGAGCTAAATGGCTTTCTGGGATGTGCTTATATCAGGTGAGTGCAAATGTGTGCCTTCTACTGCTTCCATTTGCTGCAGTAGGATGATCCACAGGTGGTTGCCCTTCCTCAAGTGGCTGCTCACTCACTTTTCCTTGAGGTTCTCTTCCTTCTTTTTTGTGCTGTTTCCCCAACCTATCCACAGATTTCCTTGGTTACTCATTTTAAAGCATCATGTAAGTGGTATTACCACTTATATGTCTTTCTTCCTGAAATTCAAAGGAAAAAGGGTTAGTGAAGTGACAGACTGTCATAAGGGAATTTTTGTCTTCAGGCAAACCCTTTCTTGGCCTGTTCATATTAAATCAGGAACAACAACTGTCTTTGGATTTCTAAACTGGTCCGTGGGAACCATTCTCACTGATGTGAGGTAGACAGAATGAAGAGTTTGGATGTAGATCTGTGGAAAGGGAAAAACAGGTCCATCTTCAAACTGGCGATCTCACTCGTGACTTGAGCAGCAAGACTAATGCAAACAAGTCTCCTGTCTTTGGGAATAAATTAATCATTTGATAAGGCAGAAGGAAATTTCTACCCCAGTTCTGCAGTTTTGAAATGCAGGTTTTGATTCACTTGCTCTCTGAGACCTTGAGGCAGGACACCATGCCTATGGCCTGAGCCAGTTCTGGAGAAAGCTTGCTGCTGCAGGGAGCCTCTTAAGTGGTGGTCTCTTGGATGACTGTCCCTTTTAGAAGATGCTGTGTTCAGAGCTCAGTCTTGTCTGTGCTACATATTCCCATGGTATGCATATGTTCTCAAAACCTGTTGGGGGCTTGTGGTTCTTTACTGATTTCTGTTTAGAGTTTGTTTTATGACACTGTGTTTCTGAACTCGCTCACATAAACTGGGCATTTTCTGCTTTCCTTTTGTTAAGAGGGCTCTGATGCTTCTTAACGTAAATGTAAGACCATTGTAAGAGGAAGAACACGCAGGTGTTTACCATACCTCCCCATGGCAGTCTTGGCCCTGTTTCACTACAGAGAAGCACGGGGCCAGCTCCTGCCCTTTGGATGTGTGCATGTCCAGGGCATGCTGTGGCCTTTGCACTCTTGTTGAGGTGTATTTATGACAACTTTACAAGTCCCTGAACAATCAGAGAGCGTGGGTGGGGGCTGGACACTCCAAGCGCATCAATCAGTTTCATCCCTCTGAGCCAAAGCAAAAGTAATCTTTATTTTTTCCTGGGTTGAGAGAGAATCAACAGAGGCAAGAGAGAAGAATGGGAAGGAGTGAATGAGGAACCCCCTCTGCCACTGGCTAGTGGTAGCTCATTTAAACAGATGGCTTTGTTTTGATTTGGACTCTCCATTTTTTTTGTCTCCCCACTAAAGGAGACCTGCAGAGTTCTGTCCAGAAAGGGAGCAATACAGCCGCCTGTTCCCACACAAGTGGGGCGAAAGGCGAGAGGCTTTGAGAATTCCCTGCTTCTTTTCCTCGCCTCCCTCTTTTTCTCTTCCTCCAAGAAATCACAGTTTGAGAGAATTCCCCCCTACTCCTCCCGTTGGAAAGAAAGACAGAGAAGACATTCTTGACATTCTTTGCAGAGAAAAGGGGTTAAATGTCTGAATTTGGGGGTCACCATGTTATACAAATTGCAATCTAATCGTTTTTACAAGAACACACGTGTGCTAAGAAAAGGAGCCATGGACAAGAAAAAAAAGGGGATAGACAACCTTTTTTGTCCTATCTTCTTTTTTTTTCCCGCCCAAGGTTTTGGACTATTGTCATGTCCTGTCTCTCTCCCCTCCTCACCCCCGAGAGGGAGAACATTGGTTTTATAGTTAAATTGGTTCGTAAAGCAGAAGGGCTTGGTGCCATTTCTGTTTGTTTTCCCAAATAAAAGCCCCAGCAGGGTCTCTTTTGCACCGTTGTGGCTTTATTTGAAGAAACTGGCTTTTTCCCATAGCCCAGCGTGTCAGTTTATCCTCTGAACTTAACCTTACGGGAACCCGAACAACAAAAACTCACAGGGTCCCAGAGTTGGAAAGGTAAAGAAATTGTATCTTTTTATTGGACCATTTAAAACGTGTGTGGGCCAATTCAGAGAAAGCAGAAGAAAAGAAGGCAAAACTCCCTCTTCTGTCTCTCCCCCAACACAGTCTCAGACCGTCGTTGGTGTCATTACCCCCTATTGCCTCGAGTCCCTCCAGTTGCATTGAAGAAATAAAGAGAGGCATTTCTCCTGAAAATCACTTATAACAGCATCTCTGAGCCGTTTTTGAGGTGCTCCCTCAAAATTCTCCAAGCCACTCCCACACCTCCCTGCAGGAATTAGTAGCCGTCTAAATGCAGGGGTAGGATAACTCTATGAAGAATAACTTTGCCAAGGATCTGTGCTTCCTCTTCTGTACATTACAGATGTTGTTTGATCATGCCTTTCTCTTCTTAGCATAAGTTGCTGCGTCCTGTCACTGCCTCAGCTGCTGTTGCTTAGCATCTGGAAGAGATGACAGCTCAGCTCCTCTCTTTGGTTTTGGTGTGCTCTCCAGATTGGTTGACAGAAATTGTGCAAATGCTGTACCCCAGATAGTTGTTTTTAAATGGATTTGATTTGTTTTCTTTTCTCTGTTGGATACTCAGATCAAATATCCCAGTGTTTTGAACTTTTTACACATTTTTTTTTGAAAGTATATGCTTCCCACCTGTCTTATAACAAGTAGTTATTGGGGCTAAAATATTGGTTTAGAGCTCTGTTTGGTTTCTGAATAGTCATCTGCTTAATGTGCAATGGATTACCCTTTTTGATGGATGATCACGGTTCACAGACGAGGTTTCCAGAGCAAATGACCATGTCCTCAATTTTGCACATCTGTTTTCAGCAGATGTTCTGAATTCAGCAGCTTCCTATAATTTGCATATTTGTATAATATCAATTCTAGTGAATCGGGGTCACCAGAAAGGGAGGGTAGGGAGAGAAGTGTTTATTGTTTCATCTGAGCTTTTGGAGTGTAGTTCTTGTGTATTGGGTAGAGCTGGGCAAGAACTGCAGCAAATGGGCAGGGTACAGGGAGGCAGGTGCAGACTTTGTTTGGACTCCCAACCATCAGGAAAATCCTGAGCTTTTACAGTCACACAAATGATCATAGTGGCTTGGGAGGCTGTATGTGACTTCTAACTTTGTGACAGCAACATTCCAGGATTATCTGGAAACTAACCATCTGGGCACTGCCATGACTGATCCTATTTTGTCTCCATACCAGTCAACTGAGAAGGAATAGAACTTTAAGCTGTTTTTAAAAAGAAGAAGAAGAACTTAAAGAAACCAGCTTGCATCTTCCCTTCCTTAGTAGTTCACCTTGCTTCCAGATTTTAGAAGGCTTCTGTCTTCTGGAGGTATCAGGATAGCAATGCTCACATCTAGATTTCCAGCATGGAAAGGAAAGAATGAAATGTGGAAATCCTGAAAAAAATAGCTTTTTTTTAAAAGTAATTTCATTAAGTCTTGTTTTCTGAAGAACATGGAAATTGATGGAGATAAATCAAAGGATTCTCTATAGTGTCTGAACCAAATGGCTTTCATTTTTGGACTCTTCAGTTTGATACATTTCCCAGGCACACGGACTTTGTTTTAACGTTTTAGTCTATCAGCAAGGAGTCCAGAGCCTGGTACCAACAGCTTTCCTGTGCTAGGGACAAAATGGGCCACTGGATTTCCTCTGGCTCTGATCCTTGTGAGCTGGTACCAGAGTACTGCCAATATTATTTTGGTGTGTATAGATGCTTAACAGGAAGTAGGAAGAATTAGGAATATCTGTGAGACTCCTCAGTGCTGGAGGCCTACTTTAGGCACTGCATTGGCCCAGGTGGTTTGTGGTTAAAGTGCTGAAACAGAGAGCTCTGGCTCTAGACTGGTCTCTCCAGGAAACCTGCACTGTCACATTTGTGATTCTGCCTCACAGAGCTCCACTGGTGCAGAGGTGTTTCTGTTGGTGCCACCCAGCACTGGGACTGAACCTGAGCACTGTCTGGCCAAGGTTGTTCAGGACAGAAAACAAGCAAAGCTCCCACCGTACACACGGGCAACTACCTGGCTTGCCTGGAAAGGGCCTGAGAGAGAAACAGCCTCTACTTGCTGCTGCTGATAGGCCATGGCATGGTGGGGAGGTGCTGTGAACATTCAATGCTTGGTCTTCACAGGTGCTTCCTGACTAATCTTCATGTCCCCTAACAAGGAGGGGGCCTCTGAAGGGCTGAGGATCAGCCACCTGGGTTTTGAAAGGTGTTTGGAAGAAAAAGGGACCACAAAGGAAAGGAGAAGGCTGTTCCCTGCTGTGTTTGGCCAATGCTGTTGATCTCTGTGAGCTGATAAACAAGGTTCAAGATAGTGGTGGCATCTCTTTCTGTCCCTCATGGAGTAGGTATCTTCTGTCCATTTAGGCTGTTAGAAACCACTGGTGATGTGCTGATGTAGCTGCTGCTTTTCTGTTGCCCATTCATGGGTTATCTTGATCCTTTATGTGTTATTAAGGATTAGCTGTGGATTTTGCTCCCTAGGAAGTGAAAAACATTGGGATCTGGGGTTTGAGGGCAGGGAGTATTTGGGATAACAAAGACTGGACAATTTATGGGCACTAACTTGTGATCCCAAGACTGGAAGAGTCGTGGTGGCAAAGAGTTACCTTCTCAGCATGGGCTCAGCATGGCTGTGCATGCTGCTGGCACATAGAGCTGGTCTGATGTGGTGGGAGCTGGTCCAGAGACACCTTAAGCTGCTGAAAAAAGGGGGAAATACTAATCACGTTCTGCTTCTTTATCACCTTAAGTGTGTCCATGCTAGAACACTTGAGTGTTTTGGTTTGTATGCCCTGTATGGCACTGCAGGGTTTTCCCCTGGTGTCAGATGGTAAGTGCTTCCCTGTAGCCATTATACCTTGTTTCTGTGAACTGCCGAGGGCTGCTGCTGTATCCAAGGGCTGCACTTCCCAGCTGAGAGCTGGTTTGGGTGACCTGTTCTTGGGGCAGGAGAAGTGAACAAATCAACAAACCAGCAATGCAAGGTTTACTTTGCTGCAGTAACATGCAAGTATCTGTGCTCCTTCCCTGCCTACATAGAAGAGCTAATCCATTTTTTCCTCCCCTTTTTTTTTTTTTTTTCCCCTTTTCTTTAATTTTTGTTGCCTGGGATGGAAAGAGAAGTGCAGTGGAGGTAGGAAAACTGGTGTAATTCTGCTGGGATGCTTAGGGTACCGCTAAATGTGAGGTGTGGAGACATGGAGGATCACTTGGAGTGAGGCACCTGGATGCTGTTTAGTGCTGCACAGGAAGTTCTGAAAGCAGGAATCCAGACTCTCTGGTTTCTCCTGTCCCTGTGATGCTGAAATTTTTCACTTAGAGACATCACCGGGCCTCCATTAAAAATTGCTACTATCTTGCAGTGCTGCAGACTGAAATCAGATCTGAGGGATGGAAAACTTGCTTTAGTGTGGCCAGGTGTGCCCTGAGTGTGATGAGTGCTTATTTAGAGGTGGGAGTTGTGAGGAGGTCTGCTGTGACCCATTTCAAGAGAAGAGGAAGAGGGCTGGTCCTAGTGAGTAAAATATCCCTGAACATGCTTTTATATCCTGCTACTTTTCCTTAGCACACTCCCTGAGCTCACTTAGTCCTTTACATATTAAAGTTGTATTAGAAGGGAAAATAGTGGAAAGGAACTAACAGAGGCAGATGTCAGCTAGCAGGATGTTCACCAGATGTTGATGGGCTGTGTGGCCCACCTGCAGCTGCCTGTCCTGATTTCCTCTCCTGAAGTGCCACATGCTCGGAACACCAGACCAGGGGCTACCCTGCAAAGCCCGAAAAAGCAGCAGAATGCCAAAGTGGGGAGAGAGGGGTCCAAGCTGCTGGTGCTGCCTAGGGTTTGCTGGGGTAGCTCATCTGCTGTGAATAACTCTTTGCTCCTGCATGAGCAACTGGCAGAGGACTCTGCCAGTTGAGCAGTCTGGCCCCTTATGCTACTTATAGGTAGTCCAAGGATTCTTGTCTGGGAGAACAGCTGACTCCTCCTCATAACTCTGTTGCATTGTCTTGCAGCTCTGGGCCACACATATAACTCACAGGATGAAGAAGGTTTTGCAGAAGACTTGAGAAGGGCTGTATGCATGTCCATCTGTCCTGCTGGCTTTGCAGAGCGGCAGGTGGAGGGGATCTGTGTGCTTGGAGGGACAGGAGAGTGCCAGAGCTCAGAGATACCCATACATGTCTCACTTCATGGTGGATATGAGGACCTATCTGTGCCAACCAAGCCCCACAGCTCTTGCTCATGGCGCTGAGACTGTGAGTGCTTCAACCTCTTAACCCACAGACAGGTGCAGAGTTGGTGCTGGGTTGGTTTGCAAGGAACCTTCCAAGGGTTAATGTATTGTGAGAAGGTTGCAAAGGGCTGAAGCCTGGAATCCCCTCGATCCCTTGCCTGGAGAAACACAAAGTCCAATAAGCCAGCACCCCTGGATTCGTGTTGGGGGGGATTAATTCATGCACTTGATGTTAAAGCTTGTCCGAGAGGTTTCATGGGGGGGCCATTGCTAGGGCTGGTTGGCTCTCTAAATGGTTGCTAGGGCCCTGGCATCAAGGGCCAATGTAGCTGCCCACAGCCACGGTCACGGAGGGAATTACACAGCCACAAAGAAATTGTTATTCTACATAATCTGCTCTTTGGAGAGTGACTGTGGGGAAACAGGCTGGCCCCAGCATGCCGCCAGCTCTGTGATCATAGAAGCGTGCTGGCTGCAAAGATCGGCCAGGGCTCGCCTTCTGATCTGGGGACACCAGGGCTCGAGGCGCTAATCTGCTTTATCAGCGATTTCTCTCTCCTGACACAAAGGTGTTTACTTGTTTTAACATCTCCCAGGACTCTATTTCTCCTTTTGTGTGGTCTTTATCCCCCGACGAGGGCTTTAGCCCAGATTACAGACAGAATTAAGGCATTTGGCGATGTGCCTCAGAACTGTGTGATGCTGGATCAAGGAGCAGAAAGTAACAAAATAATGGAGGGAGATGCTGGGAGTGACCCCACTGCGGGATCCGTGCCGTCGGCTTTCAGGATTGCTTCATTGTCCTGAGAACCAAGAGCCTGTTGGAGAGGGGTGGCCGTGCGGCAGGGTTTGAAAAGCAGGTGCTTCAAGTTTTATTGTGTCCAGCATTTTTGATGTAGAGGGTGTGAGGAGGAGGAGAAGGAAGAAAAGGAGGGCTTGCAATAGGTAGCCATTTCAAGCAGCTGGGTAGATTGTCCGCTCCATTCCCAAGAGTCTATCATGGCTGGGTGTTGCTGGCTGCTGGGGCAGGTGCACTGACACTGGAAATGGGCTCAAGGTTTTTCTTGTGGTCTGGCAGGGTGGGCCCTCACCAGGCACCATCCACATGGTGAGCTGCTGGTTCTGCACATGAACAAGCAACAGAGCGATACCCCCACAAAGCATCCAGCACAGAGCTTCATGGAGATCTTGCTTTTGCTCTTTCACTGCAAGCAAGGAATTTTGGAAGGACGAAAGGGTCATAAAACCCCAAACATCTAGCCTTTGGAAGGTCATCTCCAGAGCCACCTTGGGGTGGCTGCTCTTCACCTGTTGCATTCAGCCCCAGATATTATGTTTGCAGAATGCAGTGTAACTAGAGGGGGTTGATGAGAGCAGCTATGGCAGACTGGGTCGGGAGAGTCTGATTTGCCTGTGGATCTGAGCTGTGTGTCTAAGATGCAGGGAAATACCCCAGTGGGCAGTATTTTGAAGGATAGAATATGGGATGGGATTGACCAGGTAAGTGGCTTCTGCAGATTATCTGTGGTTTAACTAAGCTGAGAACTGTCTTCTATAGAAATGGAGCCCCATAATTCAGAATACTGGTCACTTCTCCCAAGGAAAATGATCCCATTCTGCTGGGGGTCAGCTGTCCCCGTTCCTTGCCTCTTTCTCTTAGAGCTGCGACTCCAACTGGTCACCCTTTATGCCAGTTAGTGGCCCAACCAGTAGCAGAAGCTGGTGGTAGGAGAGGAAAACTGTGCAGGCATTTGTATTCTGTTGAATCACAGAAATGAAATCTAGAAGACTTCTTTGATACTGTCTCTGCTCTGGCCAGCTGAATTGGAAGGGCTTTTTGCTCTGAATGACTCTCCCTGTTGTGTTTCATTGCAGTGGTCAGCTGTTGACCTGTTTAGGGACCGACTTCCACCGTGGAGCTGGAGTCCTTGATGTCTTCTACGAAACACCCTCCCTTCTCCTTTCTTGTGGGTATGACACCTACATCCGCTACTGGGACATACGGACCAGCACTAGGTGAGCCAACCCTGCTGCCATCTGAGGCCCTTGTGAGGCTCCTGTGCTTTCCTTGTGCAGTGTCTGGGAACTCAATTAGCTCTTTCAGGCATATTGGGTGGAGGAGTAGAGCCTCAGTCCACTCTGGTTTGTGTTGTCTTTGCAGGAAGTGTGTCCAGGAGTGGGAAGAGCCCCATGACAGTGCCCTGTACTGCATAAGGAGTGATAAGAACCATATGATTGCCAGTGGCTCTTCTTACTATGGCGTGGTGCGCCTCTGGGACAAGCGACAGACTCAGTGCCTGCAGGTGAGTGCTGGCTGGAGGCTGGGCAGCAGCAGAGGTTCTCTGGCAGCTCAATGCCCATGTCTCTTTGCAAAAAGAGAGAGGGACTGCTGGGCAGTCCTTGGGGTGAGCCTTCTGTGGGGAACCTAACCTATACATGCAGAGAAAACGTTTCCCTCAGGCATCTCAGCCTTGGGTCTGTAACACTGGCTGAAGTCTTTAGGCTTACCTCTTCTCTGAAAGGTGATTCTCTCGGTTTCTTGCAGAGCTTTCACCTGTCTTCACCCACCAGCAGCCCAGTATACTGCCTCCGTTTCAGTACCACCCACCTGTATGCTGCCCTGGCATCAGCACTGCACGCCCTGGACTTCACGGCCCCCTGAAGGGCACCACAGCTGCTTCTGGTCACCCCAACTCAGCAGAGCTGACACTCGGCTCAGGGAATTGCAGGGCAGGAGAGGTGAGAATGGCCCACAAGGCTTCTGAACGGACTTTTTTTCCTGCCAGAAGGCTACAATGAATACTGCACAAAAGGGCCAAACTTTTTCAACCTCACCTGCCTGTTAGTGGAAATAAAAGGCCAACTGTCCTCTACCCTTTTTATTTTGTGCAAGTTAGGGTTTGTTTTATTAACTGTGTTACTTTTTTTTCCTTTTTTTTTTTTTTTCCCCTCCTGCTTTTCCTATGGATACAGTCTTTGGGGGGCAAGATGAGCCAAGATGCCCTATCAGAGCCATTTGAAGCAAGCCTAGGCTGTGTGTGGGGTGGACTGATTTGATGGGAAGGAAAGGTGCCTGGACTGGGGCCCACCTTTCTCCTGCACTTTCTCTCCTGACAACTGCTTGTGTTGTCCTTCACAGCCAAGAGTAAAAATTGAGCTAAAAGGCAGAGCCAGCCCTGCTTTCAGTGTATGCCTCCCCAGGCTGGCCATTAGGTCAGGCTGTGTACTTGACAGGGCTGAAATGGTCATGTTTTGCTAAATAAAACTGAAGGGAAACAAAAGAGATGTATGTTTTGTTTCAAGTTCCAAAGGGGCTGTGATATTACCTGCTGATTGCAGGGACCTGGCTGGGTAGGGGAGTTTGAGTAGGTTAGAAGCTGTCTGCATGTCTGATAGAGCTCTCTCCCTGGCTAGACCCTGTGACACTGCTGCACTGGAGGCAGTTCCTGGGATCTTGGATCTCCTGTCCCTTTTCAAACAAGAATTCAAAAAGTAGAATCTGTGACTCATTTGCTGCCTGCATAATGAAGCAGCAAAACAGACTAGTGCAAACACCTGGATGTGATTTACTGGGATCCTGTAAACACATTCAAGTGGGCTCTGCTCCTTTTTGTGTCATCCTTTGGAACCCAACGAGGGTCTCTGAACAACTATAGCTTCCAGTGTGCTCTGTGCTGTCTGGATGGGTGTGGATGAAAGTGCTGTGGGTGAATGCAGTGGTGTCTGGGATCTGGCCCTCCCTGGGGAAGGAGGTGCATGAACCCTACTTGGCTCTGAGTTTGGGTATCCTGGCTAGGTAAAGGAGAGGTTTGTATCACAAACTAGGAGCAGTTCTATGGTGAGGCACTTAGCATGGTGCTTTGTTAGAACTCAGTAGCTTGATTTGCACTGTCAAGAGGCTGATCTTCCCTTGTGATGCACAACAATTGGAGGGGGAATGTTTGCTGGAGCCCTGTGCTCTAAGGAGTTTTTGTGGTTTGAAAGCAGCCCCATTCGGGGGAGCTATGCTAGGAGCCCATGAGCAGCTCACTTAAGTTAGGGTTTGTTTGGGTAGCAACTGTTCAAGTGTGGACTGGGATGGAACAACATTCAGAAATCTAAGCACAGGGGTGGTTGTTGGAGGGGAGCTGGAAAGGAGCAGCATTGTTTGGCTTGTTCCAGTGCAGTGAGGTTTGCAATGGGCCATGTTTGTGCCTTCACAGAAGAGTGGGCTACTGCTGTTCCTGAGCTGGCCAGTGGCCCGGCCACTTCTTCCCCCTCTGCGATGCAAATGAAGGCAGCAGCTGCCTTTCGGTTCCTGCACAGTCATGTCACGTGCATGGTGAGGCAGCAGCTGTTTCATAGGCTGTGCCCACTCAGGTCTAAGCACTGGTGCTGTTTGCAGAGATACCAGGGTCACCAGAGCATCCTTCTCACTGCACGGAGGACCTGCACAGCCGTACAGGAGGGAGTTGCTTCCAAGCACATCCCAGGCAGGTAAAGGGTGTGAGGAGGGTGTTCTTGTTTTCCAAACATCACTGCCTTTGGTGATGGTGGCAAACAGAGGGAATTCCCAAGGGTGAAGCCAGGTGTCGTGTTGCTCACAGAGGATGGGGACAGGGCTGCTGGCTGTGTATGTGGTATGCTTCCTTTGTGTGCTGCAGCTTTTGGGGATTTGAGCAACCTGGTCTAGTGGAAGGTGTCCTTGCCCATGACAGGGGGGTTGGAATGAGATGATCTTTAAGGTCTCTTCCAACCCAAATCATTCTATGGTTCTATGAAATGTCAGCATAAATCAGCAGACCAGGCAGTAGACAGATCAACCGCCCTGCCATCTCCTTGGGCCTACAAAGATTCCTCCAGATGATTCAATTAACAACAGAACTGTTTTTTTATTAGATAAGGCAAAATAAATACCATGAAGCTGTGCCAGAGAGCTGCCCCTCACCTCAGCCTCTGAGCAGCCACTGCCTACTGGGTCTTACAATCTCCATCCCCACTGTTAGCTGCCTTTATCTTCTTCAGCTCCTTCTGCAGCTGCTCTTCTGCAGCCAGGATCTCCTTCGGCTTCTGGTACTGTAGGACAGAGAGACATTCCCCAAGCACTCCTAGTCAGTCTCTGCTCCAAGCAGACCAACTGGGGCCAGGTTCTACCAGCCCAGCAGGGCCCTCAATGCCAAGGGAGGCCTTGCCGATATCAGCTGCCTCCAAAGCCCATTTGGAGAGGTGGTGCCACCAAGCTAAGGACATTTGCCAAGATCCAGAGCATCTCTTACAGTGCAAGTAAAACCTTCCAGTTGGCCCCCACCAACCCCTCTGGAGTATCCTGGCCAACAAATCCTTGCCGTGCTCACTAACTGTATGTTCACAAGTGATTTATATATATATAGATTTATATATAAAATTCTTTTTTTTTTAAATGCAGAGAGAAGAGTTACAGTTCCTCTGTCCACCCCTCCGAGGCCCCTCACCCAGCTGCAGTTTAGTGGTGGATGCAGGTGCTTTTTGGCAAGGGTTTGGCTGGTAGCAAACAGAAGCTCAGGAGCACTCAAGGTGCTCCCCTTGGCCCATCTCCTCTGCACGTGCACCCCAGCTCTGCTGCGAGGTTTCCTGCAGAGGGCATGCCCTCTGGGTCACTGACTTCTGCATTGATGAAGACAAGCACCTGCTGCTCAAAAGCATCTGTCTGCTCCTTGCAACAAGGAGTGTCTCTCGCTTCTACCATGTGTTCCCTCTCTGACATAAAGCAGCAGGTGATTTTTTTTTTTTTTAATTTTTTTTTTTAAGGCTGAGAGACCTCCAAGTGCATCAGGTCCTTGGACTCATATTTAGAGCCAAGAGAAACTTAGTGTCACTAAGAGTAGAGGCTTGCTCAGGCCTGACAGAGAGGATATGTGGAAAATAGGGCACAACAGACACCCTTCCACCTGCAAGTCACCTTGAGAAGCAGGCAGGGCCCCTCCTGCAGTCTGGGCTCTCCTGGCTAGTGTCAGCATGCCCAATGTAATCTGAAACTCCCACTGACTGTGTGACAGAGAAGGGGGCTCATCAGTGACCCTCAGCAGATCTCCCTGCTCTGCCTCATTTCCCCACGTGTAAGAATTTTAACTTCTTTGTGGGCATAAAGAGAAGGGCAAAGTGCTGTTCTGTGTGGCTAAAACCTCACCGTGATGATGAGGGTGTTGTTGGCATGGGCGAAGCTCAGGGCAGCTGCGTCCAAGGGGAGGTGGTATCGGTCCAGATCAGGAATAGAGAACTTTTTATAGTACCTACAAATGAGAGAGGAGACAGAATTAAGGAAGGTGGGTTTCTATTACCCTGCTAGCAGTGCTGAGACACAGACTGCTGTTTTACAAGGTGTAGATGAGCTCAATAGATCTCTTAGGGTTGGCAGGAGGCCCCCGTACCATGTCGTCTGCCTGTTGGTGCCCCCAAGCTGGCAGAAGCACTAGAAACAAACCTACAAACTGGAAATCAGAGCTGGCAAAGTCCTGAAGGGCTTTGGTGTGTGAAAGCAGGCTTGGTCCCTCCAGCTTGCCCTTAAGTAATGCCAGACATGGTTAGGCATAGACTAGTCAGCCCTACCAAGAGGTGTCCCTTGTCTTTGTTCCTGATCATGACCTCTCATTCCCTCTAAGTTGCAGATCCATTTAGCTTTTGTCAAAACAGCTGTCAAAGCTTTTATGCCATATGACTTACTTTCCTGAGTGATGCACCATTTTGTGTTGCAATCCTTCCTAAACCCATCTTTTTGACTTCTTGCTGTGCTTCCTAGATAAACTTCTTGCTTTGGTGGCATGGTGGTGCTCAGACATAGCCCTGGGAACAGATCTCCAGGTGTAACTGCCCACAGTCACGCGAGCCTCTGCCCTGCAGCGTCTCCCTGCAGCCCACATGGTGGCTGTGGTGCTCCCCTGTGTTTACAGCTCTCCTAGTTGTTCTTTCCCTGGTCTCTATCCCAGTCTTCTGATAATCTCTCACATCCCAGCAGAGAACAGGCAAGTTTTTGCCAGCTCCCTGTCCAGCCTATGTCTCTCCACCAACCAAACCTTGGGCTTTGCTCAGTATGAAGGAAAGGTGATATGTCTCAGAACTGCAGAGGTTAAAACTCTCTAGGCAGGTAAGAGATTTCCTAAGACTTTGGGGCCAGAAGTCTGTAGACTTGTGTCTGTGTTTGCCTGAGACCTTTCTTGCTTGCCATGGCTCACCCTGCATCTACTGCTTCTCTATGACTAACTGGTGGTCCTGTGCCCACCCAGAGACATGGTTGGGTTCTTAATCTCTTCCAACACTCTCGTGGGCAGTCCTCTCCAAGGAATTGGCCTGTGGCTGGTATTGAGGTGCCTGGAGCAGAATGGGAACAGGCAGTGGCTGCTGTCATGCCATGAGAGGTGGTCCTCCATTCATTTGGCTGTGTGTGAGGCTTGGCCTCTTTAGCTACCTCTGCCCAAATTGCAGTTTATTTTCCAAGTCATGGTGAAAACAGCTACAAAGGGCAAATGGCTCTCCTGGTGCAGTGGGAGGAATGTACAGGGCTTGTTACCGCAGGGCTCAAACCGTTCTGTGTTGTCACTGCTGTCGGTATTTGGAAAAGGTGGCAGACATGGATAATAAGGGAGATGTCAAAGGTTAAACAGCAGAGATTAGATGAACACAAAGACATGTTAAGGAAGTGTTAACTTCTTACCGATTAGACAAAAAAAAAGCAGTACACAGAAAAAACCCACTGTTTCAAAGGGCCTTGGAAGTCATCAATGAAACAGCAGCATTCTGCTGCCCCAGGACTAAGGAGAAGGGGAGAAGAATGGCTTTGGCTGGCCTCAAACTAAAATCTGTGACAAGATCAAAGGAAACCAGATCTGCCTTGCCACCCCCTCCTCCTCCTAACGTTACCACTGCCTCTCGCTACAATAATTGAATCAGGTTTGGCGTTTGGGGAGGTGGCTTTCTGGGTTTGTTTTTAGAGTTTAGTTTAATGGATTTATTTTACAGCAAGAGGTTTTAAGCAAATCCCACTTGAGCAGCCCTTGCCGTGGCCAGAGGGAATGGGAGTGACTGGTGGAAGTGAAGAGCTCCTGTCTGGGCTGGGGAGGTAGCTGATGGGTAGTTATCCCTGCTAATGCAGGCTGATTCTCTGCCCTCGCCTCTCACCCCATGGCCAAGGGCAGTATTACACTCTGAGTCCTGGCCCAAGATCCAAAGTACGTATGTGAAATCACCTCTATTATTTTCCTACTGGAAACCCACTTTTTGTCAGCCTGTAGGGAAAACTGCTACTGGTATGCTGAGAATTTAGAGCTGAGCTATTCAGTAGTGACTTGGCAGCCCATCCTGTTACTTGTGCCTCTGGCTGGCAGTCAGCACAGCTCTGCTGCTCAGAAGCAGCGTGGCTGAATTCCAAGTGCTGGAGAGGCTCCGAGGCTTCCTTTCTCTCTCGTAGTGATGTGCGCTCTCTCTGTGGACTCCATGCCTTTGTTGCTATCTTGGAATTAGTTGCTGAGTGGTGCCTTGCCCTGGCTGAGACCCAGGAGAAATGATCTAAGATATCCTGGAGCCTGTACTAAGTGTTCCAGTGCTGGAGTCTGTCCCTGCTCTCTACTGACAGCAACGTCATTCTTGTCCTGAAGGAGATGACTTTCAGCTTTAATTCCAAAAGTCCTTAACAGTCATACGCAGGCCATGAGTTGCTGTTAAGTCCCTCGACTCTTTCTGACAGCAGTCTATGAGAGTGTAACTGTCTGCTGCTTGTGGGGGACTCAGCTGGTTTCCTGAGAGTGGTACAAAAAAAGCTTGAAGTCAAGTAGGGCATGGGTGAAGCCTCAGTGCTACATTATAACCTTACAGCATTTATGCAGCTGAGGAAGTTCCCACATAGACACTACTATCAGTAGGACTGGGAGTAGATAAGCCTGTTTGTGATAGTATGTGGTTGGATTTAGGATCACATGCTCCATTTCTGTCCTAGCTCCATGCGTATCCACATGTGGCTGATGGGAATCTCATTCACCTTTTGCTACAAAGCTCTCCCTACTAAAGCACCACTCTTCTGTGAATCCCTCTGCGTGCACTTAGGTCAGCATCTTTCCGCATTAGAATTGGAACTGCTTGCTGTTTCCGTGGGGTAGGCTCTCCTTTCCCAGCCTCCTGCTTTTGAACCCCCAGGTGTGCTGACGTGAAGCTCAAGCAGGCGCTCACCGGGAGACTCGCATGTGCCGCGACCTGAAGCAGCCGAGGGGCCGCAGTTCTATGCCGACAGCACCACCTACAGCCGCTTCCCATATCTTCCCTTGTGCTCCCGCGGCTCCCTCCGTGTGCTCTCTTCCCAATACTACAGCTCATCCTGGCTTATCTGAGCATCTACATGCTTTGGGGCACAGTGCTCATGTGTCATTCCATGAGAGATGCCATGTACTGACACACTAAAACATGATGCTTAAAAGCATTTTCCTTTTCTTTCCACTCCAACCTCAAATCTCTTTTGGCAGAACACCATTCAGTCTGTCTTTTTTGCTTGCTACTTACAGATCGTGTCATTGGCATTGTGACTACGGGACAGGTTTACAAAGGGAGATCTGTCTGTCTGGGTGCCCATGACTTTGCTGTACCTGCTGAATCCTGCAGCATGCTGAGATGCAATGACGGGCAAAGTGTCGTGTCAGGGGGAGACGATGGAATGCTCAACCTTTCAAAGGTCTGCAAGGCTCTTACTTTACTTTTCTAAGGGAGCAACATCTGACAGGGAAGGGACAGAGCAAACACCACGCTACTGCAACGAAGAGATGAATTTGCAAAGGCCAGTGCAGAGCTTCAGGGCCTCTACTGTAAATGTGTCTGGGGCAGTTGGGAGTGGAAATTGGGCAGCAGGAGACACGCACTGCAAGGTAGGGCCCTCAGCCCTTGCACAGAAGGGACAGAAGGCAAGAGGGAATAACACCCCTATGCAATCACTAGTCTGCCCTCTGTGCCAGCCCACCCCGAGGGACTGCCAGCACTGGCAGTTCTGTCCTTACTGACTTCTTGTTGGTGGTCCGGATGACACAGCAGCGCTGCTCCTCCTCCACGGAGACACTGTAGACCTCCTTGGGGTAGGGCAGGTTACGGATCCGCCACTGGAAGCTGCTCAGGGTATCCTTCCTCATGAAGACAGGCTACAGCAAACATGTACCTTTAGCAAGGCCCCTCCAGCTGCCTTCTCTCCTCCCTGTCCCTTTCTTCCTGTATTACCTTGTGAGACTCCACATGGGAGTAGCTCTTTTTTCACACTGGAACATTAGGGAGTAACTCAAGAAGCTGCCTGAGCACCGCTTTCCTAGAACTAGTGCTTTGCCTTTGCCCAGGGCACTGCCTGCTCTGCTTGCAGGAGGCTGAAACTTCAGCAAGGGAATCTTGCTGAGGGTTACAATGAAACTGGGCCTCTAAGCTAGAGGGGTGTGAAGATGAAACAGGATGTACTCTGTCAAGGAGCAGCCTGCTATGCACTGCCTGTGCTGGCCTTTCATTGCCATTGCCTTTGTTTTCCATCCTTTGACTTGTCCTGGCATCGGCTCCCCTGCCAGCCTGCTTTTTCAGAAGTCAGATAGCAGTTGCCCAACACAGCAGGACAGTTTCTTTACTTAGGGAAATTACAAATCTCTTGAAGACCCCCAAAAAACCTAAGCTGTACCTTCTTTCTACCCAGGCCCGCAGCTTTGGGATGATGTGTAGCTGAGTGCTAGGCACATTAAGGCTGTTTCTTGGGCTGTGAATGATCTACCAACTACTGCTGTAAGCACAAGACTAGGTAATTTTAGATGTAGTGGTGCCTGCAGACCCTTACATACATTTGAGCTGCTCTCCGTTATGAGCTCTGACTCCAGTGCTCCCACGAGCGGCGAGGTTGGCTCTCCCACTTCTACCTGCCACTTGCCAGTGCCCCCGAGGGTGTTCTTCTCTCGCCATTTTCTACCTATGGAAGAGACAAGAAGGGTTTTCATTATCCTGCTCTGTAACAAGTCCAGCAAATGACTGCCAAAGCTGCCCATCACACTGAGATGATATGAAGATATGTATTTTAATTCCAGTGATTTCCACTCTGGTGTGAGTGGATCTGATAACAGGCTTATTCCTAAAGTTGGAAATTCCATACTGACTGCCTCTCTTTTTTGCTACTTGGTGCTGAAGCCACGGCAGGGTTGCAACAGGTGCCATGCTGCAGCTGATGTGGTTTTGGACAAGAGCCATAATTGACACCGTGCTTTTTTGCGGTTGCAGAAGCCACCAAAAAGTGTATTTCAGCCCTGCATGTGGTACAGACTCAGTGCCAGGAAACCACAAAGGCAATCCCATTTAGTCCATCCAAGTCTGTCGTGAGAAATGAGGTGTTTGGGGGAGATCCTGGGCTAAAGCAAGGCTGGCTGTGCCATGGAAGTCAGAGAGCATTGGCTGCAGACAAGGCTGGCTGTGCCATGGAAGTCAGAGAGCATTGGCTGCAGACAAGGCTGGCTGTGCCATGGAAGTCAGAGAGCGTTGGCTGCAAACTGAACCATACTTATGTGCCTACAAAAATCCCACTACAGCCATGCCTCTCTCCCAGGGATGTGTAGGGGTGATTTGTTCCTGACCAGGCTGTCTTTCTCCACACCCCAGCTCTGAGCGGGCAGACCCATGGCCCTGCGGTTCTGTCCCGACCCACGGGACAGCTGAGAGCAACACTCACTCATCAGCTGGCCGGTACTGATGTCGTACTCTTCAGCCATCTCCTTCCCATCCTCGAACAGGTAGTGGATCTTCCGCTTCCCTAGAGGGAAAGCAGGAGGTGAGAATAACCAGGAATATATCTCCCCCTGGGTGTGGCTCTCTGTCCCGCTGTCTGGGGCACTATCCCATTGTCCGGGACTCCATCCCACCGCCGGCAGGCGCAGGGGGGCACTGCCCAGTGTGCCTGCACTGACGGCCTTGTGTCCTTCCCCGGGGCCCTGCCCGGGGTGCGAGGCTGTGCCAGGCAGCGCTCCCCTCTCCGCCCGCCCGCTGCAGGGTCACCCCCGCCCCTCGCCCCGCCGTTACCGTCCTGCACCAGCGCGGTCTTGCGGGCCGCCCGCAGCCGCTCCAGCCAGCCCGGCACCGCCATGGCGGCCGCGCCGTCACCGCGGCAACGCCGACACTTCCGCCCGCCGCAGGAAGCGCTGCCCGGCCGGGCCCAGCGGAGCGCGGCCCTGCCCGGGCACAGCCCCGACCGGACCGTGCACAGCCCCGGCCTCGGCGGGCACACCTCCCCGCACCGAGCACAGCTCCCCTCCTCCGGTGCGGCCGGATCGCCGCCCCACACGCCCTCGCCCTCCCTCGCCCCTCCCCGCGCCCGGCCACGAGGTTTAGGGGGGGTCGTTCTTGCTGCCCCCGGGGTTGTGGGTGCTGCCAGCCCCGGGCCGGTGTCCTTGAAGCCCTGGCGGCCTGAGGGAGGCTGGGCGAGGCAGGCTTGGCACCCACCGCGTGGGTTGTGGTTTACGCGAGTTAAAATCCGACCTGGAGGAACACACTGCCCAGTTCTTGAAATGGACTTGGGCACCCAGAGGTTTGGTGGGTGTTGGTGTGCTTTTTTCCCCCCTTTGTCTAACGTAAAGGACTACTGTTTCCAGAGGGCTTTTGGTCAAAACGACCAGAAAACAGAAAAATTTCAGTGAAGGTGAGTTTTAGAAATGCAGCAGGGTTTCTGTTCCCCTGGACCCGAACTCTTCCTTGCAGGAGCAAGAACTTAAGTCGAGCTCTGGGTTGGTTTTCATAGGATTGTGTTTAATGCTCAGAAGAGAGTGTTGGAAGAAGATGCGGCCAGGTGGGACCTTTTTCAGCTCTCTAGACTTAATAGGATAGGTTTGTGCTGGCCTGTGTGTCAGAAACCTCTTAAGTGAAACACAAAGGCTCCCCAGAGAGGAAACCAAGTTGGTGTTGACTTGATGGAAGGGGCTCTTGGGGTACTGAGTGATTTGTCTGGGCTACAGAAAACTGAGTTTCCTGCTGTCCTGGTAGTTAAAGCTTTTGTAGGGTTTGTGATGGTAAAGCTACAGCTGCACCAATATTGAACTTGGCTAGTTAATCTTTACTAACTTGCTGTTTTCAGCTGAAGCGGAGTTGGGAGTTTTCTTCTTATGGCTCTACGAAGCGCCTGGTGCCAATCAGCTATTTTATCTCTTCTTGTTAGTGACTGGATTTCAGCCATGGCAGGAAAGGTGTTTCACTCTTGGGAATGTCCTTAAGAAATATCTGGGAAATAAAGTTGCTTCTTTTGGCTGGGCAGGAAGGAGCTCCAAAATGTTAAAGCAGTTGAATGCTTTCTGTTACAAGAACTCAGCCTTAGGAATTTCTAAGGTATTCAAGCAGGGCTGACTTAAGTGACTTCTTGATTTTGTGATCTTGTTGGCTGCGATTCTTATTTCTGGGTGCCTCCCTCAAGGTGAGTGTTTTTGTAAGCCAACAACAAAAAAAGAACTTCAGACCAACCAAGTGAGCAAAATGAGTGAATCTTAAGTTGTTGTGATTGGCTAACACTGTTGTAAGCAACCTTGCTCTTTCTTATTTGTCTTCAGCAATTGCTACTGACCTCGCCAGGCCTATGGAGCCACGAGGGATTGTAAAAGCCTTTCCCAAAAGGAAGAAGGTGAGAGATGACTCAGGGAAAAGTGTCCCTCCAAAGATCCCAAAAGATGAAGGAACAGAGGTACCTGAGGGTAAGTCCTGTGTCCCTCTGTGGAATATAATACTGCTACCCAGCTTGTTAACTGGAAGTGCTGTTCCCCAGAGGCTTTCTCTGGCCCTGAGTATGTGTTCCTGCGTAGAGATCATGGTCAGCTTGCTTTGGTGTGTCCAGCTGGAGCCCCCCAAAGACTGCCTGCCAGTGCCATCAAATCCTGTGTGAGATGTAGCCCTGTTGGCTTGGGACACATTCTCTTTGTCCCTGAGCCCCTGCCCCTATGCTTCCCTCAGCAGAGTGGCTGAAACCCGTCACTGCCTACGTGCTGCAGGCTGGCCTTGGCCAGGCCAGGGCAGAGATCTTCCACAAGCAGATTGTCCACAATGGGGGTGTGGTACGCAGCCAGCTCTCCCCGGAGGTGACACACGTCATTGTGGCTGAAGACATGGACTGTGACCGGGCCTTTCGGCTCCTGAAACTAACCAAGCTGCCCCCGGGCCTGCGGCTGGTGAAGGCATCCTGGCTAAGTGCTTGCATCAGAGACCAGAAGCTGCTGAGTACTGCTGGCTATGGTGTCTTTATCCCTCACAGGTATGCAAATGCCATGCTATCATTCCTCCTTAACAGTTCTTCTACCCTAAACTGAGCTAAATTTTGACCTCTGCTCAAAATCTTGGACTGTAACTTCTTGCAGCTCTTGTGGGCATGACTCAAAGTTCTGTGGGGTAGCAAAACATGGAACAGAGCCCAGAAGTGCTAACAGGAGTCCTGTTGCTTCCTACACATGCTAAAGGCACCCCTTCATAATCCATCAGTGATAGAAAGATTTCTTTTTGAAATGCTGGGGGTTAAGTGATGTTTCTTACTTATTGCAGATGAAAGGTAGAGAGAGAATTGACAGCTACGCACAAGAGGAAATAAGGAATGGAGCAACAGGCACAGGCTATGATCAAAATGTTTTGGTAAAGTTTTGCAGAGAGAGTCCAAGGGTGAGGTAGATATGAGTGGAAGTTGCAGGTCAGTAAAGTAGGTTGTAACTGGGGAGTTGAGCTAAAACCAGAATAATTAATCTGTGATCTGAGAGAGAACAATTCGTATGGATTGTTTGCTCCATCCTAAAATGTGCTGAAGGATTTCTCAGTCAAAATTCTGGGGACTGAGAAGTCCTCCTTCTCCTGTACTAAGGCATCTGATCCATGGTAGGTACCTGGAGGAGGCAGAACTCCAGAGAGAACAGCAGCAGGTCAGTGAAGAAATCCAGCCGTCGGCAGAGGAGGGAGCAGTGAAACGAAATTCTGAATCACAGGTGGTGGATTCCTCACAGCGGGGCCTGGGCACTCTTGGACAGCAGCAACTGGGTGAGGTAAGGCTTTCCTGCACAGGCCCATCTCCTTGTGAGCAGATCCTGCATGCTGCTTTTGCTGGCTAAGAGCATCCCTGCAGGGATACAGTGTGAGATTTTCTCAGCAAAGGGAAGGCGTTTGGAATTCTCAGTGAGTTGGTGCTGGATGACTTAGGCTGTGGACATGGTTACTGCTTCTCTTTGTCCTTTTTAGGTGTTAAGAATAGAAACACCACCCCTTAAATTGCTGTTCCCATCAGAATATTTCCAGCTGAAGCAGTCCTGATGCTCTGATCAGGCCAAGGCTCACTTTGGTGATCATATTTCCCCTGCATCCTTTTGAGGAATATTCCCCAGCTGAGAATATCTCCCTTTCAGGAAGCTGTCTCTGATATTTCATCCCATGTTCCTGCCTAAGCCATACTGACCCATTCTCTGCTCCTTGGCAAGCACCCTGTTCAGGCACATGTGCAGTGGATTGGGTTGCTACCGGAACGATTGTGGTAGTGTGCTTAAAATGTCTGTGGTAGGTTATTAGTGGCCTCTGCTGCGAGCCAGCTTCTCTGGCCTGCTGTTAGCTTTCCTTCCTTTCTCTGTATTTTTGGTCAAGTTAGATGAATTCTTTTTGTGCATTGGCATAATTCAGATCTATCTGTAGCAAAGTTACCTCAGACATCTTAGAGCTGCAGCTGCCTTGTATTGCTGTACCTGTTTTCCAACATAGTCCCAAATTTTGTTTCACAAAATCCTGTAGTTAGTCTCTGCTCACAGAGGGCTCTTTTGGTTTAGACTTTCTCTTGAATATGTGTAGAAGGGGTCTTTTTTCCCCATACCAGTGTGTTCTAGGAAGGATTGGCTGCTTCTTAATTGCATCACCTTTGCAGTTATCCCATTTTTGCTGTTTCTTGTAACACTAGCTCAGTGGCAATTGTAATTAGCACTTAATGGGAGAAAGGATCTTTTGTACTCTTATGGATACTGTGGTATCTGCCTGCTTTCTGCTCATGTTTACTTTGGATGGTCTACTGCTAGAGTCTGAAACCTTATTGCCTTTTTTTATTTAAACCCCCTCACCCCCTCAAGCAGTGATGCTTCCTGTTAGTCAGTGCACAAAAGCCATATCTGTAGATATTTCAGTAAAATCCCTTGTACCAAGCTTAGGATTATGTGAGTTTGGGGAGGAAAACCCATGGGATATACTTTAAAGACAATACCAATCACTTTTGAAGCCCAGCTGGACCAGTAAAGCTGAAACTTAGTTTTCAAGTAGCGTCCATTTAAGGAGAGTCTTTTTCAGCTTGAGTGGATGTTTTTTCTTTAGGAGATGATGAGTGTGACAGTGTTTCATACTAAAAAGGGACTGCTTTGGAAGTTCTGCCTTTGGTTGTAAACTCCTGTGAGGAAATCCTGTTACCAGTCAGACTGTAGCAATCACTTTGTGACTGACTTCCAGATGCAGTGGCAGTTGCTCTCTGTGAATCTGGGGCTGTTACCCCAGGCTGCCTGCTTCCCTCTCAAGCAGCCTGTTGCCTCAGCTTCAACTGCTCTTCTGGCTCCTGTGCTGTGCTCCAGACAAACCATGTGCATCCCAGTCTCACCCACTAGCTCTAGCGAGTCAGGTGCTCTAGGATACTGGAGCATCTTAGAAGCTAATGGGACTAGTTGTTTTTGCATGTGTGGTTGTAAAAAGCCCATCAGCTTTGTGGGCCAAGTGTAGAGAGTCAGGGCTTTAAATGCTGTTTCACTTGTGTGACACTGATGGCTGAGAGGATGGCAGTTGCATTCAGCTCCAGCTGCAGAGTTCTTTGCATTGTGGTTGGATAACATGCTCCTTAAATGATTTTGAGGGGCTTGCTAACCTATCTGAGCACTCTGAGGCTTTTCTGCCCTTAGAGGGAACAGCACCTTAAGGCAGTTGCGTTTCAAGGCAAATAAAACTACTTTAGTCTGTCAAATCCTCAGTCTGACACAGTTTTCAGGGTTATAAAACAAGATTACAAAGGGGAAACATTCTGCCTCTTCTTCCTAAATACAGTTCCTGCAAGATATAGAGCTGAAGTGTCTCCAGACCTCCTTAGCCAGCAGAAACAGAGGTTGTAAGGATATGGCTCTGACTCAGGCTGAGGCTCTGCAGATACTCATAACAGGACTTACTGTGCTGCATGTAATTGCTAGACTGATCCCAAACAGCCCTGTGCCATTCAGTGTTACTTCCACTACACAGAACCTCTTGGATCTTTATGGACTCCTGTGTTTATACATCAGGAGAGAGGGGGACCCCCATTAGCAAAGCAGTCTACAAAGCCTGTGTGCAGCTTCCCACTTCTATCCCTTTTGTTCATTACCTGAAGCCAAGGCTCATTGTTTCTTAAGTCTACACAGAGGCATCCTAATGCTGAGGGTATCAGCAAATGCATACATCGGTTCTTTCTTCTGTCACTGAGGAATGTGGAGTCCTTTGTGTCATTCCTTCCTCCCCCTTTTCTCTTGCAGATAGCCATGGGGAAAACGAGGGGGTTTTAATTTACTACTCTGTGAAGATTTTGTGTCTGTAAACTGAAAACAGAGTTCAGTGCCTATCTCCTGTCACCTGCATCATGGGGTGGAAAGTGCAGGGTCTGAATGTGAGAGATGTGCTTATGCAGCCAACAGACCAGTGAAAGGTTTCCCAGTGGGAGCAGAGAGTCAGGATCTCTGCCGGCCAGGGATTTTGGCATTACCATAACTTGCTGCTGGCAGCAGTTGCTCACTTAATCATTGTCATATCTCAGTTGGGTGTCAGGGGCTTGGCTGTAGGAGGTGTGTGTGTGCTTGGATCACAGGTGGACAGCAGCCTAATCTCCTGTGCTGTGTGAGATGTGCGTGTAGCTTCAAGGGGTGCAGGTGTAGCTTCAAGGGGTGCAGGTGTAGCTTGAGATGTGAAGAGCTGTGGTATGCATATAAACAACCACTTCTAATGGTGGCAGTTGGAGCACTGCGTGCCCGGGAGGTTGGTTATTGCTCTGAGTTCCTGATCTCAGAAGTAACCTGTGCCAAGGGGACATATGTGAGGCATACACTTATTCTCACATGGCTGCTTTTCTGTCTCTCCCTAAAGAAATACTCTGATGATGAAGACAGCGAAGGAGAAGATGCTGGTGTCACCCAGGGAGATCTGGAAGCCTTGATTTCAGGCCGCTACCCTGTGGAGTCATCAGAGGAGAGCAGTGACAGCTCTTCCACAGTGGCCCAGCCTCCTACCAAGTGGGTTTGTGCCCAGTCTTCCAACAGCAAGAAGGAGAATCACAACCAGTGTATCACAGAGAAGCTGGAAGTGCTGGCAAAGGCTTACTCTGTTCAGGGGGACAAGTGGAGAGCTCTGGGCTACACCAAAGCCATCAATGCACTCAAGAGCTACCACAAACCAGTCACCTCCTACCAGGTAAAACACCTTCCCAGGGTGGTGGAGCAGGGAGATAGACCTTGGATGAAAGTTGTGTAGCAAGTGCAAGTTGGGATTCATTGACCACCTACAATGTTTTCAGAACAGCAGAAAAGTGGAATCTGAGCCTTTTAGAGCTGGATCTGAGCACTCATGATAAACGCCTTCCTTGGGCACAATGCAGGGACATTCTCACCTTTGCCTTCATCATCATCAGCTGGGCATTGTTTGAGATAATATATAAAACTAACTGGATCTGAGCCTTATGCACTGTGGCAGTCCATCTGTTCAGCATGTTAGTGTTTCTGTCCTGTTCTTCATACTTCTCCTTTTCCCCTTGAATTTAAGAGCCTCTGTAAGCCTGGGCTAGAGAGGAGACTGTCAGGCAGAACTGGTCCTGCCATTTACCAGTTACTGATTAAATGACTTACCAGGCTATGGGTGGGTAGCAGCTCCCCAGCTTGTCTATGATCTTTGCTTTTCCAGTAGCAACTCTGGTTTCTTTCTAGGAAGCCTGTAAAATCCCTGGGATTGGGAAGCGGATGGCAGAGAAGATCCTGGAGATCTTGGAGAGTGGGCACCTGCGCAAGCTGGATCACATCAGTGAGAGTGTGCCTGTGCTGGAGTTGTTTTCCAACATCTGGGGAGCAGGGGTCAAGACAGCTCAGACATGGTACCAGCAGGTAAGTTCAGTGCCTCCCACGAGGGGCTCTCAGACTATGGTTTGAAGACTGCTGCGGAAGCAGAATTACTTTCACAAATATTTTAATTGCCAGTATCCACAGATGAGTTTTGAATCTGCTTCTTTTGGGAGAAACTACAAGGCTGGGTTCCCTTGTGTGTGTGTTTGGGGAGAATGGAATGCACTCAGCTAAAACTTGAATTTGGGTGGGGGTAGAGGACAAAGATGTGGGGGAGAGGAGTGGGGGACATGCTGCCTCTTCTGTAGTATCACTTCTTGGAGCTCATCTCACACTGTGTTTGGCAGTGGCACTGCTAAGAGCCAGGCTTGAACCAGGGCATCTTGTTCACAAAAGCTGATCTAGTTGCTGGGCTGTTAGCCTGGCTGGCTCCCGTACCTGTCAGTAGTCATCCACCTTGTCTGGAAGTTGTAAAAGCGAGGTTGAAGTAATTGTACCAGCAGGAACAACCCAGCCCACTGGCTGGGTTCCTTCTTTAAAAAACAATTTGTCTCCCAAGCACAGAGCTAATGAAGCCTCACTTCCTGTAGTGTTTGGTTTGTGACTGGGTTCTTTGCTGTCTTAAAAATATGTTTGTGTTCACACTATAGGATTTTCCTCATTGGAGTGTTATGGGTGCTATTCCTTTACCTGCACTGCTTGTTTTCTTTCAGGCTGTAGGAACACCTTGCCTTAAGAGCAGTAGTCTTCTGTCAGGTATAATTAAGATTCAGAGTCATTGTGGGGTGGAGATTAGAAGTGTCTGTAGTACTGGGATTGCATGAATCCCTTGTTTTAGGAGCCAGGCCCTAAGCATTCTCTATGTGGGATCTCAGAAGCTGTGACTGGCCTAGACTTGAGACCCAAATCTTAGTGGAAAGTATTTGAAGAGCAAAGTCTTGGTAGACATTTGAATATCATCACCTGGTCTGCGCTAGGGTTTCCGGACGCTGGATGATATCCGCACCAAGGCAACCCTCACCAGCCAGCAAGCTGTGGGACTGAAGCACTACACGGATTTCCTGGAGCGCATGCCTCGGGAGGAAGCTGCACAAATAGAGCAGGCTGTGAGTAGCCCAGGCCCTCAGAGTACCTGCTGTGAAAGGTACACTGTGAAAATGTCCCTCACTGCTATAGCTGAGCTCTTAAGCTTCTCCTCTGTGTGGGGTCACTGCTTGGGGGATCCCTTATGGGCATGACCACACAAGGCACCTACTTTGCCCCATCAGAAGGTTCAGTTTGAGTGCCTGGAAAGGAGGAGGATACTTCACAGGTGTCAGTTCTACACACTGCTTTGAAAAAGGCTGCATGTGGCATGGTGGGATGAGCAGGTTCCCAGCTCCTCTTTCCTGCCTCTCCTCATGGCTGAGATGTCTGCTTTCAACCGAGGTGTCCCTGGTGCTGCTTCTCTGAAGGAATCTGTGAGCACCCTGTGATCTGGCTGTCAGTGGGAGGACAGAGGGTGGATACCCTTGCTGGAAGGAAAGGGGGGATCCAGGTTGCAAATGGGTGCTGCTTGCTCTAGGATGCTGTGGCACTCCAGGATTGTGGGCTGCTAAGTCAGTGTACCCTAATGTGAGCAGAGAGCCTGGGGGACACACTGTCATTGCTCGCCCTGTGCTCTGGGATCACCATGGAAGCAGCAGCCAGCGTGACCCTGTCACTCGGCCACAGGGCCTGGCCACAAAGAATAAACTCCTGCCAGGCTCCTGCTGGGGTGTCAGTCCCGTGTGCCGGATTAGCCATTTTGGTGGTGAGTGGTCCCTTTCCCAGGCAGGCTGGGCTGAGGAGCTGGCTCTTGGGAGTGGGTCTATTGTTATCTTGATGGGATTACTGTGCTCTTCTCCATACACTCACACACACCTCTGATCCAGGCCCAGGAGAGAGAATGAGGGATTAGTCACTGTCTGTGCTGCCTGTCACAGTGAGATCTGAGGAGCTTTTAGGCTCTTGGGTGGGGCTGGGAATTTTCTAGAAATCTTCATTTAAAGCCAGAAGGGGGGCAAGGACACCAGAGGAGGGCTTGCTCCGCATGAGAAAGGCTTGTGGCTTCTTGGAGCACCTTTGGGGCAAAGGTTAATGGGTTTATCTCTTGCTAATGAAGGATGATCCCCAAGAGTGACAAGGGGCTGTGGGCATGGACACTGCCTTGCTGAACCCCATCCTCTGTGATGGCCTCATCACTGGGAATTGCTGAGCCCCTCATTATTTACTGCCAGCAGGGTGATTGGCACAGTCAGACCAAGAATACTTTAGTCCTGTCCAGGGACTTGGGAGCCTTTCTTAAGATTTTAATAAATGAAGCCATCAGAATTAATGCTGTCCGAGGAAAACAGGAGCTGGGGTCCAGCCTGGAGACTGGACTGCATTAGGGAAGGTTTTGATTATGTGTGTCTGACTGCTAGCAGCAGCATGTTGGCATCCATTTGGTCTAAAATGCTGGGGCAATTGGCTTTCTCTGGGTCAGGAAGCCCAGTTCTCCTGCAGAGGCAGAGCTCTTTGCAGGAGTGAACTCAAAGGGATACTCCAGATTTTCTGCTGTAGAGTCCTTGGGGAGACTCCATAAACCCATCCCTGCTTCTGAAAAAGGACCTGTGACTGTCTCCTGTTAAATTGTTTCTCTTTGTGGGCAGAACTGGTGAGCTTTGTACTCCTGGCCTGCCAGGCAGCTGAAAAACCTGTCTCCTGCTGTCTTAAAACTGAAGGCTCTGAAAACTTGTGCTGTACTTTGACCCTTCAGTAGGGCTGCATCTTCCTACTTGTCCTAACCCAACTCGAGCCCAGTGCCCCCAAGAGCTGATCATTGGTGGTGCTGGGTGTTTGCAGGACTGGATGGAAGCCACCCCAGCTCTCCTGTCCCCTGACAGCAGGCCAGCCTTCTTGTGGGGGCAGGCTGCCAAGTGTCCGCCCTATATGGAGACCCTGGAGATGCAGGACAGGCCTCAAGGCAGGCACAAGATCCTTTTCTGTCTTAATGTAAAGAGAATGAAGAGTCTGGCCTCTGATTCCTCATCCCTCTTTCTCTTTTTGAAGGTCAGACAAGCTGCCCTGGCCCTGAAGCCAGGGCTTGTGTGTGTGGCATGTGGCTCCTACCGTCGGGGGAAGCCCACCTGTGGCGATGTGGATGTGCTGGTCACTCACCCAGATGGGCACTCTCACCGTGGGGTGTTTAGCAAGCTCCTCGACAGCCTCCACAGGAGCGGTAAGAGGGCTGGGGGCGGGCACATGGTGGTTGGAGCTGTTCGTAGCATGGCCAAGTTGAGGAGGCATTGAGGCGAATGGCATTCATTGAAAGACAGGTGATTGCTTTTCCCAGGGACAGAACATCTTGTTAGTCCTTAAAAGTACTGCCCCTGGTCCTGGCCTCACTCCAGTGTTCAGGAGAAAGTGTTGCTGCAGCTCAGCATGGTTTCTCCTGTCTGGGTGAGGCTGTCAGGGCTGACTGTGGATTATTCCTTGGGTCCCACAGGACGTTATGAGACAGCTGCTCTCTGGACAGTGGCGAGTGGGGCATGGGGATGGCAGTCTCTATCATTCAGCTCCTCTTTGCCTGTTCTCTCTCCCCAGGCTTCCTGACAGATGACCTGGTGAGTCAGGAGGACAATGGTGATCAACAGAAGTACCTGGGGGTGTGCCGGCTCCCTGGGCCGGCCCAGCGGCACCGCCGGCTGGACATCATTGTGGTGCCGTACAGCGAGTTCGCCTGTGCCCTGCTGTACTTCACCGGCTCCGCTCACTTCAACCGCTCCATGCGGGCCCTGGCCAAGACCAAAGGCATGAGCCTGTCAGAGCACGCCCTCAGCTCGGCCGTGGTGCGAGGCCCTGGAGGGGTCAAGGTGTCAGCAGGTCACACTCTACCCACTCCCACCGAGAGAGATATCTTCATTCAGCTGGGGCTGCCGTACCGGGAGCCCTCGGAACGGGACTGGTGATGCCCAGATGTCACCAAGCACCCCGGGCCTGCTGCTGTGCTGCTGTTTTGAAGGGTGCTGGTTTCCCCAGTGCTGCTTTGCAGTGGCTGCACACTGAGGGAACGTATTCCACCAAACTGGGGCTCGTTGCAAGTGAGAGGCCCTGCTGCTGACAGAGCTGTGTGGCTTCACCCAGCAGAGGCTATGGGTTGGAACCACACTGGAAGCATATCAAGGCAACTCCTGGCTACCAAAAGGGCTCACTGCCCATCAGCTACCCTGGCCCTGCTTTTCCCAGCTTCAGAAGGGTGGATGGCAGAGCCCTGTGATCCAGCCCCTGACAGTGCTTGGGAACAGAAGTGCTATGCATCTTCTGTGTCTGAGCATAGACACCAAAATTTCTGTCCTGAGCTACGAAAAAAGGCAGCAGGGGTCTAGCTTGGCTGTGGAACAGGCCTTTCCCCTTCTCACTACTGCTGACAGCTTCTACTGCAGGAATCATAAGGAGTTCCACTGTGTTGCTGTTGTGTCCTTCTGTCTGAGCTGACATGTGTCCTCTGGTGGGTCTCACTGCACAGGGCCAGGCTGCTCTGCCACCAGCAGTAGACTGCCACTGAGGTGCTGTGCCAGCTTGCTCTCAGTTTGTCGTGTGCTAAGGATCCTCCAGATCCACAGAGAGCCTTGGTCTGGCCCTCTCCTTTCCTCTCATTGCATGAGAGGACCAGACCTTGCAGCCTGGGGGACTGTGCTCAGGAAGAGTGTGAATGTAGTGGCTCTGAGTGTAACCCAGCAGGGCTGTGTGTGTTGTGTGTGTAGGAGGCATGAAGGCAGAGAGAAACACAAGGAGATAGTTAAGTTCTAATCTGGGCAATTTAGAACTTAATTAGCTTTCCCCTTTTTTGAGTGGAAGCCATGGAGTCATCTGGTCTTTGATCAGGGAGAGTGTATGTGTTTGTGTATGCATGTGCATGTGGCTGGCCCTGCCGGTTCTATGGGAGTGAATTTTATTTCTCAGGAAACCTCGACTGTTTTATATTCTGGAGATGAATTTCCCAGAGACGTTCAGTGCTCTGTCTCCATTATGGGTATTGCAATGGTTCCTCCTGGCAGAGGTGCTGCTCTGCGGCATCAGCTGCCGGAGGTGCCATGGTGGGCATTTCTGTGCCAGGACCCCGGGGCTCCCACTCCTTTGTCCTGTGGGAGACCCAGCCATCCCTAATCTGCACTTTGCCTCGTCTTTGTCACACACAGTGACAAGCTGCATGTTTGCTGCTGGGGCAGGCACAAGGGCACTAAACCTGGTGGTTTGCACAGTTCCTCTGCACTGTCAGCCGTGGCTGCTGGGCACCAGCAGTGGGGCTGGAGCTTTGCTGGGGGAACCCTAAGCCCAGCAGTGGCATTTGTCAGCTCAGCATTTCTGCTGGACACCCGAGGGAAATGAATGTCTTTTGGCATGTCTTGGTGCATTTAAATTTGAAGTGTAATAAATCCCTTCTCTGTTTTCCCTTGCCATCTGTCTTACTGCTCTCTGCACTGCAACTGTTGGGTCCTTCCCCCTAGTGCTGACCAGGAGCTCCTCCTGTGCTGGCCCATTTCCCTGATTTCAGTGGAGGCAGGGAGAAGGCAATGGAGACCTTTATGCCATTAGATCAGCACTTCTGGCTCTCGTAGCAGGGAGTTGCTGGCCACCGTCCTCCCATGGCAGAGCAGGACCTGGCTCTGTCCTGGCATCCATTTGGCCACGTCACTGAGCTCTGAGCCTTGGGCTGAGCACTTCCTTCAGGTGTGGAGTCAGGAAGGGATTGCTGTCAGCTTTTCCATATTCATCAAACAGTAGGGCATGTGGGAGTTGGCTGCTGCTCTGTCTCCTGTGCCTGGAACACAGCTCAGTCTCCTGAGCATGGAAATGCTGTAGTTGTCCAAGGGGAATGTGAGCAGCCTGGATGCCAAGGGAGCACATGGAGATGAGCAGCAGTAACAATTGGCTCAAAAGAGATGAAGAAGTTGGAGAGGGACAGGGCCTGCTGAAGCAGAGCCGGTGAGGATGGGGCTGGGTTATGCAGGAGCAAAGGAGAGTCAGCCTCAGACCAGGGGCCTGTGAGGTCCAGGGAGAGCACTTTCTTCCCAGGAGGGCTGTGTGGCCCAGGGACCACCCCAGAGATGAAGGGGTCCTCATCCTGAGGATCAGCCATGTTAGGCTGGGCAGGGCCACAACTGGCCTTGTCCAGGGCTGGGGATACTCCTTCCCCACAGGAAGGTTGAATGGAGGCTCATGTTCCCACTAGTGTTGTTGGGAGGATCCTGGAGGCTGTCTTGTGACAGGCCATGGGCCTGTTTCTGCTGAGGCAGGGAACAGAGTATAAGGCTGCTCACTTTTGTCCCTTGATGAGCACAGGTTTGCCTCCAGCTCTGGATGCCAGGGTGAGCTGTTTGGAGGTCTGGGTCTGTCTCTCTCAGTGGGGCCACATCCTGAGGACATCAGTAGTGGCATGGGAAATGTGGCACTGCTGGCCCCCAACTCCTTCCCCTTGGTTACCCACCTTCTGCAGGGCCACAGTTCACACCAAGCTGCCAAAGGGGTGCTGCATCAGAGCGCCAAAGGCCTTGCTGTTCCTCCTGATTTTACTTGTGGGGAGGCCAGACACAGGGATGTGTAGGGCCAGGGCTCCTCAGGAGGAGGACTTTGTGCTCAGCCCCTTGGCAAAGGGCAGTGAAGGTGGCCCGAGCACATACATGTCACGGAGGTGCTGCCAGAGCAGAAATCTTGCCACCCCCCTGCTCTGTGAGGAAATGAGCCTGATGTCTGTCTGTCCCCTCCCACCCTACAAAGCCCTGCAGAGGGCCTTCCTGTGGCTAGCTGCAGCCAGGTGGGCCAAGGATGGATAGGGACTGAGTGTAGCTGTGGGGAATGAAAGGGGTAGGAGGTGAAGTAGTGCAACCAGGAGCTTGTCCAGAGCAGCTGTAGGTGACATTTCTGATGCTGGATGCTGAAGGCTTCTGCCCAGGGAAGAAACATGAGAGGCTGAACCGTGCTGCCACTATGAGTCAGCCCTGCCTGGGGCAGAGGGGACAGAGCTGCCACTCCCAGCACACCTCCTGCCTCTTCTAAACCAATGCATGCCACCCTTGGGAAGAAGATACAAGGGATGGGGCTCCTGGGGTGGCTGGGAGGAGGTGGGTGATGAGTCCCCAGGATGGGTGCAGGCAGGGCGAACAAACATGGTTTTAGGCATCTCTAATGAAGTGTCAGCTGCTTTCTGCTTCCCAGGTAGGGACTTAAGCTAATCCCTCTCCCCAGCCCACCCGCTTCCTGCTCTCCCTGGCTGTGAGTCTGATCATCCTGAAAATTAAAAATAAACCAAAATGCAGCAGCACTTAGAGACTGAGTGGAAAGCCAGGAGGCTGGGATAGGCACTCAGCTTCTGCTGCAGAGCCCCTTGCTCCCAGCCTGGCATCCTTGCACCCCCAAGGGTGCCCAGATCAGGGGCTCAGGCAATTCCTCTCCTTTCACCAAACATCTCTCTGCCTCCCAGGGTAAAAGGGAGAAAAAACCTGGGCCAAGAAAAACCTCTGAGCATTAGGCAGCTTTTCCCACCCTGCTCCCTACCCTGTGGGAAGGACAACTGTACTTAGCCATCATGCTTGTCCTGGTGCAGGGGTGGGAGGGGGCTGGGGGAAAAGGGATGCAGAGGGGATAGTTTGGCCTCTAACACTGGTACTTTGTATTCATGAGTAAATATTTGCTAATGGCAGCACGGCCAGGCGATTGTAGGGGAGCTGCTGCTCCCCCCGCCGGAGCAGGCAGGGAAATGAATATGAATTTATCATGATTAGGTGAACCCAGCAGGGAGAGCAGGAGAGAGAGGGCTAGGCAGGGAGGGGGCGGGCGAAGATGGATCTGTGCAATAAAATTAAATAAGGACACCAAATAGAGTCACTTCTCACGCGCTCGCCCGCCCTCCCGCGTGCAGGGCCTCTCCTGCCTCCCGCGCTCCTCTGGCTTTGCTGATTTCTCTCTTTCCTCGAATTTATGAGGCCAATTATGAAGATGAGGTTGGAAGTTCTCGGAAGTTCACTAAATGCAAAGTGCGGTCCCTGCTGTTCCCATCAAATTAATTAACCAAGTGCTATTGATGGTCGGGGTGACGTCGGCGCAGTGTGGAGCGTGAGGGAAGGGCTGCTGAGGTGCAGCTGCAGGGGCCTGGTTGGAGGCCAGAGCACCCTGCAGGGCATCCTCAGGGCCAGTGGATGCAGAGCGAGAGCCCTGCCTGGGCATCCAGTGTGCAGCAGGAGTGAGGAATGCAGCAGGAGATGCACCGGGTCCAAACGTCGTGCTCTGTATCATGGTCCCTGTTTCCAGCACTGTTTCCTCTGGCTTGAGTAAGATCCAGCTGGGTGACAGCAGAGCTGCCCTGATGGGAATGTGGCATCAACACATGGAAAGATGCTGTGCTGTGCCCTGTCCTGCAGTGGATGCCACAGCAGTGTCTTGTGTTTTCTGCAGACACAGGCTGCAGGAGCAAAGCCAGGAGCCAGTGCTCTCTCGAGATTGTCCCAGAGCTGATGAAGGGATGCTGGCTGCAGTCTCATGGGAGTGGTCTGCACAGGAGCTTCATAACTGGGAGACAAGTGACTTTCCCTGTAGCTTAGCAGTGATTGTACAGTCAGGACTGACCTACTGTCACCTTCCCTGGCTCCCTGAGTCCCAGCCGCCCTCTCTACCTCAGTTTCCCTGCCTGGGCTGTAGGAAACAACCTGCCTGGTAGAATCTCATGAGCAGAGTTTCTGGTTTGGCACAGCCACTTGGCCATCCCTAACCTGTGTGTGAAGCAGCCCAACTCTGCAGAGCTCCGGGAGCCAGTGGTTGGTTTTGCCGTGGGGGCAGCAACCAAGTGTCTAAATCACACCAGCTCTTACGTGCCTGGAGTAACGGGACCTGCCTGGGCAGGAAGTTCACTCCGAGCAGTTTGTAGCTGCTCAGGTAAGTCTCTCAATACTAACTGTGCTACAGTGAGTGGTTGACATTGTAGAAGAATCCCATAATAAGGCCCTGACTCAAACCCAGGACAGCTTCACATGTCACACTGCCACTCTGTGCCTCAGTTTCCCTCCTTCTTGCATTTTCTCAGGCTGTTTGGGCACGGTCTGGTTTTCACTGGGTGCAAACAGCATCCCTGTTACTGAGGAACCTTGGAGGCATTTAGTGGCTGTAAGATGTGGCCAAATAAAGGCTCAGTCCTCTCCCCCAAACCAGCCTTGTTTCACAGTCAATATATGTGCCGTAAGGCTCCCTGTTTGCACCACCCTGGCGCAGGGACCTTCCCCTGTAGTGCCATGGGGTCCTGACTTAAATTCTTTTGCTGTAGCAGGCTAAGCAAAGGAGCTTATCTGAGGGGTGAAAGATGCAGGCTGTGTCCTCAGACCAGGGATCCCACAGAGGCAAAAGGACACAGAGGGCCAGGTCCAAGCATCCCTGCATGTGCCTGGCTCCTGGCACAGCTCTGGCTGCATGCCTCCACCATTCCAGCTCCTGCTTCTCTTCACTGGCTTCACTCCTGTCCCAGTGATCAATGGGCTCTGGTTGGGCTGGAAAACAGCACAAACAGAGGCATTTACAAACCCGCTGTCTCTCCAACAGGGCCATAACTCAGGCTCCCCGTCACCGTGGGGAATGGGAGGCAGGAGCTCCTGCTTCGGTGGCAGCAGCAGTGCCAACATTTCTCCTCTCATGGTAAATGCGTTACTTGGGGATAATTTACCTGCTTGTGTCAAGTTTTAAAAAGAAATAGACTGGCTGCTCTGCAGCTCCTGACACTTGCAGCTTGCTTGCATGGACTCACGCGTCTACCCAGAGAAAAAAAAATCGCCTGAGCTGAAAGGATCAGTATGCAAACACCTGCACTTCGGGTCTGAAGCCCCTGCGTGGAATACCCATTGTCTAGTACTGAGGTTGAGCTCTCACCATGATCTGTCTCTCCTTGGGGTCTCTAGGGTCTGCAGCCACCCACTGGTTCTGGCAAGGCTGGTCACCAGGGGCTGCTTGGGGCTGGGTGCCTCACGTCCACCACGGTGTGCCGGGACCACCCCCTGCCCACAGCCCTCCTCCTGGGCATCGGATCGTGGGGATGTGTGGAGGATGCCCTGTTGTCCTTGAGTGAAGGCCTTGCTGGGGACCCAGGGCGGCTGAGGAGCTGCTCCAGGCCGGTTCGGGCAGCCGCCATCCTCGCCGGCAGCAGAGGGAGCTGGAGGACCGGGGATAGCAGCACGGGCAGGCAGCAGGGGGCTGGGCAGCTCAGCCAGCCCCATGGCGGGAGGGAGACCCCACTTCACCCAGATCCTCCCCCAGCAGGGCAGCCGGAGGTGCCTGCAGCCACTATCCCCTCAGGTCGGATTGTCCCCTTAGCCCCGTGGTGTCACCCCTCAGGCACGTGACTCCTGTGGGCACCCAGCTCTGTCGAGGGCACCTCCTGAGTTGGCACTCCATCTCCTCTCTGGGCTTTTAGGGGTTTAGCCCCCTTGCTTCCTTCTGGGGAGCCATGTGTCTGGACCCCACCTGTGACCGACAGCACAGTCCCTTGTACCCTCCCCACGACCCACGGCACGGTGCTTCTCATCACACTGAGGACCTACCAGAGGCACGGCAGAGTCCCTGGGGAGCCTGGCTGGATGTGACAGGGGTCGGTAAGGCCTCCATCCCTGGGAAGCATCCCAGGGCCAAGGTGGGGGGTCCTGCAGCACATGGTGGGCACCTGTCACTGCCGTCCCCCAACCTCCTTGCCCATAGGGAACTGATTTATGTCTGGACCAGCCTGTGCTGACCTCTAGCTTGAGCTCAGGCATTATAACTAATGGCAGGTCAGCGAAGCTACAGCAAAAGTGAAGTGGCTGGTAAGGGTCAGGGAGGGGGCGTGCAGGACAGAGGCTGTTGGGGATCCCAGTTTCAAAGGCACAGCTACCCAGACCAAAGGACAGCAGGGCTGGAGCAGATGTAGCTTCCAGCCCCACCCCCCTCCACCCTGTACCCTGTTTGTGAAATCTCTTTCTGACCTTCCTCTCTTGCTTTAACCACAGGGTGTCCTGGGTCAGTGGTATCAAGCCTGGAGAGGTAGCTCCTTGTTGTGGGGAAACTGAGTCACTCACAGACTGATGGTTTCATGAGCATCAACAGCAGAGCCAGCGAGGGCAGCAGGTGTCTGAGCCCAGCCCCTGTCCAGGACTCACTGGGATGAGAAACACCAGGAGGAACCTGTCTCAGGTACAGCAGAGTTGGATGCCACAGCTGGTGGCCTGAAACATCCCCCTTTTATCTGCTGCTCTCACCTCCTGCTTGATCCATGAGCCTTGGGGTGCAGAAATCTCCTGTGGGGGTAACACTCCTCCTGCCTCCCTTTGACACAGGTTTACCCCCAGGTCCCAGACCCTGAATGCACGTGGGCCCTGTGTCACTCAGCCCCTTGACAGCATTCTCTCCGTGTGTTTCAGGAATATGCCCTGTTTGTTTTCCCAGCTGGATTGGATAACCAGCCCAGCATGCGGTCAGGCTATGGGAGCTGAGCTTTAGGGACAGTTATATCAGCTGCCACCCCAGTCCCTGCCTGCAGCAACTGCTGAAGTGGGACCCTCAGCACAGCTGTAAACCTGGATGTTCATGTACCCACTGAGCATCTGCCCCCCCATCCTGGGATAACACCGTCCAGTTCTTCCGGCCTAGGTGGACTGAGTGGGTTGAGGGGAGCCCTTGGGGGTGCTACGAAAAGCATCCACCCCCACTCCTGGCCACACACTGAGGTCCCCTCCGTCAACAGTATGGGAGAACATTTTTTAAGATCACAAGAGCATAAAAAGAACAAGGTTGCTAATTTCTGAAGCTCTTGGGAAAGTTTGCACAGTGCAGTGATTCTCTCAATGACCTGTGCTTGGACAGGACCCATGTGTCCCCCAGGGGTGTCACTACCATGACTAACGTCATTGGTGTGCCCTGGACTGGGATTTCCTTGTCCCAGCAGGAGCCCAGCTGTGCACAGGCTGTTAGGGGGAAACTGGGAACAAATCTGACTATGGCTTGGAGGGCTCCCACCCCTTGGCTGCACTGCAGGAGCTCACTGATTGGCCAGTCTCCTGATTTGGCTTTATTTTCCAGGAGGATCCCTCTCTACAGAGTGATCCCAAGGGCAGAGTGGGGTTCTGAAGCTGAGAGGCAGACCTTGGGCTGAAAACTGCATCGCCACAGATCTTTGCACAAACTTATCTTTAAAGACTGTCTTTGAGACAGGACTGAGGCCATTTTTTTTGGCAAATGTGTGTAGTGCTGCGACTGCAGTTAAATGCCCCGGGTCTTGCCTAGATTTCAGGTTGATGCTGCTGTGCGACACAGCTTTGCTGACAGCCCGCCTTCGCTCTCGGATAGGGAAAGTAGCAAACCATATCTGAGGGAGGCACGAGGACTTTCCTAGGGATAGTATGCATTTTTGGTGCGTAGAATTTCCAAGGGCAGGGGTGTGCAGGCTGCCAACTCCCCAACCGGACTCTGAGAGCCTCTCCTGGCACTGCTTGGCCATCTCACAGATGCAATGGTTCTATCACAGTCCTACCAGGCTCCTGCTGCTGTTTGTAGGCTGAGGGGTGTGCTGAAGTCCAGACTGACACTTGTGCTTTCCAACTGGCTACACGTTTCTGCTCCTCTTTTTCAACCAAGGAGCGTTAACTTTGCAAGGCTCTGGTGAGAACTCCCATCCACCCCTTCTCAACAAGTTTGTCAAGTCTTTCACACGACCCCACTGAAGGTCATTTTGCAACATTATGATGTTGATTTCTTCTCTTTTTTAGAGTCCTTCCTAGGGCTAAGCTGGGTTTGAGCAGCAGCAGCTTGTAGCCAGCGCTCAAGCATCACCCTGGAGCAATGGCCACTGATAGGTCTGGGTGCAGAATCCAAAGCTCAGCCCAGTCCTCTAGTTGAACCTGGAACTCAGTGCATTCCCAGCTGGCTCTCTGCTAAGGTGATTTGTTTGAAATAATTTCCACGGCCTCTGCACTTATTTTGGCTGCTGGCTTCAGGAGAACAGGTTAAATCTATGCTGCTAGACAGCACCAGAGGCTGAGCTTCATCCAGAAGCAGCTGTTGGAAGACTTTGCTCAGCTCTCACTTTGGACAGGTCTAAAATTATATCTGGGATACAAAAAGTGATGAGTAACAGATAGGTGAGTCTGGCTTCAGATTAGCAGCTTTTACTACAGAGCCGGGATGCTCCCACTGAAAATGATTGCCATTTGGGATCAGTTTTGCTCCAGCAATATTTCAAGTTTGTCAAGTCCCCTTTGAAGGCCTGGACAGGTGGAAGGAGCATAGGGAGCTGTAAATAAGTGAGAGCTTTAAAAAAACTCCCTGCAACGACCAATAAATCCCCCAGGACATGACAGGAATCATTTATGGATCCCTCCTGAAGAAATCTAGCTCTCCACTGAAGAGAAAAAGTACTTTCAAAAGCATGTTCAGAGCAGCAGACTGTGGTGCCCAGAGAGGAAGTAGCTTTTATCCAAGCCTCCTTCATCACCCAAGGACAGTGACATACCCTGGCAGCTCCCTGTGCCACTCATTCCCCATATCTTGCTGTGTCTGCCTGAAATTATTGAGATATATGCCACAAAGCCAAACAAATGGAGATCTTGAGCCTACAGACTGCTTGGCATAAGGTAAATAACACATGCTGTATCTGGCTGGAACCCACAGCAGGAGATGACTGCTCTGTGCTGTCCTGTGGGGTGCAGTGTGTGGGGGGCTGCTTACCCCTGGCAACACCCCTGGCAGGTCTGGCTAGGGCTGGAGGCTGCCCGGGCTTTTCCTGTGTATAGAGAAGATGGAAAAAAACCCACCAGTGTGGCCTCTTGGTGCATCTGCAAGGTGACAGCAGGGATATATTTGCCCATGCAGAGGGTCCCTGGTGGCAGTGCCACTGCTTCTCTCTCAGCAGCTGGACTGAAGGCACTGTTGGGTATATCCACAGCCCACTGAGAAACCCTTCAAGTCTGACCACATCTGTGATTGCTCTTTTGGTCTCCGGGGAGAGGACGGGAACCAAGTTGTTGCTTGCACATCTCCTCCTGCACTCCAGAGAAAACACCCAAGGGACGCTGGGACATGGGTGGGCAGAGGTGGAGAGGGAGACTGGACTTACCTCCTTCCCAGGGTGCTGGGAGAGGGCAAGGGATATGCAGACAGGGTGTGGAGACCTGGTTGCAGCGGGTGAGTGGCAGTAGGGAGGTGCAGGATCAGTGCCTGCACAGTCTGGGCCCCCCACTGTGGCATGGGGTTCACAGTTCCTTTCTCCCCACCCTTGCTGGCAGCTGTGGCCACGTCCTTGCCACCAAGGACACAGCCATTGGTGGGTACAGACAGCCATGACTCCCAGAGGGGGACTGACACCACACACCACCCTTTGTCCTTCAGCCCAAATGCCTTCTCCTATTCCCATCCCAAAGCATGTCACTGCTTCCCATGATCATCCCATGGGTCCCTCATGCACTGCTCAGTCCCCCCAGTGGCTGCCCCCTCTCTGTCCTCACAGGGCCCAGCAGTCAGTACTGGTGTCCCTGCTCCACGGCAGCTGAGCCTCTTCCCAGAGTGACTCTGCCCCAGCCCCTCTGTGCCACACAGCTCTCCCCCTGCCACTTTGCACACTGCAGCAGATGGTGGAGGTGACATTTGTCTCCGAGTGACGCATTTGACGGTGACTGTGTCCCCCCTCCTCCCTTCACCCTGGATGGAGGAACCTTGAGCCCACCTGGCAGAGGCAAGACGGGCAGGCACAAGCTGGGGTGTCCCTCCAGCCCCTCCACCTCCACCGCACACCCCCCAGACATCCGCACTTCTTGTCCATCTGTGTCCCCACCAAACTCCCCTCGCAAGGGTCTGGGGCAGCTGGGGGGCGTTGTCCCTGGGGGTGAGCGCCCATCCCCACAGGGTGTTTTGTGGGGGGGACTAGGTGGGGGCCGGGCACCAGGGACTCCTGTTCATTCTCTGTTTTCTGCCTTAATTAGAACCCGGAGAGACCAGGCGAAATCGCATTAGCGCGGGGCCCCGGTGCGCTGAGCCATCCATCTTTTTTTATTACAGCGTAATGGGGCTGCTCGCGAGGCGCCGTGCGATTTGTCACAGGCCTCGTTCCCTGATAACGGGCATTTGTCATCACTTTCTTCCCGTGTTAATGTCATCATCGGCGAGCTGACAGGCAGACCCGTTGAGGGAGCACTGGCGACAGACCACATCCGTCAACCTAATATTTCCATGGCTGTGGGGATCAGCCGGGCTGCGAACACACATTAAAGTGCTTATGAGGGGAGGGGGGGGGAGAAAAAGTGGTTGTCATTAATTAAAATGTTAGTGTGAGTGTGTGCGCGGGTGGCACTGCGTGGGGACAGGGGGAGGGCTGTGGCACAGGAGGACGCAGGGCGGTGCGGGTGCAACGCGGTGGCCTTTTAACAGAGCGCGCATCAGCTCCTGAAACCCATTTAAAAGATATTTGGGACTGGGGAATCAGTGGTGAGCATGGTGGAAAGGTCATTGTTAATAAGGGAGAGCGCACGGGAGCACATGGGGAGGGCGCAAGCATGGCCGGCGGAGGATGGAGGAAATTATCATCCCCCTGGAGCAGAGGAGTGTTTGTCCCATGGGGTTTAATTGAGCCACTTCTGTCATGAAGTGAGTGGCCTCAGCCCTGCATGGCAGCTGGGTGGGGTGAGAGAAGGTGACCCTGCAGTAGGGTTGCTCCATGGCTGGCCAAGGGCAGGAGTGGGGTGTGGGGTGGGATGTGGGGCTGCACACCCCACAAACAGGGCTTTGGGACAGCACTCGGCAGCTGCAAGTCAGACTCGTGGCAGGAGAAGTCTGGAGGGTTAAACCTGTGACCTTCCCCATAAGCAACTAGCAAGGAGACCTGCCCCAGGCTGGTTCAGTGGCAAGAGGGCTCAGGTTCTCACCCCAGAATGTGTGGCTGTTGCCATGGAAACAGGTGATGGTGAGGGGAGGAGTATTGATCAGCAGAGGGTGTATGGCACCTTGGGTTTTCAAGCCAGTGGGAGTCTGTTTTCTGTGCTTTTCTGGAGTTCCTGTGGTCCTACAAAACAGAAAGGTTTGGTGGGCTGCTTTTGTTTTGGTTTGGTTTGTTGTGGTTTTTTTTAATTAGCTTTGTGGGGTGTTTGGGAGAGTTTGGGGGTGGGTGTCTCAGCTAGATCTACCCACTGCCCTCTCAACTCCTACAATGTGACTGGTACAACCTCAACTTGCACAGCAAAATATGACTCCAAGAGCTCTGAGACCAAATAGGGACAACACTGCTTCTTCCTCTGCTCAAAAGCCGATTCTCAGGACCCCTGGGAGAAGGTCCGGATGTTCCCAACCTGTGGCTGGACATGGCACCAGAAGGTCAGGCAATTGTAGGGTGTTGACTGCAGATGGGGGGCTCAAGGTTTGAAAATGTGGCTGCGCACAGAGCCTTCAGCTTCACATCCCCCATCCCAGGGATGGGCAGGGGCAGGCTGTGAAGAAGGACACATGTATCAGATAGTTCAGGAAAGCTCACAGAGCTTTCTTTGACTGCATTCCTTATTTTTCTTCTTTTCTGTCCTTCCTTCTTCCCATCATAGGCTCTGTGCATGGGAGAGTCAGGTTTGGGATGAGTTGGAAGGCTTTTTTCTAGAGACCTGGGTCCTTTATGTGTGTGCCCATGAACACACACACACACATACACACACTCTCCCCAAGTGATTTCTATTAGTGCAGCCCAAAGTTTGGCTCTCCAGCAGGCACTGAGGGAGGGTAGATCTGGGAGAGGGGTAGTTATCTCCAGGTGCTGATGGGGAAACTGAAGCATGGAGCAGGGACTTGCAGTCTTCATTCATGCTGTGGTTACAGGTCATCCCACCACTGACAGCATCCGACAAGCCTGCAGATGTCAGGAAAAAGGTGTCTGGGAGATTTTTCTCAGGACTAGCCAGCAGTGGCCGGGCTCCCAGCTCTGTGACATCCCCGGATGGGTCCCCAACAACCCGGCAGCAAACCCTGCCACCAAACCTCCCTCCACTCCAGCTCCCCACCATAAATCACTGCCCTCCATTGGCCGAGGACCTTTTAAAAAGGATTTATTAGGGGGGATTTAAGCACAGGCAGTGATACGGTTTCATAAATCGAAAGGCAATAGCGCTCATCGTTACCAGTTCGTTCTGGGGGGTGGCATCCCTGCTCCCCCCATTCCCACGGCCGTGCTAACAGCCTCCTCCCCGGCACCGCTGCCTCCGCCGCTCCCCTTCGCCTCCCCGTCTGTGGAGACCGCGAGTGTGGAAAATCCCCAGACAGGGAGTGTAAATGCTTGTTCTTTGTAAATGAAGAACATAATTAACATTAAATTAAGGTAATACAAATGAAGACAACACAGAGCCTGACAGGATGAGTGTTTGGGGAGGCAGTAGAGAGAAGTGATTCATATTTTTAATTTACTGTACAAATAGACTAGCAGGGCTGGGGGGAAAAGGGCCATCCAAGTGGAGTGGGGATTTTTTTTTTTTCCCACTGTTGTTTTGCTGTGCTTTAAGCACACAATGACTATTAAAGTCAACTGCCCATATAATAGGACATCTCCTACATGACTGCTCTCCGAAAGGCAGCTTGCTGTAGCAATAAATTCTAGGAGTGCCATCTGCTGGTGTGCACTCTCTGCCGGGCACACTTGCCTTGACCACCCTTGCCTCGGCCACCCGGACCAACCCCGGCACCTTGCAACTGCTGCAGAGACCTGCTCCAGCAGAGCCCCGGCCACGGACCTGCAGGCACTCACACACAGTTATCATATTTTTGATAGGGTAACAAACACTTTTTTCCCCCACCCCCCAAATGTGCCCTTAAATTGTTCAAACTGTTAATCTTTTTTTTTTGTTTTGGTTTTTTTTTTGTTTTTAAAGAGGTTGAGGGTGTGGGGTTGATGTTGAGGAAGTATTTTAGGTTTTTAAAAGAAAAAAATCTCTGTTCTCCACCCCTCTGAGATGCTGAGTTTCAGATGAGTGCCTCTTACCCAGAACACAATAAAAAAAAGAAAAATCACTCATTTTATATTTTTACCTGCAAAGAGACTGTTGACCACAGCCTGTGTGGACTGCAGGCTGGGCTGGAGCTGGCTCTGCACTTTAGGAGGTAAGAGCTGTGGTCTCAGCCCAGGGAGGCCCCGCTGCAGGATGACTTTCAGCCAGGAGGGAGACAGGTTTACCATACACAAAGGTGGCCATGGGACTGTGGCACCTGGAGCAGGTACATATACACCACTGTTATGTCTTTGTTTCCTTCTGGGGATTTCCTACCATCACTGGGCAGGGTAAAAACAAAAGAAGGTGCCAAGAGAACTCATCCTGTCTGAAATCACCCTTCCCAGGCAGATGATGCCCTGTGACAGTGCTGAAGGACTCATTTGCTATGCCAAAGCTGGAAGGTGTTTCACCATCTGGTGGGGGTCCTAATTTTGGGGGTGCAACCTTTTCTCTCCAGGCAGTGTGTCCTGGCAGTTATTATCATAGCAGTGTTCATGAGTTCAGGGCAGCCACATTCTCTGTGTCCTGTTCCTTTGTCACCTTTTCCTCTATCCTATCAAGTTCCCCTCCCAGGGTGCCTGAGGGCAGCTTCAATTGGTTGTCTGAAGCTTTGCCAACCCAAAACTGCAGCCAGGGCCTCTTTAATCCCCGCCACTGGGCACTGGGGAGGGCAGACAGGCTGGTGCAGGACAAACCCTGTATCCAAAGGGAAGTAGTTTTCCCCTGCTTTTGCCCCCTTCATGATTTTACTGAAGGTGTGTTTGCACACAAGGCTGTGACTGGTGGGATGTGGAGTGACCAAGTATGGACACTGGGAGATCAGCAGGAGGTCCCATTCTGTAACCTCAGGCCCTCCATGAGCACTGATGTCAAGCTTTGGCAGGGGCTTGGCTGCCCATCGGCCTGGGCTGCTCCCCATGATGAGCTGTGCCATGTGCACCATGTCCTTGCCACTGCAGCCCCACAGCCAATCCCACTACTCCGGAGAAGCAACTGGAGAGGCCTGGTGATAGACCCCCACACCATACTGGCTCCTCTGCCAGCTTTATTATCCTGCCTTGAATGGCCCTGAGCATCTGAGCCCTGCAGGTGTGTTTGTCTGTAAATCACAGGATCACAGAACGGTTTGCGTTGGAAGGGGCCTTAAAGATCATCTTGTTCCAAACCCCCTTCCATGGGCAGAGATATCGGCTAGACCAGGTTACTCAATGCCTTATCCAGCTTGGCCTGGAACACTTCCAGGGATGGGGCATTGACAGGTTCTCCTGGCAACCTGTTCCTGTGCCTCATGAGTAAAGAATTTCTTCCTAATATCTAATCTAATCCTACCTTCTGTCAGTTGAAAGCCATTCCCCCTTGTCCTGTCACTACATGGCCTTGTAACAAGTCCCTTCTCAGCTCTCTTGCATCCTCTTTATCTACTGGAAGGTGCTCTAAGGTCTCTCAAGAGCCTTATCTTCTACAGGTCAAACCTCAATATCTCAGTCTGTCTTCACAGGAGAGGTGCTCCAGCCCTCTGAGCCCTCTGGCCTCCTCTGGACTTGTTCCAGCAGGTCCACGTCCTTCCTGTGCTGAGGGTCCCAGAGCTGGATGCAATAATCCAGGTGGGGTCTCACGAGGGTGTACCAGAGGGACAGAATCCCTTGATCTCTCGGTCATGCCTCTTGTGATGCAGCCCAGGATACAGTTGGCTTCCAGGATGTGTAAGTTGGCATTTTAGGGTCTTATCCACCTCCAAGTTCCAGAATTGGCCCCTAAAACCCCTCAAATTCATCCAGGTGCCAGGCTGCAGACATCTGGTCTATTTGCACACTATGACCCCAGGCAATGGAGCCTCTGCAGTCAGGTGAGATCAGGGGGAGTAAAGGCATCCCTGCTGAAGTGACAGGGACAGTTCACTGTTAGAATACCTGGGGAAACCAGTGCAAGAATGTTTCAGCCTCAGGGGCTTGGTGGGTCCCCGGGATCCATCTTACAGGAGCCCATCCCTGCTAGAGCCATAGGAACTGAGGGCACTGGCAGGGTATGAATTCTCCTTGTCTCGTCTGACCATGGCCCAGGGCCACTTGCTGCCCCATCAAGGCCCAAGTGATGGCACCAGGATATGTCCAGCAAGCCTTTATCAGCTTCCCAGCTGGGATGTCACCATTCACCATGAACCAGGCACCCTCCATGAGAGTTTCCATGCAGGATCTGGAGATATCCACTGGTGGGCCATAACCATGTCCTTGAGAAACCCCTTTCAAAGCATTTGGAGAGTTCAAACCAGGGCCTTCTTTCCCGTTCCGGTTTGCCCGGGGTGAGTCCCAGCCCTGCATGTTGGAAGTATGTGAATACCTCGGTGCTTAAACTCACCCACCCTTTAGCACTGGGCACATCAGGAGAAGGCACTTACTCATTTGGAAAAAGCCACCTTCATCTTCGTTTCTGCAAACCTTCAGAGGATCAGGAGCATTTCCAGGCATCCAAGTAGTTTCTCAGGCTCTTTGCACCTTTTGCAGTCTTGCAAGGTCTGCTTGGACACTGCTAGAGAATACAGCCTTACCCTCACAAAATAGAACTAGTGCTTTGGGAAACCTGAATTCAGAGAGCAGCTTTGGACATGGGGAAGCAGCTCAAAGCTCTTCCAGCTGTATCCTTCATGAGGAGTGAAGGAGTGATCTGCAGCAGAGAGGCTGGGAATGTCTCCCTGGGAAAGGCAAGCAAAGGGGAAGCCCAAATCCTGTTTTTGCAGGAGTACCAGAGCAGTGGCAAGAGGCAGCCTGGACTGACAGCCCCAAAACAGAGATCCTGCCCCAATAGCTCCAACAAAAAAGCTGATGAGTTGCTAGTGTTCCATGAGCACACGGTTTCCTCACCCCCAGGTCCTCATGGAAAGAGGATGGATGTGTCCTTTGGCACAGTATCCTCAAAAGGGTCCCCAGGAGTAAATGCATCCAAAAGGCACCACAGAATTTGGCAAGTGACCTCCAGTCCTTGGAAAGAGGGGGCTGCTGGTGGTGTCTGAAGCTCTGGCAGAAATGGGTCCTGACCCCACATTGCCCAAGGTGTGCCCCATCTCACCAGCCAGAACAGAGCAGTCCTTGGCTATGAGGCAACACTCCAGCTCCTTGGTTGTTCCAGGACCCCAGAATGGGGGGGGCTGATCCCAGGGGGGTCATTGACTCCTACACGGAGGGCAGGGGTCATCTTCCAAGTTGCCCCACATGCTGGGTGGGAGAGATAGATAAATACCAGAATAAATAAATACAAGTGGCAAAGAGGCCTGAAATGATGCTGTCGTTTGCTGGGAATGAGAGACACAAGTGTAATTTAGGTTTTGATATTATCAAAGTCTCGCTGCTCTAAAACAGCAGGGCACTCAGTGCCTCATTAATAAAGGATAAACTTGGAGTCTATTTACAATGCACTTTTTGGGGTTATTTACACTCCATTATACATATGTAATGCTGCACATATTTACCGCTCTGTTCTGCTGCCGAGAGCAGCGGAGTCGGGAGGGAGGCAGAGTGGGAAGTGGTTGATGCTGTGGAGCCATGACCCCTGCTTTGACTGATGTCCTTTAAATGACTTGAGATGCAGGAGAGCCCCAAGCTAGTGGCTTAGGATGGAGGTGATAGGACCAGGCACTTGGGACCCAGTATGGCCCAGCGTCCATGGGTCCAACACCCACCCACCCCCAGAGGCACCCTGAGGGTTTGCCAAGGGATGCAGGAAGGGTGGGCTCCTCGTCAAGTGACCATAAGCACCAAACACACAAGCTGTGGGCCAATCACAGGGTAGAAACTGGAAAAAAAGAGGGCTAAATTATTTGCAACAAAAGAAATGATGTTTGCATTAGTACAAGAAGGGTTTGGCCACACAGCCCTCCCCACTGCCTGGGGTTTACCTCTTACCAGAACAAAATACTGCAGTTCTCCTGCAAACCATAGCTCCTGGAGGGTCTGCTGGCCTCGGAGCACACAATCCCATGTGAGAGCTGCTGCGGGGGTCCTGGGTCATGCAACTGCCATGCTCACAGCAGTCCTGGGACACAGGGTAGCCCCTCCCTCTGCAACACAGCCCCCAGGATTCAAGGCAGAGATGTGGGAGACCTTATGCTTGGAGAGCACTTTGAGGTCACAACAATTAACGGGGTGCAGAAAAGGGATGTGGGTATATCCTGGATCCTTTTGTCCTCAAGGGCAAAGGATGCAGGGACCCCATGGGAGCACTCTTTGGGGCCAGTACACTAGGCCAGGCACCAAGGGGTTTCCAGCAGGCTGTGGAGGGGCACAGCGGCTGGACAGTCTCCCCTAGCTCAGAACTACTCTGTGTCCCTTCTTCAACAGCTTCTGGCTTTGAATGACCTGGTGGGTAAGAAGCAAGAGCCTAGGAGACATCCTGATCACTCTCCCTTTGACCTTTCCAGCCTCTCTGGGGAGGAGGACAAATCCCTCATCCCATTCTGCTCTTCCTTGGCACTGGGGAAGCACCCACCCATTCCATCACACTACAGCTTGCTGCCATTCCAGGCTGAACTTGCCAAACAATGGCTCTGGTGGCAATGGTCTTTATTAAACAGCTCATGTGGGCAGCTCTTGGCAAGGTGATGAGACACCCCTGCCACAGGAGGTGCCCTCGTCTCTGTGGGGGCATCTCTTCCAGAATGGGGGTCATGCACAGTGGTCAGTGCAACCCAAGTGCATCATCTTGGAAAAAGGCTGTGGCACAGGGACATGTCCTGGGAGACCCAGAGCTGACCAGGTCAGAACAAATTGACCCCCACTTTCTTCCCTAGCCCCGAGCTTCCTCCACCACCCCCATTCCCTCCAGCCCACCCAGATCAGGGCAGGCTGGAGCCCGAGCCCTCCATGGAGCTGCTCTCCAAGGTCCCATAGCCATCGAGCCTCATCATTCCAATGAGATGGGCTGGGAAGGAGAGGACGGAGCGGCGGGTGGCAAAGATGTGACTGATCTCCATGAAGGTTTTGTTCTTGGTCTCAGGGATGATGAAGTAGACATACAGGGCCACCAGCAGGCAGACACCACAGAAAACCAGGTAGCAAAAGGCACCAGTTGACATCTGAGGACAATAAGAGTAGGATGGGACAGAGAGTCAGGCACCCCCAAACTGGGCATGGCATGGGACAGCGTCCCCTCCCATCACCCCTCCCTTGGCTGGCTCTGGCCAGCATTGAGCTGAGCCAGGAGCATGAGCATCTCTCAGGTTAAGCCTGGTTTGGCACCCCATGCTGGGGGAGCAGCAGGGCTGTGTCCATTCCCTCCTCCTTCCACAGCCCCTCTGGACTGGTACCTGCAAGAAGGGGAAGATGAAGCCAACGGTGAAGTTGCAGAGCCAGTTGAGGGACCCCCCCACAATGTAGGCAGCTGGGCGGTGCGACTGTGTGAAGAGTTCGGCTGTCATCAGGAAGGGGACACCAGCTGCAGGGGGAAGGGACAGATCAAGGATATGGGGGAAGGGCTGCCTCAAGCACCCCTGGGGTCGACAGGTCTGGTCCATCTCATTCCTGTGGCCAAAGGCCTGGAGCCCAGCAAGACTCAAGATTTAAACTTGAGTTTAAACTGGTGCTGGGACAGCTGGAGGAGATGGCAAGTGTTGTGGACCAGTGTCCTGCCCTTGGCCTCCTTTTGGGATATGTCTCGGTGGGTGGGTGATGTCCCGTCTGACATACCACACTTGCACATTGCTGAGTGCTGAGGCCAGTTTCACAATCTGCATTACTGGAAGCTTCAGACTGAATTGAAATAAAGGTGGAATATTTCACCTGGATCCTCATTTTCCAATAATATTTCTAAATGCTGATACGTTAAATCTCCTAGAGATCACAGACACAGAGAAAAATCTTCCTGGCACCCTCCATAATGCCCTTTCCAGCCTCCCTTGATCAAAACAGTTTAGAAAATTTCCTTCTATCAATTAGCTTTTATCCCACTGTGGTTAATTTAGGCAAGAAAGAAACAACCACATTTCTGAGCATCAGAATTTCCCACAGGACACAGAAATGGTATTTTCCAACTGCTTCTCCCATGTACGGTGAAAAAACCCATGTGTGTGGGAATGATTTTCCAAGCCAACTTGTTACTGGACTAAAAACTGGACATGGGTTGCAACTACTTCTCCTGTAAGGACTCAGCATCTCCTGCGATGAGAGTAGCACCCATGGGTCCCAGGACTGTCCCTGTGCTGGAGGGCAGGATCCAAGGTCCAGAGGACATCCCAAGACACATGGGAATCTGGCAAGGGACTGTATTTGATGTGCCTGGAGTCCCACTGCCTGGAACAGGTCTGGCTGGGACCTCTTTATAAAGGATGCTCCAATGGAAAAGATAAACCAAAAAACAAGTGCTAAGAAGTAAGGGAGGAGTGGAGCCCCCGATGGACTCTTACTCACAGCTCACCCAGAACAGAGATATATGTATTTTTTTTTGTTTTAAAACTCCTATTCATCATTGTTTGTGAACAATGAGCCATTAAAATCCTAATTAAAGATGTAATTACAGTGAATAAGGTCTGGGCTGAGGATGAATTACAGATCTGTTGGCAGCTCTGCTAATACATCAACTGGGTAAACCAGTCCAGGTTTCACTCCTGGTTGTTTGAGCCTGCACTTGGTTAGGGACAGGATGATGCTCATCAGCCCCACTTGTGATGGGAGGCACCTCCAGAGAGGTCTGGGTAAGGCTGCCAGGGCTTTCATCCTGCTTGGCTCTGAAGCAGGGAAGAGGAGGAGGAGGTAGAGTGTGCCCTAGGGATGTATGGGGCTTGGATGGGTTTGTGGGGGGTTTCACCTGTGGGGTGCAGCCCAGGGCCTGGCCACAGGGGCAGGGCCAAGGCTCAGGTTCTGTCACCTGCCTGCAAATCCTGGTGGTCCCCTGGGATCCCCATCCCCACCCCATCACCCCCCTGCTCCCCCAGCCCCACCTGGTCCCATGCAGAAGCCAGCGATGATGCCGACCACGCAGGCGACGCTGACGTAGTGCATCCAGGGCAGGGCAGCCTGTGAGGGGACACTGGGCTGAAGCCACTTGGCTCAGTGGTGGCCCTTGGAGACAGTGGCCCCACAGGACACATCAGTGAGATGCAGACAAGCAATGCGTGGTTTGGGGCAAAGCTAGTGAAGTTCAGCTTTGGCCGAGATCCGCAGGTCTTGATGTTGAGATGTCCCCAGATTCACGGGAACATCCCCTGGGAGCAAAACAGCAAAAGGAGGACCCTGCAAACCTCTCCACCTCCCCTGGCATTTCACAGCTGCCTCTCTGGTAACAACTATTTCTGCAGAAAATCTACCAGAAGCATCAGAACTTTTCTCATTTGAATTCGTGTTTTCTTTTTTTGTTGTTCTTTGCGCTAAAATTTCCTTCTCTTTAACTCCAAAGGGAAAACATTACTTGGAAGAGCCAGCTCACCTCTCTACTTGCATGATCCTCCCTCCTCCCGTGGGATGACACCCAGCCTTACATCACCCAGCCCCCGTTAATGCTGCAGCCCCAGCCCGGGGAGTGGCAGTGGCCCTGGGGGTGGCAGTGGCCAGACCAACCTGCAGCAGCAGGGAGACAGTGATGCCAGCCGAGCAGATGCCCATGGCACAGAAGCCGATGATGATGAGAGGCCGCCGGCCCACCTTCTCGATGGTGAAGCACTGCCAGGGGAGAACAGAGGGGTGGTGGGGATCTCCAAGGTGGATGGGAGCACCCCTGAACCCCAGATCCAGCTGAAGGAGGGAGGATGCTCCTGGGCAGCCCTAGCTCAGAGCTCCAGGGCTGGGGCTGGCACATGTAAAGTAAAGTGCGAGGGACGAGCATGCGTGGGGCAGGAGAGGGGTCCCACATAGCCCCATTAGGCTGCAGGGTCGGGGCTGACTAGGGTGACCCTAATGCTGAATTCCCACCAGTGCCAAGCGGAGGTGCTGAGCTGGGCACGGGGTGTTTGTGGGGCAGTGGGCAGAGGCAGGGTGTGGGCGGGCAGTGCAGCGGCTGGAGCAGGCAGGGTATTGACAGCAGAACAAATGCCTGTAATTTTATAACCAATCTCAGCGTGTCCATTGGGGGCCATTTGAGGGGTTGCTCCTGAGCAATCTGGCTCCATGCCGGGCAGCTGCCGGGGGGCTGGGGCAGCCCCACAGCCAGGGAAGAGGAGAAGGGAACACTCTTCAGAGAGGCAGGGGGCCTACTCTGCAGTGGGTTGAGCTATGGGGAGAGGGGAGAGCCCCCCACTCATCCCCAGTTTTCTGGGAACAGCCACTGCCATCCATCTCTCTAATTGTCACGGCATGGATTTAGTGCTGGGTGGCTTGGGATGGCTCTGGGTGACACTTGCAGATGGGACAAGGGACATCAATCTGCCCAGCCCAGTGCTAACTCTCCAGCTAAATGAGGGCTGGCTGGGCGGAGGCAGAGCTGCTAGTCTGGGACCAGGCCAGTGCTTGGCTGGGGGGGCAGACTGAGACATGTGGCTCTGCTAACAAAGTGACAGTGAAAGTGGGAGCCAGAAGGAACCTCTAGCACCCTCCATCATCTCCAACCTGCTCCTTGCCTGGCATCTCTCCCCAACCTCCCTGCTACCCCAAAATTCTCTCACCCCTCCTAGATGTGAACCCCAGCTTGAGCCTGTCTCATCCCATCTCCCATCCCCATTTCCCTGCCAAACCCTCTGTCCCCCCAGAAAAGAGGGAGGGAGGAATCCATTCTGCCCCCCTTTTTGATGGTGCTGGGAACTGACAGCAAGGCTCAGGCACGGAGGGGTTGCGTCCATCTGTCCATCCATCACTCACCCCAATCAGCCCAGCAATGATTTCAATGACGCCGGTGCCCACGGTGGTGTAGGGGATCTGGGACACAGGGATCCCAACGTTCTCAAAGATGATGTTGGTGTAAAACCAGATCTGCCGAGGAGGGGACAGAGCATGAGTGTGGGGGGTGGAACCACAGGGCACTTGAAGAAACGAGCTGCCAGGTCTCAGCTCAGCCTCTGCAGAGCCAGGTCCTGGAGCAAGGACCCTGCAGAGCTTACGGCATCGATCCCCGAGAGCTGCATGCCGGCATTCACCACCACCACTGAGAGGGTCTGCCAGTACACAGAGCGGTCCCGCAGCAGCTGCCACACAGAGACCATCTCCATGGAGGAGAGCGACCGCTGCTCCTCCTTCATCTCCTCGATCACATCCTGCACATCAGGGGTCCCCAGGAACTGGTGCAGTGCTGTGGGGAGAGCAGGGGTCACGAACACACGTCTCCCCATCCCAGGGTGCATGCTCGTTGGTATGGCACAGGGCAGGGGCTTGGCTCTGCCCTGCCTCAGCCTCCCCAGGAGACCTCCCTGACCTATGGGGCTCAGCACCCACAGGAACTTGGGAAAAGCCTCTCCCACAGTGATGGCACAACTGCATGGGATGGAAGGGCTGAACCACAAGGATTGTGGTGGGCTGTGAGGTCTGGGTGTGGAAGGGTGCCACAAGGATGCACCTTGGTCTTGGGAGACCTTGGACAAGCACCCAGCACCTGCTGGAGCCAGTCTCCCTCAGGATATTCCCTCACCCTTGGTGGCTCCACAGACATCATTTCTCTCTATCAGCAGGTATCGTGGGCTCTCAGGGAAGCAGTGCAGCAGCAGGAGCTGGAGGGAGGCAGGAACAACCACCACTGACAGCAACAGGGGCCAGAATCTGTCCTGAGAGGAGTTGAAATAGGACATGTCACGGGGAAGGCAGAGCAGGGTCCAGCACATGTGGGCTGGGGTATTGTGCTCACCTCGCCCAACAGCTCTGGGAGGCTCAGGACTTGCGCAGCAAAAACCCCCAGGCAGATGAAGATACTGGGCATGAGGCCCAGGAAACCCCGCAGGTTCTTGGGGGCAATTTCTCCCAGGTAGAGGGGCACCACACTGAGACAGATACCTGGCAGGGACAGGAGTGACTGGGATGGGAGAGGCAGTGGGGAGAAAGGTGCTTGGACAGAGACTCAGTGCATCTCCCCCCATTCCCAACATCATCCACAGTAGGGACCCCGTGGCCAGGGAGGTGGCCCTGTCCGTGCCAGAGAACCCACCACAGAGCCTGTGGGGAATACGAAGTCTTCTCCAGCCCCCAGGGAAGGGCCTGTAGGGGACTGAGCTGCGAGGAAGGGTCTGTGCACAGCCTACCTGAGTGGAGCCCTGTGATGGAGCGACCGATGATCACCATCTCAGGGGACCCCAGCTCCCGGCTGAAGCCCATGAAGCCGCCGGCCAGGAGGACGAGGAGAGCACTGCGGCTCAGAGCACCATTCCTAGCAGGCACAGGCAGAAGGGCAGCTCCTCCAGTCCCACCCCATCCCTCAATCCCCCTGTCCCATGGTATGACACCCTTACCTGCCATACCGCTCCACCAGCATCCCAACCAGCAGGGAGCCCACCAGCCCTCCCAGGGCAAAGATGGAGACAGTCAGGGAGTAGAGGAGGGTCAGGGGGCCAGGGGTCAGCTCATGTCCGTACCGCTGAGACCACGTGGCATTGTAGAAAGCCTTTATGTGCTGCAGGACAGAGACACACATGGGCACCAAATGTACTGGGAGAAAGAGGAAGACAAGGGGAGACAGGCTCTATAGGAACAATGTCATGAGTTCAACAGCACTGCAGGAGATGCAGGGCAAGACATGACAGGGGATGACTGCGATGTGCTGGTTGGGTTGCTCAGCCTGTTTCATCACCGGAGAGGCTTAATGGCAGCTTAAAGATGCCCCAGACAGAGCTTGAGGTAGAGCAAGGAGGCTGTGGCCAGCTTTCCCCAGCCTCTGCCTTGCCAGGGGGACCAGTTTGGAGTACATGAACACAGCCTCCCATGTCCCTCCCATGCCATTCCTCTCCCTGGACTACTTTCCATGGGTGACTGCCCAAGGAAAATGCCAGCATTTTGATGTGGGGATGTTGGGTAGTGGTCCCTCCACCCTCCTAGGGAGGGATATAGAGCCCTTTTCCCTGCTCCCAGAGAGGCTGCCTGTCCCTTACCACTGCTGGAGAGTTCACCACGGCAAGGTTGTAGCCATAGAGCATGGAGGAGCCAAAAGACACCAGAAGGGAGACCGACAGCAGGGGGAAGGTGAGATGCTGGGAGAGAGGAGGAAGGATGAGCATGGCCCTGGTCAGCAGAGCCAGGGACCAAGATCATGTGTCATGAACTGTATTGGATCACTGCCCCTTCTCCAAGTAGGGATGATCCTGGCCCAGAGCCAAGACCCAAATGTGATGGAGCCCTGAGCTGAGCACCTCTTCTTGCCAGTGCCCAGCACCCAGCCCAAACAATCCAGCTTCCCCATGATTGGTCTTGTGGCTGCAGTGAGAGGCTTTTTTAACCCTGGCGTGGGCCCAGCCTGAGTAACATGGGCAACCCTGTCCCCAGCTGGGAGTGGGCAGCAGATGGAAAGGAGCAGGAAGAGGAGGGAGGGACACCCATCCCCTTCCCTCGATGGGGCACTCAAATGGCGCCGCTGCGAACGGCCCAGCACCATTGAAAGGTGCAGATTCCCAGGGAAGGTCCCAGCCCCCTTCCCCAAACACTCCATGCACCCACCTCCTACCACTGCCCCCACCAACACCTCTGTCTCCTGCGCAGAGCCGATGGCCGCGGGGGAACAACCCCGTGCCCTGACCCGGCGCACCCCAGGGTCTGTGTGCCCAGGAGCGTTCAGAGCACTTCCAGCTGCAGGAGCACCTCTGGGTGCTGCACCCGGCTGTCTCCCCCCTAGCAATGGGCGTCTCCATCCCCTCAGCGACAGGACTGGAATGGAGTGGATGCGGAGTGAGTCTGCATCCCACGGGAGCAGTCACGCTCCCCAGCACCCAGAGCCCGGCCCTCCTCACAACACCCCCCGCACGGTAGCCGGATCCATAGCACCCAGCAGCTCCCGGCTCACGCACAGCAAATCCCCTCTAATCCCATCAGGAATCCCGAGCTGGGAAAAAAGGGAGGGTGGGCCATGGGGGCGTCAGGCCAGGGTCCTGGGGGAATGGGGACACCGTAAGGCAGGAGGGGAGCAGGGACGGCGCAGCCCCCCCGGCCCACAGGGACAGCTCACCCCGGTGATGTCCCCGCCGGGTCGCGGGGTCCCTTTCCCGACCGTCGGGGAGAGGCTGCAGGCGGAGCGCCGGGAGGGAGGAGAAGGAGAGGGCGAGGAAGGCAGCCCCGGTCCGGCAGCCTGGCTGGTCTCTCCCATTTTTAGATGGAGGAAGGAGGGGGTGAGGGAAGGGAAGGCAGGGCAGGGCAGGCAGCCCGGGTGCCCCGGGGCTCATTGGAGGCGCCTGAGCGGTCGGAGGAGGAGTCCGGGGACCTCCTCCCTCGCCGAGGGCAGGGGCAGCACCTCCGGGCTGCCCAGCCCGCTGAGGGGTTACGGCCAAGCCTGGGGACAGCGGGACGACCGATGTGATGCTCTGTCACCGCTGAGAGCTCCCGCATGTCCCCTCCAAACGGGGGTGGCCCCGGGGACCGTAAGCACGGCAACATCACTACACCACCCCCGAGGCTCTGGACGAAGTGGCAGCCCCACATCACCCTAGACCTCGATCACCTCTGGCCCCTCTGCCACCGTGGGGCTGGCGTGCCCCGTCCCTGCGGCTCGGGAGGAGGCTGGCAGTCACATGGGCATGGCTCGGGGAAGGTGCATTTGCTGGACATGGAGGGGCACAGCCCCCAGCACCAGAGAGGAGAGGAGATGAGAGACTCGGCTCATATCAGCTCAGAGGAATCCAATTTTGCTGCGGCCAGGAGCTGCTTCCCCTGCTGCTAATGAAGTGCCTTTAATTAGCAGCCTAATAGCAAGCTCTTAATTTGCCGAACAGCCAGTTGAAAGGATGGGGACCCCACTAAGCCACGGCTGGCAACAGCTCCGAGGGCTTAAAAGGGACAGGTCCTGACAGGCTGGCCCCACTCAGGATGGTCCTGCTGAGCCGGGAAAGCAGAGCAGAGCAGAGCAAGCTCTCCCAGAGCAGAGCTGGGAGAGCCCCACAGGCACAGGCACCCAAGCCCGTGGGGCATGCTCAGCCAAAACCGGGCTGCCTGGGGTGAGGGAGAGCCCGGGCACCACATCCTCCCACATAGGATGTTCCAGCTCCTGTCTCCTCCCTCCGTGTGAGCCTTCAGCTCTTCCCGAAAGCACCGGGCCCTCTCCCTCAGCCACCAGCCCTTCCCAGTTTCCCAGTGTTCAGCTTTTCCCAGGGCAGGCACACACTCAAGAGCTCCTGTGTCTTGCCCAGACTCAGTTTCTCCAGGTCTTGACTGGGGCATCACCTTTACCTTTGTGCAGTAGTGCTGGGCTGCAGGGACCTCAGTGACAGCCACAGTAAGGGAGACCTGTAGGGAGCCACAGTTCTTCTGGGGATCGTCCTAGTTCGTTCCCAGAGCAGTAGGTCCATTTATTGGACATTCCAAGGGGTGAGATGACCCAGCAGGAGATGGACATGCAGCCATGCCCAAAGTACTTGCAGTGTTGCAGGGCAGCCCTAAACACCCCCAGGATTCACCCCAAGCCCTGTGCTAAGAAAAGGCAAAGCAGCAAACCTGGGACAGGAGTTTGAGCCAGGCCATGATGTGTCCTGCAGCCATGCTCCAATTCCAGTCATCCAGGTACACACATGGCTCATCTCTGGGACCAGCACCTGGAGGGTTAAATGTGCCCAGTCCAGTCGTCTCTGCCACAGCTAGAAGAGGAAACAGCAGCAGCCATCTCTCCTCCATTCTGGTACTCTCCTGGCAAGTACCATCTAAAAACCCTCCCAGAGCTTCCCTGCTCCTCTCCACTGAAGCCCATGCCCATCCACAAGCCCTGTGCTCATCCCTGCAGCTGCAGCCCTCTCTCTCACCACACAGCTTGGTGGTTCTGGGGCATCCTGAAGCAGGCACATCCTCAGGACACAGTTCCAAACCAGGGGGTGGCCACTGCCTTGATTTAGGGAATAAATCTGGGTTACTGCCACTGGTTCCCAGCAGTTGCTGGGATGCTAGGAGCAGAGGTTTAGCAGCAGATTTAGAGGTGAGAAACTCGTGCTGGGGCAGGAAGGGGGAGGAGGAAAGCCTGGAGTGATAATTAAGGGTCACTAGGGAGCTGGGTTAATTGGAGACACTCCTGTGACCTGACCCAGTGATGGTGGCACACGACGAGACAAGTGCTGGTGAGAAACAGCCGCTGCTCTGTGCTGCAAGGGAGTTTGTCTCCACATTTTACAGGCATTCCTCCCCTGGTTCCATGTAGGCTAAAATACCCCCAACGGCTGGGAAAGCAGCTGTGAGCCCATAAACCCTCCTCATCCCCTCCCACTGTCACTCTCAGAGATCCTGTCCCACTCTTGCCTCGCTGCTGCCCCGGTCTCCAGAGGCTCTCCCCATCTCCTCACCTCAAGGCATTGGACACACAGTACCTGGGCATGCAAAGAAACCCAGGAGAACTGGAAGAGGCAGAACAGCAGGAGCCGGTCCCAGCACGCATCCTTCCCAGAGCAATGGCCAGGAGGACGGAGATGCTGTTGGGAGCCCTGAAGGCTTCCTGATAGTCCAGCTGTTCATGGTGTGGGCAGAGGCAGGATTCATTGTGCTCCAAGCAGCTTGTGTGGTGGGGAATGACAGAGCTAACCCTGCTGCAATGGCACAAAATCTGGTGCCTCCTGCCTCCTTTCCTAGCTCCCCAGGGGCAGGTACTGGCAGCCATGAGCCAGCCATGCAGGACTCTACACCAAAGACATGGAACATACACACAAAAAAGGTACGGTGATTTCTGAAAGACTGGGGAATGCAGAGGAAGATCCACTGGGAGAGTCTGTGCCCTTTTCCAAGATAAAATAGAAATCTCTCAGAGAGGACATGGTCTTCAGTGCTGCCTCTTGGTGTTTGCCCACCACCATCTAGTCCAAGCTAGGTAAATTCCACAAGGAATCAGTAAGTGGCTCATATGAAGGCAATATGATGCTTTGCTTAGCAGCCTTTCCCCCCATTGGAGGAGAGGGAACTTGGCAGCCCAGGCCCGGCAGGCAGAGCTGCTCATGGGCATCTCCACAGCGCTGAAGGTCAGAGCAGTTTGCCAGTACTGCCCTTTCAGAGTTGACACTGCAGAAACAGAGATGGTCTGGGAGCCTCCCTGCCTCACTGCCCCTTCGAGGAGAAGCCTTCCCTGATCAGCCTTCGTAAATGCCAGCAGGATGCTTTGGGCACGGGACAGGGAGTTTTGGACACATCAGCTGTGTGATGTTAACCAGGGGCTCGAGTTTCTTCAAACCGCCGTGGCCTCTGGAAGGAAGTCAGTCATGTCCCCAGTGAAAGCACCACTCAGGCTGCTATTTCTGCCTTGTTGAACTGGAAAGCCCATCTGACTGTTCTCCATCTGCAGGAAGGCTATTTACCTGTACAGGTGAGACCTCTACAAGCCCAGGTTTTCCTGGTCCTATTCCTTATCCAACTTAAGTGGTCCCTGGCTCACCAGCCCCACAGCTCAGCAACCTCCCTGGTGGTTTGGAGATTTCTATCTGCTCCTGCCAGCCAGATGCATGTCAGCAAAGCATTTTGGAGAGAAAGCTCAAGCTGGGAAGGTAACACAGATCAGAAGCAAAGAGTATCCCTTGAGGATATAATGAATGAGTCTGAGCTCTCTTAGGGGTAAAGCGAAGTGGCTGGTACTCACATGCACTCCTGGAAGCTTGCTAGAAGGGCATAACATCCCTGTCCATCAGATGTCCTCAGTCATCAAGGAAGGATCAACCAGCAGAGGGAACAGGCTGAGACTTCCAATGGCTGCAGCCAGTAATGTTAGATTTGCATGGGATAGTTACTGCAAACAGCATCTTAGTTTTCCTCTCTCATCTTCTCCCCCATCAGCCCCTCCTGGAACAGAGTCCTGGGAAGTTTGTGTATTGGCTGCGGAGCAACCTGAGCACTTGGAAAAGCAGAGCTATACAGAACAGCAGGCTCTCAAGCTGAGGGGTGACATCTTATTCCCACAAAACACTGAATCATTTCCACATTCTCCTGGGCGCTGACAGGTGTGCCATTGCACAGGGCAGTCCACCACACAAAGCCTTTAAACAAAAGGGGCCAGGACACTGCTGGAACCAGGTGCAGCCCTTGCCCCTGCAGGGCTGCCAGGACAGATGGACAGAAATCCAGTGCAGCACTAGAGCTCAGGGTTTTTGTTTCCCCAGCCACTCTGCCTCCTCTTTGAACCACCAACTGCTGAACTCATCCCGAACATTTATTGTAAGAATTACATTCATTCTAGCCTAGCTAATCTAAACTGGCCAATTCCCCCATTCAAGAAAGTATCTTACTCTTGAAAGCATGTATATAACAATAAAAAAACACCAAACAAGAGAAGATTTCATTTTAAAGCTGTAGGTTGATCAAATGCTGTTAATTTGAAGCTATGGCAAACATTACTTTTCTCCTTCATTTGAAGTGGAAATAAGGCAGACATTTTTAAACAGAAAGGGTAATTAACCACTGAATCTATTTAAGAAAATCTGTGTGGTGTTCATTCTTTTCCAGTGGAAATTTACAATTGAGATTGTTTTTCCTTCTCAAAGACTCTTTAGTACTTGAGTTTTTGGATGCGAATCCTGAATTCCTGCGAGAAGTTTTCCACCTCATGCCCTGCAGCACAGCACTGTCCCAGTCCTAGAAATCTGGAATAAAGACCCTGATCCTCCCCTTTAAACGTTAGTGATAAAAAGGGGAAGGACTATTTAAGGAACAGCTATACATAACCCACAAGGAGAACCTGTTTCTTGTAGGGCTGGGCAGTGTTGTTTGGGTACACACAGATACCTGGGACTGTGAGTACAGAAGGTAAGGGGTCTCATTTGTGTGTGCTGGCAGTCACAGGTTGTTTAAATCAAGCTGCATTCTGTGTTACAGACTGATCCAAAGCCCGTCACTGCAACTCCTCTTCCAAGTCTATTATTGGATGTGAGGAAAGAGCAGAGAGGGAACAGAAAAGGTTAAAGTGGTGTAAATATGTATATCTATATATGTATATATGTACACACATATGCATAAAAACTGCAATCCCTTGCCAAACAAAGAATGGGGCTGCTGGGAAACCCTGTCACAAGGAGAGATGGCGATTGGAAGTGACAGGAATCCTGCTCCCAGCGCTTCAGAGAGCAGGAGCCTTCACAATCTCCAGTCCCCCGCTGGTTCCCAAGAATGGAGCCAGCAGGGAGAGAGATGTCGGGAGTGCAGGGGTTTGTTTGTTTTCTGACCACCCCTGGTGTCAGGATCTTAAAACCACGGTGGCCTTTGTTTTAAAAAGGGCTGTTAAGTAAAACGGAAAGATCCAAGGCTGCTATCCAAAGAGTATTTTTAAGAGAAAGGTATTATGAGGGCAAGGGTGTTTGCGCTGGGATTCCAGCGAGCTGTAAGCACGACAGCATCCCCAGCCATGGAACTGTGTGGCAGTGCTGCGATATGTCAATTACTCACTCATTATTGAACAGCAGGATTCTGATTAGCTTATAAAACAAATTTGTGCTTCTCCTACCAGGATCTTGCAGCAGTACCCAGAAAAACACAAAATCCTTATAGCTTTCCCCCCCACACTTTTTAATGGACAGGATGGCTCCAGCTCTTCTCTATCAGTCACATCCACTCTCTCTGGTTTACAGGGTGGACTCATTTGTCCCAGCCAGAGGCTGTTAGCTATGAATGGAGAGTTTGTTAATTAAAAAGTATGCTGTGGTTTTAGGAATGAGTGTTTTTTTTTTTTGTGACTGCCAGAGCAGTCTTTTATGCTGCACTCATCCATGAGCAGCAGCTCTGAGGTGGGACTGGCTACTGCAGACTCCGTGTGTCCTGTGAAGCTGCATCTACCCTGGCCTCAGGGCAAAGCTGTCCTCCCTTCAGCCCCAACACTTCCAGGTGTTCACACTGCAAACATCGTGCGCAGTGCACGTGTAGTAGAAGTGTGACTCACACACATGGGGCTTGAGGAAGATATAGGATTGATATTTCGACGGTGTCCTTCCCCCCGAAAGGAAAACAGGAGAGATTCACAGCTTAATCTTTGTAGTTGTATTTAAGTTATTTTCTGAACAGTTAAAAAAAAAAGGAAAAACAAACCACACTGTTACCATGATCCTAGCTCAAGTGAACATTAGTACATTAACTACACATCACCGTAACATAATCACAAAATTCAAAGCACTCATTACTTAAGAATCCAGATAACAAATATAGCAGAGTAACAAACAGAAAACTCTGGAGAAACCATGTTCTTTCTCACCTCTCCCACTTCCACATCCACCTCAGCCTGAGCAGGCAGGAATGATGTAGCACAGGTTGGCCCAGGCCGCTCTCCTAAACACAACCATCGTAAGATGATGGGGAGAAACGGGACAATACACTTTGCTGAGGTCACATTGTTTTTCTGCCATGCTAGAACTGCGGCTAGGCTGAGCCCTGCAATGCCTCATGTGGTATGGACAAAGTAGCTGAAAGCAAAGTTCTACATTCGAAAGCAGCTCCATGTTTTCACATTGAATTACCCAAAAATTCTCACAGATAGCTCCTTGTAAAAGCCACTGCAAGCAGCCTGGGAGAGGTTGGCCTGCCTCCTGCATGTGGAGTTTTGCTAAGATGTAAACCAGTGCTCAAGTGCCAGCAGGTTAAAACACTTTGCCTGTGAAGGCAACAAATTCATTGTGCAGGCATGAGCAGAGCTGCTCTGTGACAAAGACTGGTATTTCATGCTGATTTTCTGACCACACCTGCACTTGGCTCCTGCTTGAGCAGAAATCAGGATATCTTCTAGGGCGATAGGCTCTTAAAAAAAGGAACTTATTTAGAAGCTGCCTGTAATACCTAAAGAGTTTGTTATGCATCCATGTACATCAGTATCCCTCCAATTTTGAAAGTATCAGTTTAATATCACTAAGGATTAACCAGTGTTGCCAACTCCTGTGGGATATCCACTAGTCAAGAAATGTGGAATCCCAGCGGTCTTTGGGAACAAGCACTAAGTAATGGGAACAGTGTCTGGCAGTGTGCCAAGGCTCTCCCTGAGAGAGATGCTTTGGGGCTTTGCCAGTAGGTTGGCTACACCTCATTAAAAAAAAAAAAACAAACAATCAAACCAAACCAAACCAAAAAGGGTAAGGGGGCAAAGGAGAGCAAGCCAAATGCTCAGCCTCAGCAGGCAGCTGTGCCTCTCAACCCACTGCTGGGGTGTGGAGAACAAACACGTCCAAGGGACCTGCTGCTTCTGCAAGTCTCTGAGTTAAAAGTGAGGGCAGAAAGACTGCAATTCCCTCATGCCAATCAGTCCAGTAGGGATTTGCCAGCAGGATAGAAGGACTTCATATGGAGACCTCCTTTGAGGACAGCTGGGTCACTTGCTGTTTCCCCCTTCCTTCTGGGAAGCTGATACTTATCGCTTTGGGGGGTATCAGTAGGGCAAAGCTCAGCATGTCAGATGCATCATGCATGCCACTTGGAGACCCTGGAAAAGCTCATTCTTCTCTTGGCAAGAGCAGGTTAGACCACTCCTTTCTCCTCATGCCTCCAATGCATCCTAAAAGGGGCATCAACTGACAAGTTCAACAACTGGAGGTCTTACTGGATCACCTCCTGATGACTTCTGATGTTCTCACAGAAAACCTCTATTCTTCCAAGTCAACTGCACAAGCTAAAAGATCTATTTCCAGCACTGTCCCCACTTTTGTAGAAATCCATCGCTATCCCCATACTCCCTCTAGTTTTCCACCACTTGGGTCATCTCCTTTTTCTGCCACAACTAAGCGCAGTAGGAAGGCTGCAGTAAGTAGGAAGGCTGGCTGTTCCTTCTTATCCACTTCTCTAGCTACAAAGAGCTGCTAGTATTTGCAATTTATCAAACGCAAATATTGCTCCTCCCCAGTAAATTTAGGAATAATCAGCCACAAAAGGCAGATCTAAAATGGTGTTAAAGGAAGTCGAGCAATAGCCCAATCTGGAGATGTGCTTCCCATTGGAGCCAGGATGCCAGAAAACTCAGAACCAAGCCTGGAGCTCAGCTCAGACTGAGGAAGGAACATGTGGAAGGGGCAGGATACACATACCTGGGAGCAGAGAAATGCACATGATACACTCCAGCTTTTTCAGTGTTCAAAAAAAATTAAGAAAAAGAAAAAAGGATCCTTTGGAGCAGGAGCAGGTGGTGGGTAGGTAGAGCATGGTGGTCCGAGTCAGCTTCCAGTTTAGAAACAAGTGTAAAGCATTTCAGTGTTTCTGATGAACACAGACTTCTCAACTTGTCATCTGAATTCTTCCATTCCAACAGCGGATGTGCCTGTCCTTGAATGTTAACAGGGAGCAGAGGGAGCTGCTCCAGAGGAGACAGCTGTAGGAGTTATCTCACTGCAAATTCCTTCATGCCATTTTCTATTTGCATATTTGAAAGCAAGCTGTATTCCTTCAAGGACAAGAAATATTCGCAGCAATACTGTGCCCTACTGCAAAGGATTCACAAGCAGGAGATGGTGTGGCCATAACAGACTGTCCTGCTCTGAATGTCCCACACCTCCAGTACTTTCCATCCCATGGTTCAAGGTGAAAGGCTCATGTGAGCTTCCTACTTGTGGGAGAAGTGCCGATCTCTACCCAGCAGAGGTATTTCATTTCAAAGCGATGTGCAACACTTAAAGCCCACAGACACTTCCAGCCCTTTTTACCTCCTTTCAGCAGGCATATTCTAGTTATTTTCATTATAAACTCTGCAATTACTCCAATCTGGCTGAGGGATTATCCATCCAGTTCATGCTGAAACCTCTCTCTCACATGCACTCTTGCACACTCACACACACACGCACACATATTCTAAGGGAAGGGGAGGGAGTTTGAAAAAGCCACATTTTTCTGACATTGGAAGATCTACTTACCAAATTGCTCCTCCTGGGGTGCACAATAAACACCACCAAATGTCAGGCTGTGGCAGTTTCAAGTTCAAGTTAGATCAGTTAACTTCAGTTTCCTTCTTAGCCATGAGAAAATTTTTACAACTCGGGGAGTGGGGTAGGAATCCTCACCCCTCTGGGGTTCCGTATGAAGTACCCACACACAGTCCCTTCTTGAGGGTAAGACACCTTTCTTACCATGTGCCGAAAACGGATTTCAGCAGTTGCTTGCTATATGTACCTTAAACAGCTCTATACAGCAGAGTACAAATTACGGTACCACTTGAAGACCCAACAGAACAGCAGCATGGAGCAGCAGGGCTATGACAACCAAGGACAACCTGCAACGGTGGTGACTCTGTTTGGTCAGCCAGTCTTCCAGTTCTCCCAATTTCTCTCAACAGCAAAATAAAACACATCCTTGTACATGCTGGCCACAAAGATACAATTAAAATATTCGGGAGTTCTGCAGCTTTCAGTGGCTGGAGGAACAGATCACTGCTTTCTACAATAACCTCAATGTGAAAGACAGGATAACCAAACTGAGGAAAATAATTATTAAATCTACAGCCAAGGTCATATAAAGCCCTGCTGACATGCAACCATGCTGCAGACCAGGTAATACCTGAACTTAGGGGGACAGTGTTCAAATAGCATTAAGACTCAGAACTTGAACTCACCAAAGTCTGGGATGTAAACTTGGATTCTCTCCACTCCTTTGCCACTTTGGCTTTGGGACTGCAGTATTCATGATATGTGGAGCTATCTGAAAGCCCAAACAGCCTTCCTGGGCTTAAAAAGTAGTGCCAAAATTAGTTGTGGATGAACTTATCATTGTGACTCAGAACTTTTATGACTCTGCAGAGGTAAGTCACTCTGCCAGTGTTACCTGAACAGACTTGTTAACCTGTTTGACTCTCACAGCAGTAGTTCAAACAGAAAACAGGAGTGTCATCACAAGCTTTGAGATGCTCTTTAGAGCTGATGTAGTCTCAGTCTCTAGGCTCAATGAAAACACAGGGAACTGAGTGCTCAACACTGCTGTGCCCACGTGCCTTAAAAACTGCCCTAGGTATTCCCCAAGCACCAACTTTTCCTTCCTCCGTAACTCCATCGCCTTCTTGTCTGTCTTAGCTGTCACCAAAATTATTCACGTTTTCTGGACTGCTCTTTAGGGACTCCTGGCCCAGCTCCTTGCTAAATTTCATTGGTGGAAAAGCGCATCCCAAGCAATTAGAGACAATGCAACTGCTTCCCCAGCAAAGTGAAGCTGATGAGAATAGCTAAAAAAAAAATCCCATCTGCCAAGTTCAGAGGGTGTTTAAACCCCTTCAGCTCAGAGATAAAGGGCATCAATTTCCTACTGTAGGATTGCAGCAACTCCCTACTAAGGCAGTGGAGGTTATTTCAGATGTATAGGAGATCTGGGCACAAAACTGGAATGGCCAGGGGCTGATTTACACAGTCTTTCCTGATCTAAATGCAGGCCTGCTGCAATTCCTTCCAGCTCTGTGAAGACAGCTGTTTTCCCCTAGACTTCTGTCTAGTTCAGAGACATGCAGAATTGTTTCTCATGTCCCTCCTCTTCAGGGCTATTTTTATCTTCTAAAAAATCACATTTTGCAAAAGTCTCAGCTAGAAAGCAAAGATCCATCACAGCTATCAGCAAAAGGACTCATCAGCCCATGTCCCTAAACCACAGTGCAGCATGCATGCAGGTTAGACAAGCACACCACAGGCTCTCCTTCCAAATGCCTTCTAGCAAGGCTAGCCCCAGAAATGCTGCAGAAATGGCCTGGAGTCACTGCTAAATGCAATGACTGTCTTCATGACCACACTCATTTTACCCATCTGACATCTCCAGAGGACTGTGCATTTGGTCATTCAATTGAGGCAAAGTCTTATTGTCACGGCCAGAGTGTTTGTGTAATGTCTCCACTCTAGGATGGCTCTGGAGAGCTTCACAAGGTTTTTAGCAGCTCCCTCTTCCAGCACCCAGCTACAGCCTCTCTGAGGGGAGAAGGAATGGAAAGGAAAGAGCAATGTCCAGCTTTCTTTCTCACCACAGACTCAAACTTTCTCCAATTTACAGAATAATTCGTAAGTCATCAGCAACATACTGTCTTCAGGGAAAACAGTAGGAGGAAGATGGTACAGACAATCACTTTGCTAGTGAAATACTGTCCTGGGCCAACATTTCAGCTGGGGCAGGGGTGGACAGGATCTCAGCCCCAGCTCATCATGCTTGGGACTTTGGCAGAAGAGAGTTTAACTTTTCATTGATTAGCATTCCCCAAATGAGCAGATGTTAAGGGAGACTACAATACACATCCAGCTTCCAAAGGGTTAGCATAGCAGGCAGGAGAGGAAAGAGATTGGTTTGGCTCATAATAGTCAAATTTCAAGGGTCCTCTCTCCACAAAAAAAATAAGTCTGCAGTCAGAACAGCCAAAAGCCACAGGGAAGCTGGATCTGGGGGGGGAGAGTGACAGTCTGGCTGTTGTGTATCTGTTGCTCTTCAGAGCTGAATGCTTTTTCAAAGGCCTAGCAATGGATATTGATTTCAGTCTGAGAGAAGCAGCCTCCTCCCCACCCACCCTCCCACCCACCCTGAAGTGACTCTCAGCAGGATGCGCTGTGGCTATAAATCTTCTGCTTAACAGCAAAGCAACACATTCTGGCAACATCTTAAATATATTCATAGGACATCTGTGACTGGGTTTGGAGGGGAACCAAACAGGGTAAAGGGAAGAGGAGTGAACATGAAGAAGGGGATGAGAGAGGAAAGGGATGGGAAGGTTTAAAAATGTTAACTGTTCATGAAAGATAAAAGTCATCTTCTGATATAGCAGCACTTTAGCAGTCAGCCGCGCTGAGTAGACCCTGTCTGAGATCAACCGCATGCCAACTTTGTTCCAGAAACAAGTCTGAGAGCCTCTCTCTTCAGCAAGTATTGGTTACGTGGATAGTTCTTTTGTCCTGGCATTTAAATACTGCAGCTTAAATGAGTCCTGGGAACGAAAAACAGAACAAACCAAACAAACCCCATTCGTACTAAATCTTTTAATGATTTGAAAGAACATCTGATTGACCAGAGTGTTTGAGAAAATCAAGAAAGCTGATCTGATAGGTCTGGAGCACCAGCATACAGTTACCAGTCAAACAGGATCCATGATGTGGATCATGGATTCATGGGAAAATGTCACTGTGAAAACACCTTTGCAGAAGCCTGTTAGCTCTTCTGCCATTTTTCACAAGCTATTAACAGTAACTGTGCATGTACCCACCAAAGTGAGCAATCATGCTATCCCACTTCACTCATATACATCAAATTCACTCTACAACTGACCCAAACCTATGAAACATTATGTTCTCCCCACACTGTGCTCACCAAGGGTAAGGTGATGAGCAAACTAGCCAGGTTCTGATATGAACAATTTAACAGCCATGCTATGTGAGAGAGAACAAGGGCTAGGCCCTATCAGTAAATTATTTTGCATGTTGATGCATCTTGATTAAATTTGCCTGGGCTTGTGCCTCAGTGTCTCCTCCCCTAGCCAAACTGTAATCTCGAATCAGCTTGCTGCAGTGTGAGGAGAACGGTCACCACTTCAGAGGGAGGGAATAAAGCTGATGCTTCTTGGCAAAACCCTCCTGCCTGGTGACAACTGCCCAGGGTCAGGCCATCTGCATCCCCTTGTTAGGCAGCAGCTGCTCTACTCGCTCTGCAGAAACCCTTCTTCCTTCTGGACAGCAGTGATAGCTGATTTAATTATTGATGATGATGGACAGAGGAGGAAGAGTTCTTTGGGGGGAGTCATAGGTGCCACATGCCACAAAATAAAGTCCCTATTCTAAGGTATCAAAACCACTCCTGTACTTTTACAGGACACTGTAATTACTGTACAACCAAGACGAGAAATACTGATAGATCCAGATAATTATTTAAGCAGCATGCTCGTACTACATCCAGTGTCTCCTCTGAGCCTCCTTTTATTTTGTGATTTTTTTTTTACCTGTGCGAGTGTGAGGTACAGTGTAGTGTTATTTATCTGGAGATGTAGGTGTATGTTCTGGACGGGGAACGAGTGGATTCTGCTTGGGCAGCTGGGTCATTCAGAAAATCCCAGATGAGGATGGTGTCATCGTGTGAGCTGCTGACAATCTGGAACTCGTCAAACTGAAGTCGAAAGACTCTTCCAGAATGCTCCTAAATGCAAGTGGGAGACACAGCACGTTACTCTGCAAACTAGCTGGCACCTGGGATGAAGGAGGGAATATGAACTCGGCCTTGATTCTATCTAGTGTTACATTAATTTCTCAGTAAACCCCACATAATACACTGTGCGTCATGATCACAGAGCATAAATTACGCTCCCTCAGTGAAAAGTGTTTGCCACATCTGAGTACTTGGCTTGCAGGAAGTTTATATTACAGTTGTCCTGCTACTCCTTAAATCCCAATGCTGGATACACACTGTGCAAAACAGACCAAACTCTTTCCACCACACAATTCTGTCTGGCAAGACTGACAGGTGCACTGCCTTCCTTGTTCCTTGGCAAAACTCGTTCCTGAAATCACAGCATTTGCTGATGCATTAGGTTACAGGGGAAGAGATGACAACTTTGCATTCACAACTTGGCACCATTGCCACCACTGAAGAGGAAAGAGCTTAACACTGGAGGACACTAAGGAGCCTGCTGTAAAGTCCAGTGACACAGTAATAATTCCTCTTAAGCAGTTCTAAAAATATGAACTAGAAAGGGCATTCTTTATAGGCAGTTTGCATTCTGCTCCAAGGCTGAGTGAAAATGGCATGACGATTTGGCAAGAGTTCAGATCATAATTAACAGGAGGCAATGGCAAGATCTCGGATATCACAGAGCAAATCCACTTTCCCTTTTGTGTTGCCTATTTTCTCTTGGTGCTTACAGTGCTGCAAGACTAGTGGCCTCCTCCTTGGTCAGCAGGGAACAGAAACTGTGCAACCAGGGTGAGCCCCATCTCTTCCATCAATACACATTTCTCTTTAATGCTTACACATTGTAAGGGGCTGAGGGTCAGGAAAAAAACTCTTAAAATACTTTAATACTGAAACCACAGGTTTCTCAAACATTTAGATGAAAGAGAGTTGTTTGTTAATAAATAGGAAACCTTTGTCTTATAGCACAGGACTACAAAAATACAGCTCAGTTTGCAAAGTGCAACAACTGCTGAAAAGTAAATTTCTAAATCTTTAAATTAAAATTATGTGAAAATAATCACTCACAGAAGTCAGATTCTAGTTAAGGGATAAATTTTTAAAAATTTCTAATTAATGGAATCTTTCTGATCATCTAACTATAACTCAATTTTGTCTTACAAACACCTTATGAATTTCTACCTTCCCATCTACTCTAAAAAGAAATGTTTTTCCAGAGTTTGTGTTGTAGCAGTAAAGAAGTGCTTGCTAAAAAGTATCACTACAACAGTCAGATCCACCATTGGATTGCTCATACAGACAGTGAGAGAGAGAGATACCTGTTTCCAAAAGGGCTGCCCTACCTGGACTGTCTAGGTCGTAAGGAAAGCTGACCTGTGTGCTTATTCTGCGCATGGAAAGCGCCTGTCAAATTCATGTGGCCAGCGTTCCAGCTAACACAAGACAAAACTGGAAGGGACCTGGCATGCAGCGAACATTTGTTATCTGTGCACTTTCCTCCTACTGTTTGAAAATTGAACACAAGCAGCAGGAGACTCATGATGTTCATTGTGCAGCCAGGTTTAATTTTGGAGGACGAGGAAAGAGGAAAAAAAAAACAAACCATGGGCAAGCGGGTATAAGGACACCCTGTAGTCATAAAAGTCTAAAAGCACCACAATGGCTTCCTCTGCTCCCCACTCCCCTTTCGGCCCCCTCCATTGCTATCAAACAGGGATTTATGAGTATCCATGTGTCGAGATTCCTGCAGTGTTTCCATCCCACCACTTCTGATTTATAATATAATTAGCTGGGGCACTTTGGCTGTCCACTGCTGGAAAATGCAGAGGAAATCACACCAGTTAAATTAAGTCTACAGGTTAGCTGGCACACATTTGTCTCAGGTTGGAGCACGAACACTACTAATACCAGGACTCTCAGGATATGTGTTCACGGACACCGAGTTGTTCCACATTTTGGAACTGGGTGGCCAATGACAAAGGGGTTTTTTTGGATTTCAGCCATGATACTATTTGCCGTTCTATTTGGCTAACAAGAAGGTGTTTCAACATAGTACCTGCAGGCATCCAAGGCACTCAAGGACTCTTACTCTGCAGCTGAGGTCCAAATACATGACTGGAAAAGAGTTAGCATGGCTTAATGATCTACTGTCTGTCAGCTGAGTCCCAGTAACCCTCACAGCCTGCGTCAAATGTGAATACTTCAGCAAAATCTACAGCAATGGTAGCAATTCAGGTGGAGGATGAGTGCGCAGAAGGTCAGCCAGCACAGCTCAGTGGGTGAGAGACACTTTTAGAGAATCAGAAAGCCTTGGTATGATCCTGGTTTAGAGCACAGACTACAGTCATGTGCCACAGCAGTAAAAGGTCTAACACAGCGACCCAAACACTGCCCAAACAACACTTTTTAGTTATGAAATAGAAACATTTAGTACTTCTTCTTTAATGAGAATTTGGTATTGGTTGAAATCTTCCTTTTTCACCAGCAATAGTGCCTGTTTTTCAGGTTAAATGTGGTGAGGAACACTTATAGGAACATTCCCATGACCTTGACTGTACTGTCATTTTTCTCACACCTTTCCCATGTTACTGTGAGACCAGTGCAGAGCCACTGTTAAGCATGACTGTGAATGCCGTTAACACTCACACAATGACATTTTAACCACACCATCATCAGGCCTGTGCTAAAAACCAGTGGATGGCATGAAAACAGTAGTTGCTGTTTAAGGATAACGCAGTTTCACTGTTTGTTCCAGTCCTTACCTGCTTTTTCCTTAAACACCCAAGAGCCAGTTAAAAGCAATCCCAAGGGTGTCTTTGTTCCTGCTCTTCAAATTTGGGATGTAGTACTTTTCTTCAAGAAACTTCATGTTAACAATTCAGACAACTTACTACACCATCAGGTACACACGGGGTAAAGTAAACCCACTGGCATATGGATTCCGAGAAGGACATTCTCAAAAATGGATTTACTCATTAACTTCAAATCACAGAATAAAATTGCTAAAAAGTGAGCGAAAACTCCCAAAGTTCTTATTTTTAATGCTTTATGGCTTGCAACTTTAAAAAAACTTTTGGACACCCCAAAAAAGCCAGACCCTGAGGAATTATGCCTGGATCCTGCAGACTGGGGCTAAATGACTTGAGTTTTCACGGTTCAAGATAGCCCTGATCAAGGACACTTTTTCCAGCACCCCTACCAAAAGCTCTTACCACAAGGGTTCGCAAGCAGAGGGTCCCTGCTGGAGCACGGGGGTCCAAAGCAGCCACAAGATCCCATACCTTAATTTTCCTAGTAGTGAAAAAAAAAAGTAACTGTTAGTACAACTCAGCTAATAGACCATTTTAAGGAAAATTACATCAGTCCTTCTGCTCTTCAGACCTGGTTCTTGAATTTTCCCTTTGTAAAGCTTATAGAGCTTAATGGGAGAAAAAAATAAGCTGTTAACAAAGTAAAACATAAAAAGCAGGTGGTAATAACTAACAGAAACATGGGAGTGCAGACAACTAGTCTGTAACGGCAAATGGTCCAGCAGACATAACCACAGATGGGAAAGATGGTTCTCATGACTGGTTAAGCTAGAAGAGGTTTCAGGTTGAGTCAGTCAGATATTCTTAAACCAAAAGAGCAGGACCACATACACCAAATCACATGGACTTGTTTCAAAAGAACAAAAGTTATGCTTTGTAGCATGGTCCTGATTTACTGACCATGAAAAGGTCCTCTTAGTATGACAGAGAATCTAATATTTATAGGGAAGATGCAGCGAAGTGGGATGGGAGACACTGAGACAGACAGGAAGATGCAAAGCACTGACTGCACTGATAACCTCACCCATCATATGCCCCACTGACTATCCTCTTGTTATCAAAGCGTATGCATCTCACCAACTCTTCATGGCCTTCCAGTACTCGTAAACACGCCCCACACTCGATATCCCACAGCCTGGAAGAGAGTATAAGGAAGCCAATAAGAATTTTTTAATATCTTATCATTGCAACTAAACATTCGGTCTTTGCTTGTAGTTAATGGAAACTTGGAAATAAAGATTATGATGAAACAACAAAGAGAAAACAACACAGAAGAAAGAAACTACATTCATAACTCCTTCTCCTATTAAGTGGATGCATGCTTTTCAACATGACCCTGTGATGTTACAGTATCACATGGGAAGTGAGTCAGAGACCAGTTGTGTCTAATATCTAGTGCTGTAGTAACACAAGGTTATCTCTCAGTTATCTTCACATTGAGCCTCATTTTATATTACTGGGGTTCATTTTTCATGGAAGTGTCCTGACATGACTTTAAGATGTTAAGAGAGGGAGACTTACCAATCCCCCTGGCAGCTTATTTCAATTGACAATATCATCTTCTCAGGACATGTGCCCCTTTCTGCTCCCCTACATGCCTCTTTCTGATTTGGAGACTACCATCGGACAAATTAAGTCATCCATACAGCAGTGAAAGGTACAAGAATAAACAAGCCCTTTTAATTTGTCATTCCTCCCACTGAAAGAATGTTTAATCTGTAATCTAGTCACCTGATGCATAAGCTAAAATGGACAATTTATGTTTATTCTTTTATAATGCATTTTCTTCTTGCTCTCAAATAACTTCTGTGGCTTTCTGTGAACTGTTTCTAATAATAAAATTTTAGAAAAGTTCTGTCTCCCAAAGCAGCATACAGTATCCCAGTAAAAGGCACAGCAACACATTATTCTCTCAACTGTAAATATCCCAGAGTTTTGACATTTGTGATGGATTTTGAGCATGGAGAATAAATTAAAATATTTTAATTTTTACACTTACACACCACCTTTAAAAACAGTTAAGAAATGCTATAAACAGTTATGAAGCAAGTCTATTTTTCAACATGCTTTTGTCAGCTCTTTGACATGACTCCCAACTACCATGGATTAAGAAAGATTATCTGCCTACAAGAATTGAAATTCTCTGACATGTATTGTATCGAGTTGTTCATACAGCACTCTTTTAATAGCAGTATCTGCTGCAGCTCCCTGACACTTAGGGGAAAGCAAGCAGCCACAAATGTTCTTAAATGCTCATTCATAAGCCTTTAGACTAACATGTCCTCCACAGAAGTGAGAAATATGGGGGGGTTGTGGAATTTCTCTGGGTGACATATCTTGAAGCAGCACAGCTGCTGAGGGGTCAGGTCACTTCACTTGAGAGAAAAAGATAAACCACTCCCACATATATTACTCCTGAGGTCCCCCAGGGAATAATCCAGATCCAGGTGATATGTGCTCAAGGTTGGTGGACAATGATTGCAGCTGTCTTGCTACAACAGTTGCTCTCAACTTTGGACAACAGAAAAAAGAACAGAACTCTTTTGTAACTATAGAACTGGAAAAGGATTTGTCTATGCATGTTTGAAGCCAACTAGGAGCACAAGGTGATTCTGTGGAGTTGATCTCTCAGGAATCTGTGCAGACCCCAATGGTTTCACACGAGTACAGCACACCAGTCAAGGTCAGAGCAAGAAACTTCATGGCAAAGGTCAGCCAAAGGCACTCTGGTTGGTCAGAGAGCATTAAGTCTCTCAAGGATGGACAATGCCAGAGATTAACTGGTGCAGAAAGGTTTGAAGAGCAATCTTGTGCCAGGAACTTTTGTGCCATGTGTTTCCATTCCTTGCCATCAATTCTGAGATTGCCAGCAGATCTGGGAGGCTGCATCACACTAATTCAGGCCTGTATTTTCAGGTCCCAGTTTGAGGTTTTACCTGAATTTGAATGGGATTAGAAGAGGTGATCATGCCCCCAGTCACATGGGGCATGGGCCTTCATGTACAAAGGGGATAACTGCTATTAAGAGCAGAGCTTCCTAGCACAGTTGGTGCCAAGGGTAACTCCCAGATTTGATAAGCTTCTCAAATGTCTACTTCTTTAAACAGTCAAAGGAACAAATACTAAAAGAACTAATTTTAAGGCTTGAGAACTAACTAAAAAAATTTTACGCAGTTGAAAACACTACCATCCTTCCTTCCTACAATTTGGGAGAATTTCTAGAGGTAGAGCGAGGTCTTCAATTATCCCAGCCTTTAATTCACTTCAAGTCCTGGCAGAGCTGAAAGATGTACAGAAGGCAGGTGAGCCTCAATCCCCATCTCTTAAAGAGAATGCTGTAGTCTAAACAGACCAGTATCAGATTCCCATGTGGGCACACACTGGAAGTAGAATACACACGTGCAAACCAACCACTCATTTAAAAATTACCACAAGATGTTAAAGTCTGATTCTATTCTCTTGCCCTAAATTCTCTGGTTCATTTTTTTCCTACACAATGCTTGCCTGTAGCAATTAGGAACTCTGGCCCTAGATGCTTGAATTAAACTTGAGGGACCACTTTCTATCAGTTGGAAATCAGCACAATGATAGTGATGTCTGTGTAGCTGTGTCCTCTTACACTGGTGAAATTTCTGGCCTAAAACAAAACCCAAAACATTTTTCCATGTGGAGTTTCCCTACAGAAGAAAGATACTGATTTCTCAGCTACTCCACAAGTCCTTACGTTTGCAGTTGCAAAACTAGAAATCACAGTCATCTTTTGCAAAAAAGTTTCACTGCAACTGAGGAACGATGAACTTTAAGTTCTGTATCAGCCTCTCCTAAAGGCTAACACACAACATCTGGCACTTTACAGGGAATTCAAATCAAACATACAAATCACCAAGCCACCCACAAAGATGACTTAGTAACCTGCCCTTTCTTAATCACCCTTCCACTGACTTGTGCCCTTTGCTAATGGCTCGGAGAAACGTATGTGACCAGGTAAGTCCTTTGCCTTGCCCACACTGCTGCAAAACTTGACTTCCATTAAGATTCACTGCCGACATTCCTGAAATTCTAGCACAATTTATCTATCACCTAGGGATTTTGTCCAGTGTAAGCATAAAAGTAACAGTATTCCTCTTTAGCATTATCGCTATCTTGACATTTATTTTTATTAGCACTGCAAGTCATATTTTAGATCCTTCCCTAACTGCTGTAGTATTTAACTATTTCTTACTCTACTTTTGAGATCAAGTTTCACAGAACAACTGCAGAAGGTTATTTTTTCTATTTGAAGAGCACTTCTCACCACATGTAAGTGGTTCTGCTCTTACACAATGCCTATAATACCTTTTTCCCCTGATTAAGAGATGGAAGCTCCAGCTCTTCTGGTCCTGCTCTCAGACAGCCCTACACTAAAATCTGCCACAATGACCTATGAAGCCAACCAGAGGACCACCATTTTCCTACAGAGAAAAGCAGGGACAGGCAGTGTGTTGCAAGCCAAGTCCACAGGCTTGCAATAGCAATAGCATAAATAATTCTCACCGAGGAGAAATTATTACTGGCACATGAAGGGTTTCTGCTCATACTGTCCAGCTTTCAAGTTTTATCAGAAGGCAGACAATTATTTAAAGAGATGACAAGGACAAAAGGGACATTGCTCTTCGTCCCATTTCCATGACAGAGGCATTTTCTTACATCACGTAAACTACTATTCAAGTTTGTTCCATATACCCCGAAATTCATGGGACATCCCTCTGCCAGTTTCTGTAGGATGTATGGAGAAGTCCAGGCTCATGATACTAGAAAGAGTTAAATCTCAGACTGCAACCAGGGCAGCTGGAGAAGTGTAAAAGGCAGCAAACTGAACTTCATGCTCTAAACCAGCTGTTCCAAACTTAACCAGGTGCCAAGTACCATAAGAAGAGTTTGGCGAGAGCCCAGGAGGATTTCTGCAGAGGATTAAATGCCTCTTACTGCAAATCTGACCCCTTTAACTAGACACATAGTCCAATTAAAATATCACAAGAGGACATCACAGAAAGTGGTACTTGCCAGCTCTTTCATACACCAGAATTGTCAGAGCAATGCAACTTGTTGATTAGTATGGGACTCCTGAGATGCTGAGGATGAAAGACAACACAGTAAAACAGGTTTCTAATATCTCTTCCAAGTAACTCCCAATGTTCTACACCAAAGAAAGCATATTTCAAAGTTGACAAGGGTACAGAGCACTTCAGCTGCCTAACCTCTGCACATCCCAGTGAATCAGAGACAACGTGCTTGCACATAACTCTGCAATGGGGAGTGTGTCTCTCACCTGATAGTATTATCTGAAGAGCCGCTCACTACTAGCCTGTCTCTGTACTGCAGACATGCAATGCCTCGTTTGTGGCCATTTAAGGTGCGCACAAATTCGCAGGTACTAGTGTTCCATACCTGTGATAGGAAGGGAGGAGGGAACCACACAGAGACAAAATTATTAAGAAGTGACTAACAAAAGATGGTGTCTGTATGATTTATAGATGCATCCAGAATGTTCTTAATCGAAGAGGCTACCATTTAAGACTGGGAAAATTACCATTCCGATGACTTGTGATTATACTCTGCAACTGTTAGCAGCTTGGGTCACTGTACACACAAGATTTTTGCCACACCAGGATTAGCTTCTAGATTTAGCACTCTTCAGCTATGATTTAGTCTACACATGATCTTCATTTTCCTGAGGTTTAATACTGCAGATTGGGATTACAGCAGTAATGTTTAAGTGACTCTTATCCACTCACCTTCACTTTTGCCCCCATGCTGCCCTCTGACAACTATTTGAATGACCGATGCTGAAACAGATTATGGAAGTGGTCAAGTCGAAAAAGAACACCGAAAAAAAATTTCTTTTTCAACTGCATCTGCACCTGGATCTGATTTGCCATACAGCTCTGTAAATAAGTTGTGCAAGCTCAAGAGAGGAGGGACAAGTGGAAATGAGCAGCAGGAAGACTACTGCTTCTAAAGGAAGATCTGGGTAATAATGGCCAAGGACCATCTTCCCTGTCTGGTCACTGTTCTTCATTAATAAATACCCCAGTGCTGCAAATAAAAAGCCTCTGAAACACCTCACCTTTATAGTTCTGTCACCTGATGCTGATACAATGTACTTGTCATCAAAGTCCACTACGTTGACGGCAGCTCGGTGCCCTACTAGCACCCTCCTCAGAGTGATGTCTGTTGGAGAAGCCATGTCCCACACGGCGATGGAACGGTCTTTGGAACACGTCACCATCATGCCATTATTGAAGCGGAGGTGCAGCACGGCCTCGCAGTGGTGGATCAGTGTGTTCAGCATCTCACCTGCATTCACGTCCCACACTCTGCAGTTTCAGATTTCAAACCAGAGAGAAGAGAGTTAAAAACCTGCACAGTGCATTTTCTGCAAAGCAAGAGAGGGATGGGGAGAGGTAATTGACTCTAGTGATATTAGGGAAGCAAACACCACAGGTTATATCTACACCTATTAAATAGTTCATTAAAAAATGTATTATATAAACCTGTTGATTATGCATACATTGAGACAGTCCAGCAGCCAAAAACTCTGCAGTGCAGTTAACACCATAAAAATAACCCACCCAGGAAAAGAGCATTCTTTAATTAAGGGAATTTAGAGCTGAGGAAAGGTAGAAGACTGATGGCCTTAAAGGTTGATGTTTCCTGGTTGTGTCAGCCTGCCATACGCTTCATTTCCAGTCCATGTGGAGAAGCAAGTTCAGTGACAGATTTAATTTTTGACCTCTCTCACAGGACTATCAGCTCAAGTGATAATTTATACAGAAGCAGAAAAGACAATTCTTTTCAAACAAATACAAGTAATTGCCATAAGTTGCACCACAAATTGCATTTACCCTAGAGTGCATCTGGTACACAGTAACATTCCAGGAATGTGCTGAATACCTAAATTAAGACACAGCATTTACGTCAACTTAATGTTATTGGAACCAACTGTTTCAACTGAATGATAATTTAAGACGCACGTTAGATAAAATCTTCAGACAGAACTTCTAGGACTTGAAATGAACATTTTAAGCCCTTAAAATGTTTCTTTTGGGCTATTCTGTTGGCAAACTTCTACCCTCCATAAAGAGATTTCTTTTGGCACAATCACACCTGTATCCCAAATATACTATACGAGAGCAGAAAATGGCTATATCATCATGCACATCAGACACTGCAGAAGTTAAAACTTTCCTCTGCCAATAATGCAAGCAGTAAGAAAAGGCAAGATGTGAGAAAGACTTCTAATGCCTTATTTTCTTACTTATGGAGACTGAAGTACATCAACTTATGGACTATAAATGAGAAAGAAAGCTACATTCCAATTACAAAATGCAAAGGAGAAAAAACTAAAGACCTGAGCCATTAACATACGAACAGTTTGCAGACAGGGTTGCCAAACTGAACAGGAGCTGGAGACCCACTGACTTCTTTGGACAAGTGCATCCCTGAGATCCCAGAAGCATTAAAAGCCCATCTGTACTGTCTATTGGATGAAGCCCCTCTTCCTGAGGAGACACAAGGATAAAAGCGATGCATCCTATGCGCCTCTGGTGTCTGCACAAACATTTATAGATACAAAGGGAAACAAAGTATTTCTGGGCAAGTAGCCAGTCTGCAATTTGGTCTGCCTGGCCTGATATGGAAGATGATAGTGCTTGTTACAGAAATCAGCCTCTCCTTTTGTGATCTGTTTAGTCCGGTGCAGTTCCTACACTGTCCTACACCATCTCCAGGTGTCTCCTTTGGCAGTGTTGCTGAAATTCTGGATCCCTACCATTGACAGGACCCCAAAACCTAGCAGCACCACAACACCGCATGCATCACATGTCAGAAAGTAAATTATTAGCTTAACGGTAGTAATGTACACACAAGCACGGTGATAACCATGGGGAGCTTGCAGCCATAAGGAACGCACGCTCATAGCTTCAGAAAAGGCCACTAACACAGCTTTCTGGTTTCCAAGTTCACTGCATGGGCATTGTTTGCACTCTGACAAAGAAGGAATATATAACAACATGTAGAAGACAGAGCTGCCCCTTCACATCCAAGTTCATATTGCAATTCACTAACTCATAACCTGTATTTATACTACAGGTCTTACATTCTCTGGGATTCTGTCACATGACTATTGGACTTCAAATCTGCACAACATGCACTACAAGTGCTACCTTGAGGTGTCCAGCCTTTTGCTGGAGACTGGAAGGAAAGCAAGGTTAGAAAGACTGAGTGAAAAGAAACATCATGCTGACATATAATTAATTAAAAGTCATAGGAGATCTAGGCATATATATTTTGTTAAAATTAGGTGGGAATGGATGATGAAACCTTCACACTTGCTTTGAAAACTTCAACTCTTAAAAAGTTATTCTCAAGGAGAATTTATAACATTCTCAGGGAGTGTCAAAACATGCAAAACCTTGGTGAAATGCCAGATGGCCTTCCTAAGTCAGCTTGACCTTGACTGGCCTTTGCTTAGATTCTCATTTCTCCTTGACAGCGATTTGCATGGACATCTGATAAACAAGGACAGCACACTGCTGAACAAATATGTTGAACTACTTCATGGGACTGACTGAACAGCACACATTTAAGAAGAGATCATTTCAGCATTTTGCAAAGCTAAAATCTTAAGAGGTAAGTAGAAAGCTCCAAATCATGAGCACACACCTGACTGTTGAGTCTGAAGATCCAGTAATGATCACCCGTTCATCGTACTGGAGGCACAGGACAGAACCCGTGTGTCCGGTGAGAATTCGCTTGCATTCCAATGTATTCTTATCCCAGATCTAAGACAGCAAACATTCAAAACCACACTGCTCAGTAGGGTTTTCATCTTTCAGCACTTACTGGTTTAACTAGTCTTTTTTTTACTACAACACATCATCGACAGTGCAGTTAGAACACCTTTAGTGGCACCTGTAGGGTCTTCTACAGGCTCTTTGGTGCAATACATTAATATCTTTGATATTACTGGCTTCACTATGAATATTAGTTTTACCCTTCTCATCAGGGTACAGGGCCCAGTAATTACATAGCCTGTAATTACTGATGGACAAAAGCTCTGCTAGCAAAGTCTGTCTGTCTGCGAACAGGGTCTCTCTAGCCAGATAAAAGAGGCATACGTGCTGTGCAGGTGTGAGGTGGGAGAAGGGGAAGGCTGGATTACAACAAGAGACTGGGTAGGTGTCACTGAAATAAGGACACTCCTATTTATGGCATAGGTACCACATAGTGTTAGTATGCCATTATGGAGCATTCTCACCTTGATAGTATTGTCTCGTAGGCCACTCACTATCTTCTGATCATCATACTGTAAACAATAAACCCCTTTGCTTGTCTCGCTTCGGCAGTGGATCCTCTGTAAACTGTGCCTTCCACACCGCCAGTTTGACTCTATTGTCTTGAGGAGAGATAGGAGACAAATGAGATGTAAAAAAAAAGCACAGAACTATTTCCTCTTTTTTTTTCGTTTAGTAGAGAAGACAGCAAGCAGTTTTCTTCACTCTTTTTCCTGCAATCAGGCCCATTCAATGACATAACTGCTTTCTAGAAGAAGCAAAACACGTACTAAAACCAATTAAACAGAAAAATGCCTGGAAAACATCTTGTGGCTAAACTGGTCTGTGTTATGTAACCTAAAAGCTTTTTTCTATCTCCAGCCTTTAATCCCCTGTTACTCAACAGCTGAAGAGAATGTCTCAGTAAGCTGTAAGTGCTTGTACAAACTTGTCACAACAGTGCCTGAGCACTGCTTTTGCCATTAGGAAACAACCAGAGAACATGCCATTTTGCCCATACTAAACGTCAGGCGACCATGCTCAGTTGCTTCCTGTTTCCCTGACTCTTAGGATTGCAGTCTTAGGCAATGCACTTTCTCCCTGGCTCAGTTCTTGATACCTTTCCATAACAGCTTATTAGGTCTCATCTGCACTGGGTGGAGCAAACTACTGTGGAACAGGGAAAATGAAGACATGGTGCTGCTGTGGCATCTGATGTGTAAGGTGCAGAGACTCCACCTGCAAACAGCTCACTGAACAATCCAACTCATCCTCTGTCTAAAGGAGCAGCAAAGCCTGGGACCTCATATAATTATCCCAGATCTACAAACTCCAGACAAACAAAGACACATCAGATTTAAAGGCATACTTCATTAGAATGGAATATTCCCAGAATTTCAGTATCATGAATGAATCAGGTTATTTGAAAAAAACAAACCCAAAAAGACAACAGCAAAACACCACCACATCTGGAAGCTGTTTCTTACCTCTATGTCCTGTATAATTTTGGGATAAAGTGCTCTGTAGAAGGAGTTGGGTGGAGCAGTTCCATCAGGAGGTTTATTTTTAAATAGATATTGCCCCCTGAAAGACAAAGAACACTTCCACTGAACACAAATGTTTCAGCATTTTGGAGAAAGGTCCTGGCATTTTACAAATGGGTAACAACTGCTGGAAAGTACACATTCATATTTAAACTTAATTTACTCAGTAAGATGGGCTGCTTTCCTGTTTGTTTGCCCTACAACGTATCAGTGTTGCACTTTAACACTGAAATACCCCAAAAAACATCTGTGTCTAGTCACTCAGATAAGGGAAATACATTCTCTATTATGGACATGGGCCCATTCAGCTCAGTAAGAGTTGAGAATGGCTCATGCCTGCAATACACATACACATATCAGAGGTCACCTTTGAAATAAAGCATAGAAAGTAAATGAAAGGAGCCAAGGAACACTCAAACTCACTATGCATTCAAGGTTAGTTTTTATCTGCATTAGCAGGAACAGTTTGGGTCCATGGACATTTTACTGCTACTAATGTATTTTGGTAAGCAACACTTCATCTGTGGTGCCTCCTTCATTTCAACACTGATTTGGAATACTCATATCCCAAGCTAGAGTTTTGCTACCAAAAAAATCTGTAAATGGCAATCACTACCTGCTGTGTAAAAAACTTTAATTCCTCATCCTGAAGTTAAGAAGCCACCAAACACGGTGTGGAAGCTTGTAAACCCCACCATGGGCGTACTAACTGCTGTTCTGCCTGGCAACATGCCTCACAAAATGGAGAGAGGCACAAATGCCTCTGAGTGTAATCCTGGCATCAGAGGCACAGAGTTTACACTGGGCCAGCTCTCCACTTCTCCCTCCCTTACTCCATTACAGCATAATTAATTGTTCAATATTTCCTTGCACATTCCTTTCCTGTCCTTTCCATACAGTACATCTCAAAACCAATTCGAGAGACTGTACCTTAGCTGCCCCGATGTACTTGAACTAGTGAGATCACAACAACAAATCAAAATTTTTAGGTTGTAAGGCCGTAGCAAACTATAGGATTGAACAAACAAAATGACAAATGCTCAAAAAAAGAACATTTGATACTTCTTTAAATAAAGTACTCTACGTACAACTTGAGAGAAAGGTGTTTTCCACTTTGGACAGAGCAATCACCTGATTCTTCAAATACAGCAACCAGCAAACACTTCAATGGGAACAAACACACGGATGCAGACAAAGCACCAACTATAGATGGTTGCCTATTTCCTGTGATCCAGTCTGGGCGTGCATTCATGAAAATTAAAATTACTGGCTCAGGGAGAGGAAGAACGCTTTGGAGGTACACAGAATACCTAGGACACATCCTGGAAGACTTGGGATAGGTCTACAACAATCTTTGTACAAGCCTATATGCCTAAAAACCTGTCTATTGTTTCTAACCTAACTAGGTAATGTAACACAAAGTCCGGGCTTGCTGCATGTAGAGTCAGTTGTTTACTGTTCAGCTAAAGGACTGTTTGGAATTTCCACGGCATCCCAGTAGCTGTTGTGCTGTAGCACTGGGATAAAAGGAACTATTGTTTGCAGGTTTTGATGACCAGCCAATTCAATCAGATGGACACAACTGTGCCCAGATTTTGAGCTTCTGTTTTATATTTCTCTAAATCTGTGTAACCCTTCCTGCTCCCTGACAAGCTGTCAGTGAAGGCTGCCATGCTGCAGAATGGGGGGCTTCTGTTGTAAACCACGAGCTGCAAATGCTGAAATCAGGCAGCCCATGTGCAAACTGAGGAGCTGTAAGCAAATAACATCAGTCATTTATCTTTCTGAAGTGTCCAGTTTGTCATGTCCTTGTGCCATGAAGAGCATTAGCACTGATTACAAGCTATAAAGCTCTACATGGCAGAGATACAATTGCACTGAATATTTCTTGTCTGCCTCTCTTAACCACACAGTTTTATCTTCTAAAGCTAACCAGAGGAAAGACTTGAGCATAGCTTGCTCCGGTTGTGTCAAAGCAACCTCCAGAACCCAGTGTAAACTTAAAGAAAAGGTGTAGTTATGGGAGATTTTTGCTTCTCGAGATGAGAAGCAAAATTTTGCAATTGTTTTTTAGAAATGCTGTTGTCTGTATGATTAGTACTTGGTGCTAATGTAATTTCTAAAGTGTGGAGGGTTCAACTTGAGAACTATCAATTATGACCTAAGACAAGATGCAGAGAATAGGTAAAGCTCCACAGAACAGGAAAAAGACAAATGTAGCTCTTGCACTTTAAAAAGGGAATAAGGTCCACCAGGGAAATGGTGGATTGTCTGACTGAAATAACTTGGACCGTTTAGCCATTCTAGAGCACACACTCAGTCAGATGAGTGCCTAGAAGATGACATGGTGACAAACAGCAGGCAACACTGATTAATCCAGAATATACCATGTCAAATTGACCCAATTTCTTCTCACAGGCTACTCTTAAGGCTGAGCAAGAGAAGTATCATCTTGGAAGATCTCAAGGGTGGACACACAGATGGCTGGAAAACAAAGCTTCCCGGTGGTGCACTGTCAAAAATGATGGCAACTAGGATCTTGCATGGAGTCTGTCCTAGATGTGTCATTACTGAACACTTTCATTAATGACAAAGAATGGAACAGGGAGTGCATTTATTACCTGGCCAATGATAAAACTGGGAGAAGTTACAGGCACTTTGGAAGCCAAGATTAAATTCATAATATTCCAGACAAAATGGAGAAATCCCCAACAATAATAAATACAGTGTAGTTCCTTTTCCAAGCAATGCCTCGGGAATCTCCATCACGGAAGGTTTTTAAGAACAAGTTAAGACAAACACCTGGGATGACTTAAGAAATACCTTGCTCTGCCTATGGGAAACAGAAGGGACTAAATGACCTCTCAAGGTCCTCTTAGGACTTACTCTGACCTCAACCATACAAAAAACCTCCATGAAAAGTCCTAGAGAGAATAAGGCACTAATAGGAATGCAAAAGTTACCACTGCTATGCTTGTGTTTATTTTACACTCTTTATAAACATTACACTATTGGAAGTAGATCAAAATAGTATTTATTTTTAAAGAATGTCTCATAATCCTGATTTACCTGCCTTTACTTCCTGAGACAAACAGTATAACAAAATTAACTATAAACCAGGAGTCTTTGTTTGCAACTCTGTATCTTTTTCTTTTTAATAGCAACCAAAATGCCTGAGCTGTCACTTTTATCTTGTTTATGAAATATTCATACCCAGTTTCCTTTCTGCCAACATCCTAGGGACACCCTTGGAAAAGAAAATTATGTATTAAAGGACATACCCCTGAGAGGGAAAGTTCTAATGAAATGTTATCAGAGCAGCTTCAAACTTGAGTGAGACCTACACTGTAGTAAGGCTATTCCAGATGATTATTAACTAATCTATCTGCATTTCTTAAGTCCCCTATTCTCCGTGGTACATACCCTCAGCTTCCAGTTTGAAAATTAAACAGATATCTAATAGTGAAAATCTGCTGAGGAAAACAAACAGACCTATCAGGAGTCAACTAATTCATAACACATGCTGCCCCACTGCCACCCCTAAAAAAGCTCTTCTGCTCTGAACTGCTGACCACTTTAGGGTTCCCCTGAGGCATACACAGCTTCTTAATTTGAACTGAATGACAGCTGGGTGTAAAAATTTCAGTCTGTATATCTCCCTTTTCACAGTGGGATAAGAGCATGATCAGATGAGGAAGGTGAGGAAAAAATCCCCCACGTTACCTGCATAGCCAAATGATGCCCTAACTCCCTAACCCCTGATTTTTGATTTAAGCAACTGTCACGTCTGGAACCACCATGATGTTTCAGTGTGCTGAATAACCCTCTTCAAATATGAAACGCACAGCACCTACTGTCCTGAAGGAGGGCAAAAGAGGTGAAAATGCAGTTTCCTCACCATCCTCTCCTCTCTGACAATCCCCTCCACAGGGAGTCTGTCCTGACCATTCTCTCGATGAGCTTCTTCCACAGCATGCCGTCTGATGTCACCCGGTACCACTCCTTGCACACCAGCTCGGCAGCACACAACGATTTGGCATCCAGGTATGACAGAATGTTCTCAGCAATGTGATCCAATCCCCGAGCTGGAGGAGAACAACAACAACAACAGAAGATTATTTGCTGGGCAGACATGGAGTTCAAAAGAATTCCCCTTGCTAGTACAAAGATACGCTCTCCTTCCATCTCCACTTCTGCATGCAGAGCTGGACCAAATGCACAGAAGAGCATTTGAGGCTAAGTTCAGGAGTGAGCAGTGTTCTCCAACTTCCTTTGGATATAGCACAACAAGTCATTAAAAATAATAAAGAATCCAAGAAGTCATTCCAATCTATTTCGATGGGTTTTAGCACTAGGGGGATATTCTATGGATGGCATTTCCAACTCAGCAACGCAGCCCCCAAAATCTCTCTATATTAGGACCATTTCTCATCTCACTGCTACAGCTGTTCTCATGTTGCAACGGCTCAAAAGCTGTTTTTGCTAAAGCAGTAGCTTTTAAACGTAATGAAGAAAAAAATATATATTCCCAATGTGTGCCCTGAAGGGTAGTGGTACCTTTAGACATGGGGGAGGGAAGGATATGCAGATGCACAGGGACGTCAAGAGGCTGTGCAAGGAGAAAGTGAAGCAGGTTTTCTAGTTTCATTTATTTTAGAGGGTGAAGAAAAAATATGCACAAAAATGACATAATTTGCAAATATTTTCCAGTGTGACTACCAAGACTGGCTCTACTTCAACATGGCTGGAGTGAAATGTAAAGCAATTGCCTGGTTAGCACCAAGCAACTCAACGTTGCTGGGGCCAGGAAAGGTTATGCTGTATTTCTTAACTGGATGGATGTAATTAGTAAAAATGTGCCCTTACAACTCAAATTTAATCACCAGCAAGACTTCAGGAAAATAAGATACCTTTTAAATGAGAAGTTGCATAAACACAGCTTCTCTTGGAGGCTGTTTAATTCACGAGTGAGACATGCCTCCAAGAGATTATCTCACTTCACAGGTCAAATTTCAGAGGCTTTGTGAAAGTTGTAGTTTAGGCCATATTGTCCCTCAGGCATAATGTCCAGTCCAACAAAAAAGAAGCATGGCAGATTGGTATTACATGCATTTTCTCTCTGATTCACATTTGGGACAAAGTTAGAAACATGTTTTCTTGCTTTTAAAACAACAGCCTCAAAGACCAGGCCCTGCTTGTGACAGTGAAAGAAAAAGCAGTAAGTGCATTTTAACAGTCACATGTCTGTATTTCTGCAAACCCAAACTGGGTGTGACCAGCTGATTCTGATTAGAGTTCATGACACACAAACGGCCAAACCTTTGTTTTCCTTAACTAGAAGACCTCAAAATTATCTCCCAGGGCACAATAATGAGAAAATTCAGCATGCCTCCTCCTGCTGCTTTCAAAGCTTCTAAATTTAGAATACACTTAAGGTGTGACATTCTGTCCATCATTTTATGCTTCAATCTGTATGCAGTAAAAGCACGTGAATGATACCATGCACAATCAGGGAGTGCAGAAAGAGGCCTGACATTTCTTATTTTCATAGATGCAAAATTAGATGCCAACCTGCAAAATAAAAGCATCAGCAGCCTTTATTATGTATTCAATACAGAAAGATATGTACAACACTATTTAAAATTCTGAAATAAAAGAGTATTTGTAAATTTAGACTGACTCTACAGTAAATTGTGGAAAGAGAGATACAACATTTTAGTGAACTTGAACTGCAATTTGCAAGAATTCCACAATTTGGTTAGGTAGACATTGAAATCATGTTGCCCTGCTTCTGCAGTCTGACACCTGCAGCTCTGAGCTCTCTCCGTTGGGTGGAAATGGGTTAATCACAGTCTGTGTTGCTTCCAGTAGGCCCACAGACCCACCAGAACATTTACAAATGCCTGCTTGTGTAGCATCCATACTGATGGCTTTGTCAGCAGCGTCACAGCAGGAATTTATGTGGAGAACAACTGGTGGCTTTAGGAAGCAGGGCTACACTGCACAAACTGGGCACAGTAATCTTCACCCATGTGCCCTTCCTGGTTCATTGGTAGTTGCACTTTAGATCTTGCTGCAGTGAGGTGCTGTAACGACTTCCATGTCTGTTAGTCGTCCTTTGCCATTAATATTAGACCCTTTACAGAGAAGGAATACTAATGTTTTGGCCTCTCCTTCTCACATTTATGATAAGTGGACGAGCAGAGCTATTTTGGCCCAGGTGAAAACTCAATTTTATTATTTTGTTTCTTAGGAACAGCAGAACTCACTGAGACATATCTAACAATGCACTGCTTCCTTAAAAAGACAAAACTCTGCTCACAGAAGTTTTTGTTAAATGAATGTGAAACATGATTAGCCCTTCAGCCCTCCACACCAACAAGAATGTTTCAGTTATTTCACACATGAAATCCTTATCAAAATGACTTTCCTCATAAAAAATGTTAAACAGCTTGAAAATGCTAAGCAGAGGTCTTATTTTTCAGAAACTGAACAAACTTTGTTAAGTACACAGTTAAGCTGTATTTTTCAAACAACCTTAATTCTATTCAAAGCACTGGGAAAATAATCTTAGCCAACTTTATATTAGTAAAACATGCTCATAATCTAAAACCACCATTAATTCTGGTCATTCTTTGGTACAGTGCTAGGAGGACAGAGATAAGATGCCTCATGATTTTGAAGCAGCTTTATTGTTTTATTCACTCAAGAGGGAGAGCAGGAGAGAGAATGAAGGAGTAAAAATGAAAGCACAATACCGAACACTTGAGAATTTCAGAAAGTTATAATATACTTATAGAGTATGGTTTTTTTTATTATTATTATATGACTTAATGTAGACTTCTAGGTTCATCACTCTTTCCTAGGCAGTTTCTTACCTTTCCTCCTTCCCATTCTCTTCATTAGAAACCTGGCTACACTCAGGACATCCTGCACAGACTGCAGAATCTATGCCAGTGTAATGCCTAGCCATTAATTTTCTCCCTTACAGCTATATTCACCAGGATATTTGCATTTGCAAATATGCAAACTGATGCACATACATTATTTACGCACATACTTCCCACAACTATTAAAATACTCACAAATTAGCTGCCTGATTCCTATTTATTCTACATTCTGATACAGTAAAATCAGCTGCTTTCTGGGTAACTGTGAATAGACCACTAACAAATATGGTACGTATGGACAGTAAATTTTTAATGTCTCTGGAAATATTTATAATATTTGCCCAAAATTTTCAGAAAAAAGCCTGTAGGATGAAATTAAGCAAGTGCAATGAGATGTATTGGCTTGCTTTCACCGAGTTTCATGGAGAAGTCCTGGAAAAATTGTGTATGTGATTACATGTATACTTACTTTTGCTTTAAAAGTGGGAGAACACTTTCTATTTTTCTGAAACAGAACGGCTCGGCAAGTTATAATGCTGCTCTAAGTACATGAGATTATTGCCATTGGACTACTAAAAACTAACATAAAGCAGGTACTTAGCATAACTAAGATTTTTTTTTAATGCTACAACAACCACTTGATTACTGGGCACAATGAGCTTAAAATCCAATGAGTCTACCTATTTAACTTGATAGCAAAACTCTTGCAGTGCCTTTATGCTTCGTACAATTCACAGTTAAACACACTTTTTTTTCCATCTTTTAACCCTAAAACTTAAATTTCACATTGAAAACTGCCTTCTGAAGAATGATCAATGACTGGATTGAACAAATTGCCAACAGTTCAGCACTTCTCCAAAGGTATTCACAGAGGAAGCTCTTGGCAAGAAACGCCTCTCTTCAACTAGCTATTTAGAGACAACACCTGTAGCACTTCTTGCTCAGGTCCATCCTGTTGTGGACCTATGGCATGGGAATGCTAATCCATTACCTATCTATCTATTTATCCATCTAGAGAGGTATGATCTAATAGCCTGAAAAAAAAAACAGCTGAAGAGCCAGGAATTTCTGTCTGGTTCTGAAACTCTATCGCTGTATGTATTTGGTCTCCCATCGCCTCAATTTTCCCATGTGTAAGATGGGGACAATATAAAACTGCTTGTACACTGCTTCATGCGTGCATTCTGTGAGATATGCCCAATGCCACACCTGAGAACAGCTGGGATAATATTTTCAATGGAAAGCACTACAGAAATGTAAAAAGTAGAACATTTCCATCTTTTGATCTTATGCCCTCCATTTTCTATTAGCAATAAACTCATAATCAAAGCAATGGATTCAGGAAATTATTTTACAAGGAAAGAGAGACCGAAAAAAAAAAATCTAAATAAGAATGGGGAAAACCTTAGTTGAGCAACCAGGAAGAGTAGTAGTTTTAATTTTAAAAATTTTCGATATTCATGCATCGTTATGGGCATTATGAGTACAAATACCTGCCCTGTGGCTTGTAATAATTATCATTACGGTAGGTAGATGAGCTATCCCTTACTCCTAGCCAAACCCATGGTGGATTGTACCTTGAGAGACAGTAGGAATACAAATTAAAATATTACTGAATTTCACATTGGTATAGAGCCTTTCATTCAAAAGTTATTATCTATTATGCAAACTGACCCTAGTGGAGACCTCTCCAGCAGGGTAGGCCAGAGCGGAAGAGTCTTTTGAAAGACAAGGAGCAAGTTCCCTGTGCCTGCAGAAATACCTGGCAGTGCAGTGATGAAGTCCCGCTGTAACATGGGTTTGAGGTATGAGTTTATATGTCCATGCTGGTAGTGACACATCTGGGAGATGAGGTGCTCCACAAACTCCACCTGGTCAGACTCAGACCACTGTTCAAAATACTTGACGCAGAGTTCCTTCTCCTTCTCATAGCTTGCAGACAGTTTTCTTTGCTTGGGCACAATCATACTGGAAGTGCCATTGGCAAGTTTTGTCTGTAAACAGGAAGGAGAGAAACAACCCAAATCACATATATGAAAAGAAACTCAGGCAGTTTCACAGTATTTCAGGGGGAAGATAACAGAAGGGAAAAAGCAGTCTGATACACAAAGCTGGCCAGGACCACGTATCCCATTTGGTGCTGTCAGCTGGAGCGCAGCCATGGCGAGCCGAGGTCCCTGCAGGACAATGCAGGGGCTCATGCCAGAGCTGCACACAAAGGACTCTGGTTAGATGGGAAACCCCGAGCAGCAGTGTAACATACATGCAATTTTATTTATCATGTACACAGTAAAACATTTGGATTCCTAATCTATATTTGCCAGTTATTTCAAAGCACCAACAGAAAACTGTTATTTGTACTCTGGTTTGGCTTTTTTTTCCCCCCTGAATAATGGATTGCTGCTACAACTCATAGGGAATGCATGAAATGGATGAGAAAAAAATTGAATTACACCTTGAGAGCAAAGCCATCTAAAATACACCCTGCTATTTGGTATATACTTCTTTCATAGAATAAAATATTTTCAGCTTTCTGAGCACTGTTAATATCTTGTCACAAGGAGTCAGCTCAGGGAAGAGTTTCAGGGACAAAACAAAACACAGACGTTTCAATTTACAACTTGATAGCAAGATATAATTCTGCTTTCTAAATGATTTAACTGGAAGAAAAGTGCACATTTTGCATTGCAAGGATATCCTTTGTCCAACTAAGATTAACAGTTTGCTATACTGGTTAAATAGTTTTTATTAAATGCTGAAAACATGATTTTTTCTCTTTCACTGCAACAGTTTAACACCAGACAGCATTATAATAACAGTCAATATTATTACATCATTTTTATTGACAAAATAAATGTGGAGGTTCTTTATTAATTACCAAATAATTAAAAATAAATTGCAGATATCAGAACACATAAAACACCAATGTAGGGATGCTGTTCTATGATGATAATTCCAAGCATCAACCTCACCAGGAGACTTTATTAAATTTAAAGGAAAAATGAGTCCCTAAATCTCTCTGCAAAGATATCCAATGAACTAAATAAAATGCAAGGATTAACTGATTCTACAGGAAAAGAAAAAAAAAACAACAAAAAAGCCTTTTTTCAGTAAGTGCCAAAGCAGCAGGCTATTTAGAGATCACAAAATCTAGCTACTAGTACTGAGTTTGGAATGCAGGAATTTCTCATTTCTCAGGAGTAAATAACTCCTGAACTTCAACACTTCCTAACCCCAACCGCAATTCTGACTTTGGAACACCGAAAAACTCTTAATTTGAAAATCTACTCAACCATATAGATTTCATTTTCAAGAGAAAATGCACCTAAATAGTCTTTCTGACATTTCCAGCAGAGCTGGACAGACCTTCCTCTGGTAGAAAAAGACAGTAATTAGCTGTGATTTTTAACAAGCATTTTTTCCAACTTCTGTATTATGATTTAAGTTTCTTTGAGAACACAGAACATTGTGATCACACCATCAATGCTCAATTCTGCAGTCCAACGTTTTTAATTTTACTTTTATCACTGCTCCTCCCTGCAAATGTGTGGCTTTGACTTTCTGTGTTCAGTAAGATCATGCAAGACAAGGATTATGAGTTACACTTTCATTCAGTCCTCACATAGACAATACTGACTGCAAGCAAGTCGTAGAGCAGCAGGAAAGAAAAACTCTCTCTTGGGCCAACTTTATATACAGAGAAATCACTGAAGGGACTGTGGGCATGAAGTCCTATGAAGGGACTGTGGGCATGAAGTGTGAAAGACTGGACTTTTTCTAGCAAAGTCCACAGTGGGCAACAGCCTGGCAAAACATGATTAATGCTGGAGTGCACTGAACATCTGTATTAAGTGATCTGGTCATTTCTGGCAAAACAGACATCCCTGTAAAATGCTGGACTAAGACACTGGGGAAATGTTGTATCCCAAAAGTTGATCTCATTTAATTTCCTATTTTATTTGCTGTGCACCTCATAACACGGGGTGTCTCTATGAAGCATTTTTTAAAAACTTAATACATCTGTCTTTTAATCTGAGAGACTGTGAAGTCTGACTAATATACTAAGCCTGAGCAGAGAAGGTGCAGTTCCTTTCCTGGGGTGGCACCACGTTCTGGCCTTTCCTTGCCCTCTGAGCTCCCTTCTCCCAGCAGCCTTCAGCTTCCCAGTTACCTCTAAACATTGGTTTGACGTATCAAACAGAAGTGGCAACATCTGCAGAAACAAGTGATGGCTTATGTGTGTACAAATAGATTGATCCCAAGCAAACTCAGGCTTCTTGGATAGTAACTGAAGGAGTACTCATCCAACTACTTGGATGAGTAACTGAAGGAGTCCGTTGACCAACACCTGTAACAGCTCTGGAAGTGAAACTCCAGGTTTATGAAGTAGTTCTGCTGAGAAGAACACATGTTACAGTGTTTATGTCCAAACTAGTGGACATGGGAACTCTGTATGTTTTAGGTTCATAGTTAAGATGCATTATTACAATGAAACTTGAGACTTGCACCCTCGCCTGCTCTGGTTTCTCACCAAAACAAGTGAGGACAAGCTCAGAGGTAGCCATAGTGTGCCCAGCAGGTCCTGTGCAAGCAGGGAATCAAGAGGTCAGGACATGCCATGAACACACTAGTTCTGCAGAACAGAGACTGACAGGTCTCCCAAATCATTCAAACTACAGTTCAGAAAAAAAATTCCAGAATTTCAATTTGAAGATTTCTGAAAATCCACTGGCAGTTCAGTGAAAAAGGCCTGTTAGCAAAAAAAAAAAAAAAAACAAGCATCAACAAAAACAATGACATCAAGCATCTGTATTATTAAATTGTCTACAGCCTCTTCCCTCTCTTGGTACAAAAATCAGGCCTCATCTGAAAAACAAAAACCTGTTCCACATGCCATCCATACTGCTAGGGTAAATATCCATCAAAATGCACTATATATGGTCATGATTTTTATAAGCTTCACTTCCCAATGTGGCAAAGAAGAATAAGCACTGGTAGTCCATCATCTGGGAGGAAATTTGGGTATAGCAGAGCAAACTATTAATTTGGCACAGATTAAGCTTTACTGACTCCCTTTTCACAAAGCCCTGTAGGTGAGGGCTGAGAGGTGCCCCAGCTGGCTCTGGACACCATGACTCATCTGCAGGAACAGTAGAGGTGTCCTCCTACAGCGGTGATCCCGAGCTCATAAGCTGTGCCAGGAAACCTGGGGGATTGAGTGCCTCAGGTTGGTACTAGCTCAGGGATCCACATACTATGCTCCACTGCAGCCCGTAATTACAAGACCATTTCTTCAAATGGCTACATTTAACACAAAGCACATTTGTATGCCCAGTGAAGTAGAAGAGGACTAATATATGAAAAGACTTTAATCTAAATAATGGCTTGCAACTATAGGAAGGTGTAATATTTCAACACAGATACATAAAGACTGGAAAAATCGAGTGTTATGCATATAAAACGAAACAGCTATGGTATATCACAGCTGTAACCCATACTTGACAACCAAGGTTACTTTTGTTTTTGTTCAGTAGAGGGGACCAAGGAGCCTCCTAAAGCACAGAAAAACAAACACCAGCACAGTTCTCTGACTGTAGTATAGCAATAGTGTTTGCCCACCCATATGAGTGGTCACAACTTTTATATATTTAAAAAAACCCACCATCATATCCTCTAATCATAGAAGAGGACTTTGCTCAGGCACTTTCCACAGGGTAGATGAATTTAGGTTGTATGTTTCTTAAGGTAAAAAGACATCCCTTAAAATAAAAAATAATTTAAAAAAAATAAAAAAAAATTAAAAAGAAGCTGTCTCCTAGAATATCAAGAATGGCTTAAATGACCACAGCAAGGTTTGGGATCTTCTGAACCTTCAAGACATTTTCATGTTGAAGCTCTGAAAAGACTGAGATTAGACACTAATGCAAACTTCAGTTTCTCCCCAGACAAAAGGAGGGATCTTTCCTTCCACATTCCAGTACTGAAAGGCCACAGTGGGCTTCTCCCCTCCTTCTGGGACTCACTGGGACTACAGGCTCTGACACAGAGAGATGTCCTCTACTACATCTCTGCAACTGCAGCATTTTACCTCCAACTGCTTGCACCACCCATTGTGGTTAAGTCCCTGATCTAGACAGAGCCACCTTAACAGGAATTTGGATGGGTCTTAGTGAAGGGGAGGAAAAAAGAGGACATAATGTTTAATTATAAGAAATGATTGAAATAGGCACAGACATACCCCGGGTGCCTCTGCACTGCAGCAAGCTCTAAACTTGTTATCGTTAATGGTTTAAATTTCACTGTGCTAATCATTTCAGGACACAAGCCTTTCTTGATAATCTAATGAATTATTCCAACATCCTTCAGCAAAAAAAATCCTCCATGACAGCACTAATTACAAGACGTTTTCCCAGTGCTTATGTAAAATATGACAGAGCAGCAGCTTAGGGAATTGCAGAAAACTGCTTCTAATTTCCACTGAGAAACTGACAAACACCTCTCTTTCATCTCTCCCAGCTCTCAAGTAAGATTTAACTTTCTCATTTAGTTAATTACCGAGTGAGGATCATCATTTTCCCGGATCGGAGCGGCACAGAGCCTTTATCGTGTTAACTTGTGAACTTGATCGATGGCTGCTGCTAAAACTTAATAACTTCACCCCCTGGCAAATTGTAAGATAAATATAATAGGAGAAACTCTGACAGTAAAAACCTGCCAGAAATGAGCGCTGTGTTTATGTTTCTTTGCAGGCAGCAAAAAAACAACCGACAGCTTATTACTGGGTGCGTGTTACTTATATTTAAAAGACTCCAGGCAGTTAACTTTCTGCGTACTGTTCAAACTTTACTCAAAAGATAAAAGACACTGGGGAAAAAACCCAAGCAATGGGATGACAAAGAGAGGAACCATGGAGGTGTATGTATGTCCAGGGGCCGGGGCAAGGGGGGAAAAGACAGAAACTTCACAATGAAAGCAAAGCCACGTTTGTCTCTATATCCTGAGTATTCTTCAAGATGGACCACATTAAAAATGCCCACAACACATCCAAACATGAAGCTAGTTTCACCAGCTCGGGAATTCTGAAGCATTTTAGAAGCACATGGGAAAAGCAGAGGGATTAAAAAGTATCAATGTGGACACAAGATGATTCGATTTGATGCCCACTGCAGAGCAATCTGCAAAGCTGCACTTAGCCAAGAGAATCTCAGCTTGGTTGGCTTTTCCAAAGTTACTTGCGTGGCCATGGGACTGCTTGCTATTGCCCATGATGAATTACCACTCAATACCACTCTCATGTAGCAATGTAACAAAAATGGTGAAACGGAGCTGAGAATGTATGCCAGGCCTCCACGCTAAAGGGCAGAGCTAGTTATTTGAGAATCCTGTTGGAAGGGTGCTGTTTGCATGGCCTAAAGGCAGTAACAGCATAATTAAGAGGATACAGGTTCAATTTATATGGCTGGTTTCTTCTTTTTTAGGCTTGTAATTACCAAATGCTGCAGAACTGATTCCCAGACTGCCAAGACTAAGCAAAGAGGAAAGAAGTTATTTGCAGTTTCTCACTGGTAGCTTCCTATAAAAGAACTCCTTTGCTTTGAGAACTGGGGGGTGGTGAGGGGTTGTCTCACCCTAAAGAGCAGGATCCCATGAGCCATAGCACCTGAGAGACATGAGTAGGGCAGCCAGCTCCTCATTTTTCTCCTTCGCAAGGATGAATCTGTTTTTCCAGTGTTTGAGTTGACAGCAAGGCTACAATGCTAAGTCATTAAACAACTCACTCCATTTACTTTTATTTTTAAAGCTCAGTTTAGAATCTACCCATTTCTGCCCGCCTTCATCCCACGTAACAGCCTCTGTGAGGTTAACCATGGGTTTAGCACATATATGGACTTACTCGCTCAGTACTGAATTACTTTCCACGCTGCAAAGCTCACTGAAACATTCTGCAAATCGAACATAACCCAGAAGTAGATGATCATCAATCACGTCTGAGAGTCAAAAAGAAAGCACCATGAAAGAAACCACAGCATCTTTACTGTTTATTTCCAAGAAAAAACTCAAAATACGCATACCAAAATTACCAGTGCCCAAGGAACTAGCCATTTTGCCTGTCTGGGGCTTTAGGCTGCTTGTCCACATCTGGTTTCTAATCATACTGCAGAAAAACTTTGATAAGAAAGGATACATCTAGATGAAAGATCACTGGAATTATGCTGGACACAGCAGGCCAACCTGCTGCACTTTCTGAAATCCTGGGAGGGCAATAGTTTTCAGAGGTACCATCTAAGTACCTCTGATATGGTGTCAGCCTGGAGGGCACCTGGCTAAGGATAGATATTACCTCAGAATCAGAAGAAAAGGAGAAGGCTGGCTTTGTTTAGGGCCAGAAAAAGCTGCAGACACCAGAAAAGTAACATGCTGAGTCTCTCTAGGCACTGGGGAGAGAGGACTGAGCTATGGGCACTTGCACATGGGCTATTCAAAGAGCAGCAATAATACCTTGCTGAAGAAGCTGCTGCCCTCCCACACTGCTACACAGTAAACAGCAACAGGGAGAGGAGATTAAAAAACTATTCTTTTAAGTTAATACTTAATGTTTCAGACAAACTAATAAAGTTTAATTGTCTGGAATCTCATCGCTCTTACTGTAAACTTTCCTTTGATATAGGTCTCCCACCTAGATTTTAAGTGTTGACAAAAACCTCCAAAACAAAATTTCTCTGATGCCAGCAATGGATGTGAATTGGGAGTCCCTCTCCTCCTCCTCCCTTATCTCCAAGTTGTCTTTGCAAATAACAAGCACTGGTGAGAAATCTGCTTGCATCAGCACAGCACTGGCATATGTTACTTTCCCAAACCAAATGCATATCTAGACATATGGGGGGGCGGGGAGGGCAAACACCATCACTATTAAAGAGCTAGATTTCAGAGCACAACTTTTAGTAGCTGTGAAATGATCATGCACAAATTTCAAAGCAGATCCTCCAGTAACAGCAAATCACTTCCACTGGAAACCACTAAAGGAAATGCCTTCTTCCTTGGAATAGCTACCAGAACCAGAGTTGAACTGCTGGGACGATTATGTGTTATTGCTGTTAATGGAGGGAAGGAATATGCACATTATCACTTGGAGAACCAGTCTACTAAAATCATCAGGTAATGGCCAGTAGCAGCAAAGGGCTCATTTACAGCAGGGAAAGGTGTAAGTAAGCTATGCTCTAAGCAGCAGTTTCATAGTTTTCTGGAACAGTTGCTTCTGCTTTTAAAACACTCAAGCATGATCTACTGCCTGAGTGAAGTTTCTCTTTATGGGTCTTACTGTTGATTTTCTTCTTGCTTCAAGTGCTTCCTTAATTCGGAAAGAAAAGCAGTCAGGAACAGGTAGGTAGACTCAAGTGATTCAAAACATGGCTGAACAGTGAAGACTAGTACCACTGGGAACAACACACAGATGGAGAGAATGACCGAAAAGACCTGTTATCTGCTCTCAAGAACACTATTGAGATTTTCAAATCACTTGGTTCTGCCTGTGTAAAGCTTTTGTCATCAGGAAATACAAGCCCTCCAAGACAGTTTACCCAGTATTATTTTCCATGAGTTTTTTCCTTGGAGATGCATTTTGCTACCAACAACAGAGGGAACAAGGACATCAAACTACCTGGCCAAGGCAACATGAGTGATTCAGAACTGGAAGTTGTGAATATATATGCTGGATATCATACAGCACTTCCCAGCTACGGGAGTATCACGTATTTCCAGGGATACTGGAGAGATGCAACGAACAAAAACCCAATAGCATTCTGAAGAACCTCAAGATTCATGTATGTGCCTTGCTCCCATTGCAAATGTACTCCTTGGATCTGTCAGCAGAGTTGGCTACATGAGCACTCCCTAACCTATTTCAGTCAAAATAAGCTTGTTAGCAAAGACCTGCTATTTAAACTGTCTACTCTAAAACATCTCATCTTAACTGAAAGCAGGTTTGCAGTTTTGCTGACAGATCCTGGAGGGCAGCAACCTGCATCAGCAAGGCAAAGGCTGAGTGGTATTCTTTTCTACCAGTACAGCTAGACCTAGTAAGAGGACATCTCATCAGCTCACACTGGTTGATACCAATACTACTGCTGCTAGCAGCCACCACAGAGGTAGCTAAAAGAGGACAAATCCATTAAATACTCTTATACAATGTTAAGTCAAAGCTGGTCAGTGGGCTGCAGCCAAAATCTTCGACAGAGTAAGATTATCCAATGAACACTACCTTCTCAAGATGAGCCGTTCTGACAACCTTTCAGCCAAATGTTACATTGTGGGCAAACTGGGGTGCTTCCCATGAAAGACCCCTATGATTGCTAAGGAAGTTGGATATGTTTGGCCTATAGAATACTGGGGGCTATCTACTAGCCTAAGGGAGGTTACAGAGGAAAGTGAGGCAGAATCTTTTCAGAAAAGTGTGTAACAAAGGAAGAGGGGCAACACGAACAAGCTATAGCAAGCAAACTCTGGACATTAAAAGGAAGACTTTTAAAAATATGAGTGACAAGGTTCTGAGCAAAATGAAATGGTTGTGAAGGTAATCCTCCTCTGAATAGGCAGTGGGACTGGAGACCTCCAGAAGTCCATGCTACCTAAAGTTCTCTATGACTTTGTATCTTAAGATTGTGTTGGTCCATTCTTTCACTGGTGTCTGGCAAGAGATTCATGACCTGAGGAAAAGACTCCAAAAATACAAGGTAAAGGCATTCTTGAATGAATTCTCTCTTTTCAGAAATTGCATTATGTTGGGAAGGCCAAATGCTGTTGATATGTGAAAGCACAGGACAGAGGAAAGGCAGAACACAGTACCCTCTGCAACAAGTGACCAGCTCTACCCATAACAATGGTTCAGGAAGGCATATTCAGCTTCAGTGCTTTGTCCCCATCAGCTGACACTCAAACTGCACAATTTGGAAGCCCAAGTCACAGACTACTGCACTGTGCATTCCTTCCTGGCTTAGTGTTACACTGCCAATAATCTTTCAAAAAAAATCCCTTAAACTAAATAAGGGAGGGAGGTTTCCAGTATTCCTCTTTCTACAGTAGACCAAATAAAAGTGGAATTGTTTGAATATAGCATATACGCAAGATAACATCCCCAGTAAACTGTGGCAAAACAGGACTGCTAACCTCACTTGGTCGTTCCCCATGCTGTATTTTCTAAATATTGTTCTTTCACTCAAAGGCATGTTTCTGCTATTCCTTTTAATATGTTTATTAATAAACATTGAAAATAGTATCAATTCACCTACATTTCCCATTCTACAAATACAAGCCAAGTTCTCTTTTCTTCTTTTCATCCCATTACTGAGAGTTACTTTCCTATCATATCAAGAATGTAATCAGTGTGGAGGATGCGATATGAGAAATTTCTCCCATCCTCATGCACTGATGCATCTCATTGTAAATTTATCTAATAATCACCAACCCTTTCTATAATTTCCACTGTAATAATTGGCTAAACATCTAAGAACCAATTACATGGTGAGTAAAGTAGCTTCTCCTTCCAACAGTTTTAAATGTATTCTCTTTCAAATATCATTAGGTCTTCTATTTTGAGAATTGTCCTCTTTCGTGAAAAGAAAGGACTGTTAGACTTTACCATTGCATGCTATTTGTTGAACACCTCTGTGATACTTCTCACTTGTTTTCTGTATTTTCAGGTAGTTCGCAATAGTATTAAATCTAATAATAGGATACTTGCAAACACATTACTCACATCTTCTCCTTTAATAAGAGCAATTTGGGATCACGGAGGAAAAACCATATGCAACCTTCTGCAACAAACCAAAATTAAATGTCAAGAGAAGTCAACGCTTCCTACCACAGACCAAACTCTCAGATGCACCACTGGCAGTCTGTTCCTCCGATCGAGGGGTTAGAGCTCCCTCTAGCACTCTCCAAACAGAAGAGCCATAGAGGCTAAGCTATGACTATCTGACCTCACCCAAAGCGGTATTGGGTGGTGTTGTTCGTAATTTTTATTTGATTTACTTTTTGTAGTCACATGAAAAATTAAGAACACGTCCACTAGTTTATCTGAAATTCAAGAGAAACAAGTGTCATGAGAAATTCCCTGTATAATCGATTAAAAATACTCAAGATTGCTATAATTAACTGATCTCTATTTTAAAATGTAATTCAGGACAAGCTGAAGGATTATCATGTCAACTGTGTGTACAATGTGAAATGTAGCAAGAAATTTAATGAAAAAGTTGTTGAAAATTTTCAATTTTCATGGTATAAAGAAGTCTTGCTACTTCACCCCCGCCTTTCATCTGACAAACATCCCAATGCACTGACTGCAGTTGTGAATTACGTTTTTCTATTTCATCATTAAATATTGAGTAATGCAGTTTAAGTAAAACTGAAAAGGTGTAACTGCTGAGTTCTGCACAACACTGAAGACAGAGAAACATCTCATGACAGAAAGAGTGTCAGCCCTTTTTAATCATAGGTTATTACTTATTAATTCTTGATAAACTGAAAGCTGGAAGTACAATGTAAAAATGAGAAAGGAAGATGGGAGCCAAGTCTTTTGAGTTTTACTACCAACTCTCTGCCTTCCTGTGCTGCCATAGGCAAGTCACTCCTCTTCATTTCACAAGGCTATCAGTTAAACAGATGTATCCTAACACACTTTACACAGAGACAAAGCACTGCTTAATGCTGGAAATGACTTTGGAGGCCTCTGCACAAAAGATGCTTGAATAGGGCAATGTCACAAGGTGACACCATACCACACAAGTGTAAACTTCACCTCAAGCACCAGGAAACAAATCTGTCACTTCAAAACAAAACAAAACAAAACAAAACAAAACAAAACAAAACAGACTTATTAGTAAAGGCATGGTCTGGACTTCGCCAATTAGAAGAAATACAGCTGAACTGAGTGTTTCCACAGCCTTCCAAAGCTGAATCAAAAGTTGAGTGTGTTAAGAGTCTTCTCACACTGAGACACAGCACCCAGATACCACTCCAAAATCTATACAGACATGGCAGTAACTCACTTTCCCCCGAAGACAAGCACCCTAGGGAGGATGCGCTTTAGTTAAGTTCCTTTACTCATCACAGCAATTCTGATGTGTAACCACCAGGGGACTTCTGAACATTGCCTGGCTTCAGAAGTTTGTGATTTTAATATTAGTATGTGACAGAGATAAGGAAATACAATAGGATGTGCTAGGCTATCCACAGCTACGTTTTATGGCTCTGACAAGTCCAGTAAGAAAGACTAGAAGTAACCAGACCCGAGCAGATGACAGACGCACCTGACCAAAACTTCCCAACATTGCTCGCCCATGTCCCTCAGTCCCATCTGACAGCTGTCCTTGCCATTTTGGGCCCGAACTCTGTACACAGTCCTGCTGCTGCACCCAAATCCTGACACACAGACCCTCCTCCCACCATACAGATGGCATTCAAGACCGTTCCTCTTATCCCCTTAAGAGGACGTGGAGAAAAGTGCTGGCAACAACCTCCCTCTCCCCACACTTCTCGCATGTGGTGCAAGAGGATTACAGTCCGATATCTGACCTGTCCAGCAGCAATGAAAGGGCATTTGAAGTGAAAGCAAGACCTCTGCAGCTGCAGATTTGTTAGTGATGCTGGCAGCCTTAAGCTGCGTGCCTCTCAGGCTGACACTGCAGTCCACCTGTGCTCCCCACACCTCTACATAGCTGTGGCTTGGATCCAGATGAGAGACAGGTAAGAAGTTGTGCTGACCCAACTGCAGTTCAAGACATCACCAGCAGTTCCCCCACACACATGCCCAAATAGTGAAACTTTTGAGATCTCTGATCACTTTTGTATATTAGAAGCAATATATCTCCCATCCTCTTCTAGGGAAACAGCTTGCAGCTCTTGTCTTTGTGTCTTTGTTACTTCCAAACTGTGTAACTTGATGAGGCTCTTCGTGTTATCTTAGGAGAGAATGGCAGGCAGCAGCAAGGGCCAAAATGAAGCCCTTCTCATACATACTCTTAAGTGGTGGCTTAGTTTCCGAGTGTAGTGGGAGACCTAAAACTGTAAGGCAGATGTTCTGCATATGTAAAACTCAGGCAAAGCAGGTATCTAGCAGTGGAGCTTAACTGGAACTAATGAATTCAATACTGACCTTGCTCTGAGCAGAAGTTTGGGTCTCCTGAGGTCTTTTCCAACCTAAGTGTTTCCAAACTCACTGTCAAAGTTCATATATACTTGACAGGCTTTTGGAAAGAAAAGTGATTCAGACTTTGACTGAAGCCAAGTTATAGTTATCTGACGTTGATGCATTTCATTTATCATTAGCAAAATCTGAAACTATTTTTAAAAGACACTGTATAGAGAATTATTTTTTATAAGACTTTCCAACTCTGGGGTTCACAAGCCTTTGCTATTGTATCACTCATTTGTTGCAGCAACAAATACCAGGTTCTTAAAGAGTACTGCAACACTCTGACTTTACAATATGAGAGTATGCAGTATTCAAGGGACCTGTTTAAACATACAGTCTTGACTTTCAATTTCATGCCTCCAACTATCTAAAATTTTTCAGAAACTGTCAATTTTGTTATGATGCATGTGTTTTTAAGAACTTCAGCTGATTCTCTCCACAAATCATTAAGTTCCAAACTTAGCTTCACTTGTGACCTGAACCAGTCTCAAAACTCAGGTCTCAAACAACGAATTAATTGACTGTGAAGTCTAATCATCTGTAATCTTTTAAATCAAATCTTGAAATACCCCCATTACAACCCACCTCAGAACTGTTTGGGATTACAAATTATGATCCAGAAAAGGGCTGACAGATTTAAATTAGCATGGCAGGAGAACAACCAAATTCAGCTCTGTAGTTTACACAATTTTGTAAAATCCAGTGACTCGAAAGAAAACAACAAATGCACATAATCAGCATTAATTAAGCAACATTTTTATTACCTACAATCAAAGATCTATAAGGAAGGTTTACTTGTCAGAGACAGAGCTATTTTTGCTGAGAAATTACAAGTCTTAGTTAATTAACAATCTAATTTTTTGTAGTATAGTTGTTAAGTGTTTTTCACTTTTATTTTCCTCTAAATGAATGTTAGTCTAAACACAAAAGCTATTCTTTAACATGACAGAAGTGGGGTCAGAAAAACCAACGCTAAAATATTTTAATCATCATGTATTTTAACTAAATTCTCAGTTTGTTGTCACTGTTTATAAGGGGTTTTTTTTTGTGCTGAGAAGCAACAGGAGTTTCTCACACTTTATGGCTATAAGAAGACAGTTAAATCTGAATCTGTGCACACATATATAGGACAGACCTATCATATTTCACAAATTCAGGGTACCATGAAGGCAAGTTTGCCTGCTGGACACAGGACCCAAACAGCCTGGCTACCTGAGTTGAACAGTTAAGGACTATTGGGCCTGTCAAGATTCATTACTAGAGTAAAATAAGTAATTGCAGCTACTTTGAATACTACTTTCAGGACTGTGAGAGCAACTACTTGGTTGCTCATTTTTAATTTTCCTCAACAGTAAGGCTCAGCAATGTATACAGTGAGCATTGCTGTCTCCCACCAAGCTGCAGCCTTAACTAAGCCATCGGTTACAAGCAACAAGGGACTGCCTGCCTGCCTTGCTGAAGTTATCCTAGGTATGAGCTTCCACAGGCAGACTAATTCAAATCTATTTTTGTAAATTACAGATAGTGTTAAATATACATGAAGGAAAATATAGAACAGTTGCTTTTACTGCACAACATGAGTTATTTCCCATTCCAGGTTCCCTCCGAGAAAACTATAAATTCTAAAATCTGCCAATTAGTGGCAGCGACTACTGGTGATTCTGTATTCCAGTCAAGCAGTAGTATTGCTGAGTACTGAAAAGGGCAGAACAATGTTCCAGGAGAACTAAGGGACCATGATACCTGACAATAACAAGTTGGAGGATGCAGTGATTTGCCTAATTTTCCTCTTCTTTTCAGAAGAATGCAGGTTGTGTCACTGCCTTAAATAACAGTTAAACCAGAAGCTTTGCATCAGCCAGAAGAATTAGATTTTTACATGTATGTAAGACTGTCAATAGCTGAAGTACAGTTAAGGGCAATAATTCGACAATTTCTAAGAGAGTGATCGAAAAGTAAACATGAATAAATTCCTCCTAGAAAACAAACTCCTCAACCACAAATGCTCAAACATCTTCATAGTCTTTCTTTCATTTCTTAAATCATGCCACTCCTCAAGGACCATTTAATTTGTCCTAATAAAACAAAGAGGACATGACAGCTCTCTCAAAATATATGGGGATAAACATCAAAAAGGGAACAAGAACTACTAAAACAAAAAGAAGAAACAAGTCAAAGAACCAGTGGTACAATCTCTCTATGAATAAACTAGCTTGGAAACTCAGGAGAGGATTTCCAGTCATTACAATATCTGGGTTCTGGAAACATCTTCTGAATGAAATAGAGTGGAAAAAAGATGGCAGATCAGCCCCTAAGTGGTTGTAAGATGAAAATCCATGAGTTCACTAAAGGGACAAAATAGTATCTGCAAGACAAGAGACTGGAACCTCTGAGGAACCCGTGAAGATCCAGAAGGTAGAATAATAGAATCATTAGGATTAGAACAGCCCTCCAAGATCATCCAGTCCAACTGTTAACCTAACACTGCGAAGTCCACCACTAAACCATGTCCTTAAGTGCCACATGTACAAACCTTTCAAATACCTCCAGGTCTGTGACTCAATTTTCCTGGGCAGCCTGTTCCAATGCTCCTTAATCCTTTCGGGAAAAGAATTTCTCCTAATATACTAATGTAAACCTTCCCTGGCACAACTCGAGGCTATTCCTCTTGTTCCTACTTGGGAGAGGAGGCTGCACCTGCCTTGTTACAACCTCTTTTCAGGTAGTTGTAGAAAGCATTGAAGTCTCCCCTTGAGCCTCCTCTTCTCCAGACTAAACACCTTCAGCTCCTTCAGATGTTCCTCATATCACTTGTGCTTCACATCCTTCACCAGCTTTGCTGCCCTTCTTTGGACTTGCTCCAGCACCTCAATGTCCTTCTTGTAGTGAAGGGCCCAAAACTCAACATGGGACGTGAAGTGCAGCCTCACCAGTGCCAGGTACAGAAGGCACTTCACTTTATGGAACCCCATACAATTGGCCTCAGCCCATCAATCCAGCCTGTCCCCATCCCTCTGCAGAGTCTTCCTATTCTCCAGCAGATCAACATTCCCACCCAAGTTAGTGTTGTCTGTGAACTTACTGAGGGTGTGCTCCATTCCCTCATCCAGATAATCAATAAAGATACTAAACAGAACTGGTCCCAATACTGAGCCCTGGGGAACACCACCAGTAACTGGCCACCAGCTGAATTTAACTCCATTCACCAGCCACTATTTGGGCATGGCCAGTTTCTCCAGGAGCATGCTGTGGGCAATGGCGTCAAAGGCTTTACTGATAGGCAGACACACCCACAGCCTTCTTTCATCACAGAAGATCACACTGGTCAAGCAAGACTTGCCTTTCATAAACCCATGCTGACTGGGCCTGATCACTTGGTAGTCACATGTGATGGCACTCAATCTGCTCCATGATCTTCCCTGGCATCAAGGTCAGACTGACAGGCCTGTAGTTTCCTGGATCCGCCTTCCAGTCCTCCTTGTATAACAAACCAGAAAATGTCTTGTTCTGCAAGAGGACATTCAGCCCCTTACAGCTCAAGATTATACTTGAGAAGGCACAGATGTAAACTTGTTGATGGTAACTGAGCAAACTGGCTTTCTTAAGTAGCGAACATTGATGAGACTGTGGACTTCACTCTGTTAAATACACAAATGTGGAGCTTCATTCCTCTCTCATGAATGACAGGAAGAAACATCAATTTTCAGTCTGGCATGTGCCCACTGAGCTTGAGCATACCTGAGATATATGAAGTGTACAAACTACACCTTTCCACTATGCGCTAAAGAGCCAAGTTGCACATGACACACAGGAACACTAGTTATTCTGGTATGGTTTTATCCATTGGACTCACCTCCAGGAGACTCACAGGTAACTTCAGACTGCCCTGAGGCCATATTCATTATGTCTGTAGCTGGTTTCACAGGATTTGCCTCATGATCTCCAATAATAAATGTATTAAATGGGAACAGAGAATATCTCTTCTCATACCTTCACTGACCCCAGGTAAACCCTTGCAGCATCTGAGGCAAATGTTTAAGCTCTTCATTCATGTGATGTTTTGATGTTAGATGAAGATATGATCCAGATGTAACACAAGTGACCTCAGAGTCCCTGGTATGGAGGCACTTTTGCTGGAGGAGTTAGCAGCAAGTCACTTACCACTGATTGGGAAGATCAGGCTGCGATCTGCTGGGCAGCAAGCTGTTTTAAATATGAACTCCATTTTCTCCAGGGACAACCGTCCACTGTTTTTACAGTTAGAAGAAAAGTTACATGGCTGATTTCAACATGGTTGCTGTCTTGTGCCTTTAAATGACCAGTTATCTGAGCAGAGATGGCAATGGGTATCTGTGGTTCTTGGGATCGCAAAGAGGGAAAAGTCAGACAGGTGCCAGCTGGAACCTGGTATCACTCCAAATCAACTCTTATGACCATCAGGATCAAAACCTGTCCTGCCAGTCAACAGTAATTTAGTTTGAGAGAACAAAGACAATTTGAGTCACTTGAGGTCCCACATAAGATGAAGAGATTTCTAGCTCAGTATCAGAAAACTCTGAAAGAAAATGTGTCTACACCTGAGGACAGGATTTGAAGCCTGTTGATCTGGTTTTTCACATTAGAAGGGATTCTACATGTCAGCACTTGGTCCAAAGAGGTTACTATAATAATAAATGCTCAGAAATAAAGGTAATTATGTATTTGGAAGTAAATTGAGAGCAAGACATAGAGTTCTCCAGTGAGAACTGTTTTATTCTATTAAACATTATTGTAGGATATGAGACTGCCAACTCAACAGTGCTGCTCCCATTTTCCCACTGATAACTTATCTATGCAATGTATAAATTCACATTTCTCTTACCCCACCTTCATGGGAACTACAAGATATACTGTAGGAACTAGTACTTCAATGTATGTATTAATTTCATTAGTACAGCTAAGGTTTTATAATCTCTTTAAAGACAAATTACATTCTGTAACAGTTAATAAGTAACTGTTCAGCATTAAACCCTTAATAGGTGAACTTACAAAATTATTTGTCTTTAAATAAATGTTCTCCTTGTGTTTTAATATTATTAACAAAAGAAGTTTGATGTACTTACATTTTACAGATCAGATACCATGTTTCATTTTTCAAGAAACAAAATTACTATATATCACATGCTGACTCATAGTCTGCATATGAGAAGGGGGGGGGCAGTTAAATTCAAGTGAAAATTCTGAATGTTCCAAACTTTAAGCTGTTTCACCTATAATAAATACTACTACATTAAGGAGAGAAGGATTTCTGGAGAGAGTAATACTGATTATACACCTTACTTACAAAACCTTTAGATATATGAGATTTGCTATTACTTTTCAAACACACAAAAATCAAATTAAATTGAGTCTGTAAATTATGACCCAGTTTAACACAGTTTTGCTAAGAAAATAAAAAAAGAGTGAGAGAAATTGTAAAGAAAATGTTGATGGTGTTCTTTCAACAGCTAGTAGTCTGCTAGCCCTCACAGAGAAAAGAGAGAAATATATAATTGGATTGAGTAAAATATAGATAGTTTACCTAGACATAAGAACTTTCTAACACATAATGCAAAAAGGATTGGTTTTGGCTTCACCAACAGCATTCAGGAAGGCTTTCAGTGTGCTGGACAATGCATATATATTCTAGGAAGGGCACACGTATGGGATCTACCAAGTCCAGCTTTCTGCTCAGGACCATTGGGAACTTCTGTTACTTAAACACGGCCTGGTGTGACCTTCATTCCTTGAGAGCATGTTTCTAGAAAATGTGTTTACTGGCGGTTCTTTGAAAGCTACAGAGTACGGCGAAAGAGAAGGAAGGGTTCTGGGCAAATTTCTTCCTGTATAGGCTCTAGTTACTTAATGATTTTCTTTATTAGGTCCAAACTAGGTTGGCTTGTCCATACAACGTGCCCTGCAGCAGCATGTCCTGCAACAGCTTGTACAGGGATTCTGCGTAGCTTCCTCAAAGATGACAGCTACCACTCTCCAGAGAGGAGTCTCAGATAGGTAAGAATCTCTTTAGATCACACCCAACATGGTTGTAACCTCCTCAGAGCACACACAACATTGTCTGAGAACCTGGCTGTGCATCAAAGCCTTTGTGGCGGCCTCAGATCATCACTCGCAACACAGAAGTAGATACACTGCTCCCTGGGGGTTCCCTTTCATGTCAGTCCTGATGCTCAGAAAGTTACATTCATACAAAAAGCATTTCAAAGGGATTTTGATAAAGAGGTGATGGCTATTGAACTTGTGATTAAAACTGGTAGGAGTCCAGAAAGCAAGCCTGTACCTATGTAAAGCAGATGACTGCACTGTCAGTAGAGCTAGTGGACAGCTTTTACTCCTCGCTCTCTGCAAGTCCCCATTGGAGTGTGGGTAAGACACCCCTTTCCTCCTGAGATACTGTGCAGCTGCCTCGCAGGGTGTTGCAGAGTTATGCCCAAGTTCCCTAGGCTGACTGAGCCTCAGGAAGAAGGCACTAAGTAGAAACACTCTGTACACAGCTCTCCTAATGCTGAAAGATGGTAGAGAAAAACTTCAAGGAGATCAGATAAAAAAAGGTGAAGAAAAACACCTCAGAGAATGACCATTGCCCCAGCATGCTGTCCTCCACTCTCAAAGCAGCTCTCAAAATGAAGGCCCCAAAACAGGGAGAGTCATGCGTGGGGGTGAAAACAGAGAGACAGGAAATCTGCACAGAGAAAATACAGAATATAGGCAATGGAATGGGAAAGATATGTGAAATGATTTAACTTAATTGAAAATGGGATTAAAAAAACCAAACAACACAGAAATTCTAGCACTGATAAAACCATCAAGTTGCAAAACCCAACCAGAAGCTAGAATGAAATTATTGTATTAAGTTAAAAAAAAGAATTAAGATTAACTCTATGTTCATTTTAACATATATGTAAAGATTTACAATCTCAAGCTGCCTATTAATTCACAAGTGGCATATTTACACTATTTATGTTATTATACCCCATGTTGGGACATCCCATTACAGAGCCACGGTAGTAGCTCCATACTTAAAGTGGATTCTGCAACACATTGCATCTTTCCAGTTATTCTCCTGCAATATGATTACTTTGGGGCAAGAATTTACCACCTCGTTTCCATCCACAAGGGAATGTCTTTTGAAGCTAACAAATGGATTTAAGCAGCTGTGAAATGATTTACTGGGTCTTGAGTTTTATTAAAGGAGAACAAAAGACTTTGAGAGCTTTCAGTGTTTTATACAACAACACGAAGAAGGTTTGGTTTAATAAGTATCCACTTTTTCTTACACTTTTTCTCTTGCATCTCATAAGGATTGTATTTGACTGCAATTTGACTGCAGCCATTGGCAAGGGTATCTTTCCTAGGATGTGTGTCTAAAACAGTTTTTTGAAAATGTAGATGGACCTGGGGAGAGAGAAGATGCCACAGCAACAGAGCCCAAGTAAACATTAGGTATATATAAACAAAAATAATGCTTAAGTACAAAACATGCTTCAACTGACAGCATGTTTCCAGATTCCCAAACGTCTAATGAGGAAATGTAAAGCAGCATTATCCTCTTACAGATGAAAGAACTGAGATGAAAAAACAGAATACGACAAGGACAAAAGATATCTCAAAATCTAGATTCATAATTCCTCATCTGATATTCCTCCTGTTAGGCCTCACTGCTTACTATAAATAAGCTACTTCCTTCCTAGATTTCAGCTGTTAAAAGTAACTTTTGAACTTCCATGCAAAAAAGGGATGCTTGCCCCAAGAAACATTGGAAGGATTAATTAATGTTTGTGAAGCACTCAAACTGCAGGGGAAACCCCCAGGAGGAAGTCCATATTTCCATATTCTGACCAGGACTTGAAAGGCATGCAATAAATACAGCCCGGGGCACAGAACAAGGAATACGAATAAAATAAAATATTGAACAGCTGTTTGCTAAGTGAATACTGTTCCTTCCACACACCAACTTCTATTCCTGCCTCAGGCTGCAGGGAGCGGAGGGCAATCAGACTGAGGCTAAAACAAAATTTTACTTTGAAGGATTAAACAGTGGTGAAGTTATAAAAAATTGGAACTGCTTACTTTAGTATTTTGAACTTCAGTATTTTGTAGGAGCGATGTATCCTCTTTCCCTTTGCTCCTTTTTAAAAATCAGGAGCTGGATGTTATCTACATAGTTTTTATAGCTGGAAAGAGGATAGCTTTGTAAATCACAGACCTTTTGTACTATCTAAACCAGTTTGTGTTTCTACTATAACTATGAGTGAGGCTTGCAGTTCTGCCTGTAAAGGTTGTCTAATGTTTACTGTAAGAAACAAAGATGGTGAGATCTGCCTAGAACTAAACCCCAAGGGAAGCAAGCTCACCCACAGCAGCTTTCCCTTCCAGCACACCTGTTCACTGCTACCTACCTAAAGTAGGCAATGCTAAGTTGACAGTGGGTGTGAGCTTACAACTCACACAAACAGCCTGTACCATTGCTGGATGCAGAGTGCTGATTTTTGCCTTCTCTTGCAAACTGACAAAATTTCACTTGCCTTTCAGTATCAGAAAGTAGAATACCTAAAAGTGAAAAGAGCCTGTGTACCAATTAGAAAACTGAAAGAAAGGACACTGCACAGAGTGACAGAGATTCACACTTCTACCATTACAACTTCTTTGGATATTATGGGGAAGGACAAAAGAATTGCCTGAAGAACACAATGTAGAGAGCACAGAAGTAAGAACAGGAACTGTGGTAATCAGAAGTAGCTGGGTTCCCACTGTAAACATTATTTCATAATACTTCTTATTTTCATTCACAGAAATTGCTCCCTAATACCACTTTTTACCCCCATATTATTTTTTCCTCTTTACAAAAATAAAGATTTTCCTAAGACTGGTATTCAGATCTGACAGTCATTAATTCCAGTGTCTGTTTTTAGAATGTGCTTGAGAAGACCGTTATTTTCTCAAATCACTAGGAAAAAAAAATCAAGTCAATCTTAGCAATTACAGCAGCCAAATATTTTAAATTATAATTTCCTGTTGCTGAGTGAATAAATCAAAAAATACTGGGGCAAAAAAAAAATCCACAGAAAAATAACACAAAAAGAAGTATTAGGAAATCAATGCACTATTTGATCTCTCCTCTTTTTTTGCTGCTGAAAGCCACATGGCACACATAGTATTTTTAACTGAGGAGTCTTGTTACAAATATATGCCGAGGAATCTTATTTCAAACATATACTAAATAAGGAGAGGAGTATTAAAAAAGGCAGTCCCTTACTCTAATTTTATCCATCTCCCTCCTCTTCTTTCCTTGATGCAGTGAAACTTTAACACCAAACCCTGTCTCTCTCTCTTTTTTTCGTAAACAGTGATCAACATTTTCCTAAATGACCCCCGAAACGACCTACTTTGAAACTACTCATTAGTAACAGCCACGTTTGCAATATTAACCTGGATGTGGCTGTTTATTAAGATCTTTTAAGGGGTTTAGAATGAAGACACACTGCCGGTGTACAGGGAGCACAGAAGGGGTAATTTAAAACCCATGTTTTTCCTCCCCCTCACCGAAAACATGCCCAGCATTGTGCAGCTGTGCTGCCAGCTTCATCACTCCCTCCATCTCCACTCTTGCTAATTAAAAGGTTGATCACAGAACAATGCTCTTCTCATTAATTTCAGCTTTCTGATTGGGCAGGATTCCCGCTCGCTCCGCCTGATCTTTTCCACACTGCTGAAGTTAATGTGACAGGAGCCCGAAGATGGATTACCCGCTGCCATATTGCCCATCACCTCCAATCAGCAGCTATCGGGGTAAACTGATTGTTCTAATTTGCTCTCATTATTTTTACAATATCAGGAGAAAATAACGCACACAGCTCACTGTCAAAGCTGTGAAAATCAGCCATTAGTTAAACCCAGACACTGAGTGGCTTTATTAGAAGCACTGCAGTTTATTGATTCAGCTTCGGTAAACTAAGATAATACCTGTCCTCTTTAAATACGCTTCTTTAGGTGTATTTATGTTGCAAGAAAATATGTATTAGGATACTTCTGGAAACGCTCACTGTCTCAGCCTGTTATCTTGAGATGCTGGCAGACAACAAAGATTAAGAACAATGGAGGCTTGACTTCCACAGAATGAAGGGCAAAATATGCAGCATTATCCGCACAGCAGCCTGCCTGCACGTCTCAGCTACTATTTTACAGTTTAGATAAAAATCATCTCAGGACTAGTATGACAGGTGAATATGTAAACACACTCCAAAATCACACAAAATATGATACCACCATAAAGGTAAACACTGTGCAGGTGTAACTGTATGAGCTGCATGTACAAGGCTGACAGTTTAGGTTTGGTTTTTTATTTGGTTTTATTTGCTAAGCCAAAGAACCTGGGTAGCACAGTATCAAAACACAGGGACTGAGAGCAGGAGCTCCAAATGATAAGGGTAACTGTTTTGTAGGGGTGGGAACTATTTCCCCCCACACACAGAGGCATTGTGCTGCCTCAACTTGAGAAACGAGAGCAGAAATGTCACTCCACACTGAAGTCTCACAGGATCCCAGAGCTAAGAAATGAATAAAGTATTGTTTGTGGTATGAAGTCAGGCATTTTTACACTGCAGCGATGTTAAGAACTACATTGAAAATCCTAGACCTCTGACTGTCCCTATGCTGTATATAAAGGGACCTACTTTATTCTGCCTGCTGCCTATCTGCATCTTAGCAAAGGGAAATGCTAAATAGAGGGATTAACAGAAATATGATACCTTAAATCTCGCTAAACATAAACCTTAAACTGGTGTCTACAATGCTGTAACTTGCAATGTGTTCTAAGAGTGACAGCCAGAGTGCAGCAGACTGATTTTACTTTTAAATAATATCTAAATTAGATTAGTTCTTTGTGTAGATCTGCATGAACCAGAGGGGACATTCATCATTGTGCCAAAAAAGTTAAATTCACTGGGGTACACTCAAAGTGAATGGTTCTAGACCTACGTTTTATCTCTCAGACAAACCGTCAAGATGCTGTGCCAATATGCATGAAGCCAGCTAGGAGCTGCAAGAAAGACGAGAGAGTAACTGGATACCAGAAAAGGTCTAATTTTTCCCTTTGTAGATTATGAATTGCTTGAGACAGGACATGTGGCTTCTCTGTCTAGTAAGCACAGAGCATCCCTTTCAACACTTGAGCTTCTTTTTTAATATTTAAACGGTTTAAATATAAGTAAGGATATTCTCCTCCCTCCCCCTCCAAACCCGATGTAATTCTAGTTCCCCCTCCTCCTCCTGCTGTAATTTAAAATGCTACAATTTTCATTACTGCTTTTTAATATTTTTAAATCTTCATCAGCTAGTGCCTTGCGTTTGGGGGTTGATTTTTACTCCCTCCTAGAAAAGCCACCTCACAGCTTTATTTGGTATCTCTTTTGACCCTTGCTAATGGTTTTCTCTTGGAGGGGCGTGCCACGCTTTTCCCCTTAAAATTCCTGCACTGAAAGACTGCACCACACCACACTCCACCAAACGTGCTGATGGCACAAATTACAAGCCCCCAGCCGAACACTCCAGCCCCCACCATTCGGGCAGATTTATGTGGGCTCTTGCCGACGTTATTACAAGTCAGAGTTTATTGGGAAATTGTTACATTATGCGGAGTGTCTAACAAATTGCTTATGCTGCTATAATTGGATTACAACAGCCGCTTGCTCCCACCGGTAAGATTAGGCAAGTAGGACTCCTGCCGATCTCTGAGCGTTAGCAGTAATTTTATTTGCCTTGCCTCTCTCTTTCCTAACAACATGCCTCTTTCCCTGCCAGCTGTCTGCTGAAAAGGCACAGGCTTGTTCCTTGGCCCTAACAATGCAATTACAGCCCTGCAGATCGCACTGTTTGTGCATTAAGTACAGAGCCAAAACGAGGCGAATTGATCGTTTGACTTTTGGAGGAGCCATGTGATCTCTGTGTGCGGGTGATCCGGCATGCATCAGTGGGCAGTGCTGCAGCACACGCCTCACCATGAACTCGCTCCACACTATCTCCCCTCCCCTGTCCGCTCCCAACAGCAAAGACACTGGAGCCCACTCCACGTTAGTCCCCATCAGTCTACAAAAGCAGCCTCATTTTTAGGCGCTCTCTTGCTAGACCGAGCTCAGAACTCGTTCTGCCTTCAGAAATGTGACACTCGGCCACACCAACGGCTTCCCTGCAGTGGGGGACACCAGGAAATTATTATTCCAGTGTTTCATACCACAATATTAAGCACAAGAATTTGACATATTTTTCATACAACTTTTTCACTTCCTGTATTTGAAAAACACTGAAGACACATCTAGTTAATGTCATGTATTCTATACCATCTGAGGGTGCTGTCACTGCAGGTGACTATTTAAGAAGCAATGCTTCTTTTCACGTTTGCCCCCATTTATCACTAAAGACACTGATGACTTGGATTCCAAACAGTTTCACATTTCTAGCACAAAGGATCCCAAAGTACTTTGGAAATGCAAGTTGAGCTTGGTTCACAACACTTATCCTGGTGAACACTCCTTACAAACTTAATGTGACAGATCTTGAATGAAGACCTCAAGGCTGTAATTCTTTAAACAGCAAACACATGGGCTGGAACTACAGCATGTCCCACCACACATAATATCTGTGGGGGAATCTTGATTAAGGATGCCAAGTCAAGCTCTAGACACTGAGAGGATTCCACGATGATTCAATTTAGAAGGGAGCTCAAGAATTCTCCAGCCCTGCCGCCTCCTGCTCAAAGCAGGGTGCATTATGAGGTCAGATCAGGCAGCTCAGGGCTTAATTCAGCCTGGTCTTGAAAACCTCCAAGGATGGAGGCTGCAGAGCCTGCACAAGCAACCTGCTCCAGTTGACTGTCATCATCACGAAAAAGCTCTTCCTTATAAACAGTCAAACCTGAGATGGAGTTTCTAACACTTGTGTGGGAGACTTTCCAGTATGTACTGAATTCAATTTCACAGGTAATGCAATTTGCTTGATTGAGATTCCAAAGCAAGAGCTCCAAAAAATAGAAACATCTCCATCAAGTTGACCAAACTTTAAAAAATATTCTTTATATCAAGATTTTTCATACCACCTGCCTGACCATCCTTATTGCAGAGCTTTGAGAACTGATCTCCAGAACACACTTAGAGACCCTCACCTATAAAGCCATGTATGAGTTAGCTTTTATAGTAATCTTTCTTCAAAGCCTCTGATGCATTTAAAAAAAACTCAAGTGTAATTCTTTTCTAATTTGTGGTTTCACTGACATGCAAAGTCATTTTGGGTGGTAAGAGAAGCAGAAATGACAACCACTCCACAATGTTTGCATAACTGAAGACTAAAGAAGCCTGTTTACACATAGTTTAACACTCAAAAGAAACTCTGAACAGCTGAAATGCCTTATAAATAGCTCAGACCCAGAGGAAGTGCAAACGTCTGCATTGTGAATTGTAGATCTTAATTACAGACAATGGCTGGTACAGCAAGTAGCATGGAAAAAAAAAGTGAAACAGTTGCACTGTTCATGGTTGGCAATAATTCTTCAGGAAAATATTTACTATCAATCAGTTATGAGAAAAGGGACTCTGCGCTCATAAAACAGCACGTTGCTTCTCATACCAGGACCATTTTGCTTCAGCATAATCTGAATTTAAACAGCTTGTTTCCTGCGGATATAATTTTGGAAATAAATAAAACAAGTCTATCAAAATCTGGAGAATGTCTATGGTGGGGTAGAGTGGGGGGAGCAGGAATATCACGTTTCTTTCTCAGTCATTTGCAAAGAGGTTATTAGACCAAGGGGAAGATAAAGCATAAAGATTGTCTTGACCTAAAAAAAAAAAAAAAAAAAAAACCCACAACTCGCAATTAAGATAAAAGTAGACATATAAGGTTTTAGATTAACCTCCCATGCCATCTTCTTCTTGTGCAGCCTAAACACTGAAAATTCAGTTTCAAAACACCTTTTGCACATCAAGTAATCCCAGCAACCTACAATGCATGCCATCCACACAAACCTCTCATTACAGAAAAAATACCTAAATACCTACAACAGAAGGGTAAAATTATATGCTTACACCTCTATTAGCCAGCGGCTAAGGCAGCATTCATCCAGTTTGCAACAGCCTCAAAAACTGCTGTTCCTCCCAGAGAAAGATATATCCAAGACACAGAAGGGGACACTCTTACTGAGGGGTTTGGAACTGTCTGTATGTCTACTGACAGCCCCTCTGCATCACAACACAGAAGCTTAATACTAAAAATTAAGCTACGGAAGAACATAATTTCTCATTAAAACAGTGGAACAAGTATCAGGAAACTGAATGTTGCTAGTCAAATAATATTTGTTCACGACTGAATTGCTCTAATTTCAGTCTCAAGTACTGGAAAGGCTTCAAAAGTGCTATAAAACTATGCATTCTCTGAAGATATACTGTGGCATGTCACAGCAGAACTCTAAGCTGGTTGTGTTATTCATGCAAAGTAAATGCAGGGACATTCTCTGGAAAAAAGAGCCATCAATCTGTGACATAAAGGGACTTGAGAGTACAAGAGGGACACTCCTCAGATCAATTTGTCCTCCTGCCAACTGGAACATCCAGCCTGGAACCCTAAATGCTTCTTTATTAAAGAGTAATTGTGGTTTCTCCTTTGAATATATATAAAAATTCTTGGCTCGATGTTATTATTGTGCAGACTACGTTTGTTCTAAAAATTTGGAAGTAGCAAGGCAGAAAGAACCACTCCTTGCTCTAGCTGAATCATCCTTGAGTGTAAAACGTGTAGCAATAGCAAAATAATAAGATGCATCTTTAAAAAGGAAATTTCACATGGCATACTGGAAGAGCCAAGGACTGTTCTGTGTTTCCAGAACTGAGCAGAACAGAGCTCTCTCCCCCTGTACACTACACACAGCTTGCTGAGCAGGACTTTTCATCCAAGGGTCAAGAAAGTATCATACAGTTACATTTCACAATATTTCCCCAGGAACAGTATTATTCAGTTCCCTTTCTGAAGAGAAGCAAGAAAAGCCATCATGGCCACAGAGAATAAAATCACAGTGCTGAAAATAAAGGGTATACATAAACCCTTTCTAGATTACCATTTCAATACATTAACCACTGCACATTTATAAGTACGAGGAACAGCAATCCAAGACTCCCTAGAAGACACAAGATGCTTTAAAGAGTTTGAGAAGTCCCTTGGTTTGCCAGGACCTCAAAAAGCAGGACTAGTTATGACACGTGAGTAGCAAGGAGTGGCCTGAAGCAGAAGTCTAATTTTTCAAGGGCGGTGTGTGTGATTATATTTTTCTGCCTCCAATTTCCCTTAGATAAAAATAGGAGGCAGAAAACCTCTCCCAGCTCCTGCTGAGTTCAGAACTAAGAAAAACCTGGGGATGTTGAATGCCATTTCAAAGGTGTCTCAGTGCTGTCTGTGGCAGGTATTCCACAGGGTGCCTACCTCTGGCACAAGCAGGAAAGAATTCAATATGCAAAGTAAAAACTTTGTATAGCAGATACAGATGAACTGGAACTGACTGCAGGAGTCAATAAACAGAAAAGACCCATCTAACAAATGCAGGAAATGGGCATTGACTGCAGAACTCAAGATATAAATTGTTCACCAGTCTCTTGCTGAGAAATAAGAGAGCCTTTGAATGAAAAAGATATTTCCATGATTCAGTGAAATGCAAAATCTAACCGACTCCAAGCAAAGAGCAAAATTTAAACCTAACACAGCCCACATTATGAATGGGTGGGCTTTATGAAAGACCTCTGTTTGGAAACAGCACTATATATAACCCATCCATGCAAAGACTCAGTCAAGGAGACCGAAGACACACCAGAGCATCCCTCACTACACATCAAATAGAAAGTGTGAAGGTCACCAGAGAATGTAAGTGGTCCTGGGTACAGAACAGAATTGAAACTTGTTTGCACACCCAGGAGCATCACAAGAATCCTAGTGACATACCAGATGCCAAGGGACTTTTAACTGTGTCCCTCTCTAATTGAGGATGAAGCACACACCAACACCATTATCTGGCCTGAAGATACTGGCTTACAAAATATGGAACAAACAATAGGAACAGATGCTCATTTGGCTGGATTTCAATAAGCCTCATTAAAATCAAACACCCTGTCCTTGGAGCTCAGGTTCATGCTACATTTCTACCTTATTTAAGCACCTAGCACCAATTCTGAGAAAGTTGTCCACTTATGGTTGCACACAAATAATATCATAAAAAGAAATCCTCTCACAGATATTTTTTGGTTTCTAAAGAGACAAACAGGACTAGTTTTTATATATACCCTTGTGTGTGTACACACATATATAAAAACACAATTAGAGACTGCATTTCCTTTTTAAAGACATTACATTGGATATACATCAGACTTGTTGATCACTCAAAGGTAATGGGTAAAAAGATGCCAAAAGAGTAACAAAGAAACTCCTGCAGATGGGAGAGAAACGATGTTAGCTGATGACACAGGTGACATCTGTGCATCACAATATATGATTTTTAATTTAAGATTCCACCTCTTCAATTAAAACATATGCACACTTGAAACAATTTCTCCTGCTCCTTCCTGGCTTCTACCCAAACATCCCCAAGTCCTATCAATTGAGTTTCAGAGGAAAAATACCAGAAAAGCAGGGCTAAGAAGAAGATACAAAGATTGATCAGAACACGATAATCTAGTTTTATTTTAAAATGTCTGAATAGAACTAAATAATTCATAGGTTTGCAAAAGCGACTGAGCACGTGGCTACACAGGCAGCACAACATCGTATACAAAACCAAACAGACAAGGTTTCCTAACAAATACAAACTTCCTTGAGCTGTCAAAAAGACTGTTGGTCCTATGCCACTTTCCATATCTGAATAGGCATATCTATTTATTGTAAACTTCCCCCCCTCCATTTTAGGAAGAATACAAACTGTTAGGGTAGTAATTTATACCTGGATATTCTGTACAGAAGCCCTCATTCACAAGAAAGTTTAATGGATGGAAAGTGCTTCAGTCTGAGAAAAGATACCTCAGTGTTCATGTGTGTGGCCTCAAGGGAAACTGCATTTCATTCCCTGAACAAACTTTTACACACATCAAATACACGATCAGTAGGTGCCATTTATATAGTGTTAACAGAGCACAGTTTTCTTTTCTGAAAGTAGATGCAGCATCAGAAATTTTGTTTTTTAGAAAAACCATCATCATCAGACTGACTGACACATCTGACAAGCATGTGATAATGCACACTGCGGTTCTCAGTCAGGGCTGATACTGCACTGCAGATTCAGAAAAGGTAAATCATGACTTCCAAAGTAATCCTTTCTGTGTTTCACTGCAAGTTTAAAAAGAAAATTGAAACCCTCAGAATACATTTGGAAAAGTGCTGCAGATAATGAAACCTGCAGTTATACTTTCCAGTATTCACCTTCCTGACAAAACATTTTAAAGCCCAAGGCCGTAAAACACATCAATCATGGAGGATAAAACTCGCCACGTGCATGCAGCCTAGGAGAAGGCCTCTGAACTCTTTAAATCCCACTTAAGCCCTTCACCTAGGGAACATTTAACAGTTGTGCCATTTGCCTATGCCATCACTGAGCCATCTGCATTTAGATAGCTGGATTTATAAATGCTTCAACACTTCTGGAATTTGAAAGGCAAGCTTTCTTAGAACCTATTTCATTCGGTTTGTAGCTAGGAAGACAAAGGAAAGGAGTACAACAGTCAGGCAAGCTAGTACTAGAGGAATTGTATCCCCAGAAAATTATATATATATATATATATACATATGTGTGTGTATATATACAAATGTGTGTATATATGTATTTTTTGATATATGTGTGACGGGAGATTGCCCTAGAGCATACATACACATATACTGTCCTACAGCATATAGAGACACAATATTTAAAAATATACGCCTTTTCATCTCCATGGTGACATTTCAAATTCATTCTCAATAGCATGAAACAAGTCTTGCTGTTCTTGCTTTGAGCCCTACCCACACCTCTCACCCACCAAAAACATAACTTTAGGAGAGTTTACTATGTAGGGTATTAAGATGTTTAAGTATGTAATTTCATTTAAAAGAGACACCACTTAAACCAGCTGTACTTCTTGTACCTCCTTGCTCCTTAGTGAAGTGATTAGGTCAAACAAGACACTACAGAGCAGATGGGGTTGAATGGGCTTACTCCAGTTAGCTGCTTGTGAGCTGCTTTATGGCATCAGAATGATGCTGCATGATGAGACAACTCAGCCAGAGCTGCTCTGCTGAGAGAGTTTCACCTACATGGTATCATAAAGCACCTTAGGAAGAAATGTGCAATACCAGCCATCTCAAGAATGGAAGTGCTGGCATTAAATATCAGCTCTTTGTACCAAGACTGGTAGCTGCTCTCAGAAATGCTTCTGCAGTGGGAGGTAACTGGCACATCAAGCACAGTTTACGAGCACTAAGCTACCTGCAAGCACCATGACAAACTTTTATGATAGCCAATTCCCTGACAAGAATCAAAAGTAATGGGACATCCAAATTTCACCAGCAAAATCCCAGCGAAGATTTAGCTGGGAAATTATCTTAAAGGTCAATACAAAAGTGGCCCCTGAAGGGACAAGGCACCTTTAACAATCATTCCAAGTATGAAAAAAATGGACTTCAAGAAGATCAAGGAATAAATAACTGAAAGAGAAAAAGGATTTTGAGTGGTCAGGTTTGTGGTGACAGAGGAGCAACATAATGCCAGCTGGTGTTAGTAACAGATGGCTGCATGCACTGATCTGTCCTGCATGCCCATTCTAAACTTCCTTTCAATGGAAATACAAAGCTTGCACAAGGCTAAATGCATCCTTTGCGCAGGCTTTCTACACATATTGCATCATGGTTCAAATGTTCTCCATTCACAAAGAGCCCTAGATGTACATTGTTTTACTCTAGTTACGCCAAATTTTAAGAAAAGAGAGTGGCTAATGGCACCTCATCTTTTTCAACCACATCTACCCCAATTCTCAAGAAATTGCTTTTCTGTGATAGGTTAATAAATCCATTTTCTTACTAGTATCTCCCTCCTCCCTTTCCATTAAATACAGCATTCACTGTGTTTTAATTGAAAGGTCTTTCTTTTTGCACCTTCCTTCTGGCAGCTAGGAAAGGAACCATGATACAAAGAGCTCACATGCAGTATTTTTAGTATCTGGACATTTCTCATTTGAAGTTGCCACAGCTAATTACATGGCAGGCATAGGTCATCCCACTGGAAAAGACTATTACTTGTATAGCAGAATGAACCCTTCAATCCTAGATAGCTGAGGACTCGATTAAGTAATCATTTCCAGCAGAGAAAAACAGCAAGTCTGAAATCTCTACACTGAAGAACACAAAAACCTACCCAAAATACTTACTTAGCGTTTCAATATTTTTTCCTAACTGTAATTTTTAACGAGAACTTTTCTCTGACTAACAATGAACAATTTGCTGAAAACCTCTCAAAACCAAAGCCATTCTCTTACTTACTTTGGCCACACAATTTTCAGTCTTCATAGCAGTGCTTCCTAGACATACTGTTTCCTGGTTTAAGCACAGTCTGGCACAGCTGTTGTAGGTCTGCAGAAAGATTAAAATGGTTATGAATAGAAGAACATGATTTTCTTTCAGGCTCCACATTTCTGGCACAGGAACCCACAACTCTACTACATTTTCTTTTTCCTAAGGTGTAAATGTTTCAAATTAAAATAAACTAGTTTACAGCAAAATCCTCTGTTCAGGGTATACATGTCCTCTGAGAAGCTATGTACCATTTTATAGTCCTGATACACAAAGAAAAAGATTTTTCTCCTCTGTTCCTTTGAAAAAGGAAAAAGTATCTAATCTCAGTTGTTCATTCTTTCACAAAATGCTGCATAACCGAAAACCTAAAGCAAGTTGATTTCTATGCATTACTTATCACAGCATATGTCAAATGTTAATAAACATCTCCTGACTTCATGAGGTAAAATACATGGGGATAGTATGAAGGTTATAATCAGAAGGGAGCAAACGCAGACCACATCTCACTTGTATTTAATCTTCCCAAATTTAGAAAGCTTTTTTCATTTTTAAAGTACAACATCTTTTTCATTTAACACTGTCCTGCCCAGGGAACCCTCAGCTGGGGCTGCAGACTTCAGAGTCTTTGCAGAACACATTATTCATAGCCTCTCCCTTTTCTAAGGGAAGTGTATGAACAATACTTATGAAGTGGGCTTAAAATTATATTTTGGCTGATTTGCCATTTAAACCAATATGCCTGAAGAACTCAGGAATTTCTTACAGAGGTTCTCTCTTCCCTCCCCCTTCAGCACCTTTTTAATTACTACTTGATTAAGTTCACATTTTTTAGTAGTAGGAGGAGTACAGTAACACCTAAGAGCTTCAATATGGGATTAACCCTCCATTATCTGCCACCATTTACAGAAAAATACTCCCATGCAAAACTGGCAGCTCGAAAGCAAGCAGAAACTTGCTTTGTTGCAAGAGTAGTGAGTGGACCACGGAGATGATATTGCTACCTCAAATAGCTGTGTGGGGAAAACCCAAGAAACACGCTGAAAAAAATGAAATTAAACTTGTTACAAAGACATTTCCAAGAGCACTAAGTTAAATGTACTAACATTCATAATATTTTTAAGATTGCCTTTAGGGGAAGACACACAAAGACTTGTAGTGAACTGCCTGTCAGTTCTTTCCCTGTGATAGTCACTAGCAATCTCTCAAGATCTTTCTTTCAGGGCTTGTTACAGATTTCTATTTGTTTGATTTAAAACTAATTCAACACCAAACCTGCTACAGGTTACAAAACCTGTGGACAACACTGCCATGTTAAGCGCTCCTAAACCTCTCTTTCTTTTCCAAAGCTACATCATCAGACCCAGATTCCCTCAGTACCAAGCATGAACAAACTATCTCATCCTTTTGTCCCTCTTCCAGAGGCCTGACTCTGTGGAAGATGTAGTCAAAGCAACAGAAAAAACGGCAGAACACATGGCAAAAGATCTCAAAGGCAAGAATGCAAAGAGATTAAAAGGGGGTCATGCTGAGCGATAGGAGACGTGTCCAAAGTCAGTGTTCCCAGCGGCCCCTAGCCTAGGGGGATGGTAAGCACCAACTGATGGGAATGGAGCGTTCACAATCAAGTTTATAACATTCACCTAAGTTCTTATGATCCTCACAAAACACTCCTTACTGCCCACCATGGGAAATCAGTGTACTAGCTCTGGTGGACCTATACTGGTCCCCTACAGAACAGACACTCTTAAGGAAATTCGGGAAATCACAGTCCTTTCCACATTACCTATTTACAGAGCCCCTTTAAAGTTCACCATGACATAAAAACAAAAAGGAACCTCGAAGCCCTATCTTCTCCATTCCCTTAGAAGTTCATATTTTACTTCTCAGTGAGCTCTCTAACTGGTGACAGAGAGGAATGCAGAATATCCTGGCTCCAGGAGATCTCCTTACATGTCACAACATTGATATCTGCTGTGACTAGCAGTGAGCAATTTCTGTCTCTGGATCCAGAAGGAGGAACTGAAAAATTCAAACACATGAATTCTTTCAAGGCGCCGTGCAGATGAACAGAGTGCATCTTTCAGCAGGGGAGGTTCAGATTCAAACTGGATTAGGCCACAAGCAAAACAGAAGTCTGATGGACTCAGCCTCTTACAAATATTTGCCAAAATCATAAAACCTTCGCTCTGGTATGCACAGAACTTTCTCCTCAGAAGAAAGACTAGAATGGCATAAACTATTACAAATTGGGACTTAGATGTAGCAGTCCAACTGATAAATAAAAAGTTGACACCATCTGCTTTGCACTGACATTCAGACAATACCATGCAAACTTCATTTCACAGGCATGGTTCTAGTTAAATTCAATGAGATTATGAAGGGGGAAAAAACATGAAGAGTTGATAAGATTCTTTGTTCAGTATTTATATTTGTGTAATTTAACCCATTTATCATCAATCTGTGATTCTTTTCATTTGCAATTTAACCCCTAAAACTCCACAGTATTTCTGCACAACTTATCTGCTACATACTGTAAATTTTATGAGGAGCCCTGACTTGAATAAAGTTACTAACTCCACTTTGCAGATCAAAAGCTCAGCCACAAACGCATTTACTGAAAACAACAAGGAAGCCTGTAGCTCCGTGAACTGAACCACGAACTCAGATCTTGTCAGTCTTTTTCCTCTCAAGACAGGTATGCACAAACCTTGGTAGCAGCCCAGCTTTTTAAAAGCTGAGTTTACGACAGCCTTTCTCTCACACTGACAAACGGGAAAGAGAAGACAATCCAAATACACAGTGTGAAATACTAAACGCTAAATCTAAAGACGCTAGCACTTTCTGAGAATGAAGGAAGCTCACTATGCACTATTCAAAAGTTATGTGCATGTCAGAATGCAGACACAAATAATTATTCCAGTGTATTGCTTAATTTTTATTACTTTCATCCACGCATTACATCTCAGTGAGAAACAACTGAACTTCTAGCATAAGTTGTTCATTAAATCCCACAACACCAGGACTAGTGATATCTGATGGAACTACTATAGTATAAATTTCAAGGAGATAAAATGAAACACTACATACAGGAGGCTTGCTGCTCCAGGACATTGTGTAGAGAAACATCATCAGCAAGTGGCAAAAGGGACTAAACAAACTCATGGACAGCAGGTCCACAAAGTACTCGGCACAGGTATCAGTCATCCCGAGTGCAATAGGGGTAGATGCTGCAGGAGCAGGAGGGCAATGGAATACCAAAAGAGACCTAACTTGTTTGCTCTCCTTCAACAGCACCTTCCACTGACAGTGCTCGAGTTGGCAGTGGATGAGTCTGACTGACCCAGGCATTCCCATGCTATCAATATCCCTCTGCCCTTTGACAACATGCCAATGATAGTTGAATTCATCCTTCCCAACCTTTTCAGCCACAGAAGAAGAGAAGAACGTGCTTTTACTATGACAACCAACATTTACACAGTAATTTTATTACATAAGGATCTATGTATGGGCCAAATAATCATTAAGTCCTCCGGCAGCTCTTAGCTTCTCAACAGAAATAATGGGGAAAAAGAGAACATTAAAAGGAGTATATATCATGGATTCAACACATAAGGATGCAGATTTGAGAATAAAACATAAAGCGTTCTTCAGATCAACATAAATTACTGTCTCTGCAAAGTTACAAAGTTCTTCTGTTGTTATTTTCACATTCTCACAGAAGAATGCATTATTAGCCTTGCGGGATGAATAAAGAGATTCACGCACATGTTCTACAGTATGTTTTAAAGGATTGAAAGCAAAATGCAGAACAAAACCCAGTTCTCCCTTCAAGTCCAGGGGAGAAAGAGGTAATGTCACTCTGTTTAACAGGTCTCAATGGAAACGTATTGACAGTGTTACGAAGAACTGCATCTGGTTCATGAAGCCAAGCCATAAGAAGCTGGTAGAATATATTGTGAAGGCAGTACTGTATGATAGTCTTCTAATGTTTCTCTGAAGACAGCAGTTACTGGCTACTGAGAGACACAAAATTACATCTGGATGTGAAGATTTGGTCTGATATTGTCATATTTGTGTTTGCACACTAATAGTTACTAGTGAATAGACCTAGAGAATAGACTAGTGAATTCTGATCGCAGAATTAATGTCATATCATCAAGTATTAATGCAGAGCCCTTCATGTTAGGTGAAACATTTGGTGGTGTCTCATGCTACACTGCAACATCAGAGTACCTCCTTTCATTTGTTGCAATGCCCATGGTAACACTGACCAACCTGGGTGAAAAGCAGGAAGATCAAAGCCAGAACCAAGCCTCAGAAAAGTAAATTTCTGCAGCTCACCTTTAAAGCTTGACCCTTTTACATATCTCATCTAATCTGCACCAAAACTGTTAAAATTTCTTCTCACCTTTCATCAAAATAAGAGGTTTCTTCATCAAGGAAAAGTAGTATGAAATGGTAGCCTGGTTCGACATCACAGGCAGGTAGCTTTGCGTTGGAGTGCTTTAATATGTTTTTATATTGCATATAAAGCATGCAAACATAAACCAGTTTGTTGAAAACTACCCTCTTTGTGGAAGCTGGCTGTAATTCTGAACAAGTTTTCAATTTTCACACTGCTGCTAGGGTAAAACATTTTAAAGAGTTTAATTTTTACAGTGGCTTCAATGACACAAGATTATCTAACAAAGTAATGGTTAATCAATAGAGGGTTTAGTTGTCAGGTGAAACATATAACACACTAAAAGGGATTGATTGCAAGACTCCTCCTTATTTACTGGGAGGTATATATTTAAAATGACACAAACTTGTTACCAAGCTGCATTCCTTTAACCTTGCAAAAGCTGTTTGAGAACAGTGTTAAGCAGCCCTATAGCCAAACAAGTTCTAATGAAAAAAAAAAAAAAAAAAAGAAACCTACAAATATATGGGAGCACCAAATCATGTCAGTAGCAGGGGAACCACAAAGCTGTATTCACTCTCAGCCAAAGGCTTAAAATGCCACAGAGGTGCTAGACTATGGTTCACTAAAGATAGAGCTGTATCTGATCTCATTCTCTAAGTGTCTTTGGTTACATTTTTCTTTTTAAAGAAAGTATGATCCTGCTCTTTGACACAAACACGTGAACATTTCCACTCTTGTCTGTGCAGCTCTGGATGAACGCTGAGTGCCAACCTGAAGCCTCGAACCCCAGGCGGAACTCTGTGTGTGTGCAGCTTTTCTGCCAACTGAAATCCATTTCTTTGGCCGTTCATTCTGAGAATCCCCAGTCCCTGAACAAAGCTCCACTTTTTAATAGAAGCTGCAACCCAGGAGTTCAATAAGATTCCCCCCCCAATAGTTAGTAATTACATGATTTATCAGAGAAAGATAACACTAATAAAAACGCAGCAAAAAGACAAAACCCATACCCTCCCTTCAAGTCATTTTCAGGGAAAAGATTATTAAACTGTTCTTTTTGAACAAGGGCTTTTGTAGCTAAGCACAAATTGCCAAACGGTTAGAAAAAAAGTTATTAGACTCAGAAGAATTCAGCAGAAGTGGGAAGTTATATAAACAAATCACTCCAGCAGATTTGGAAAGATCGCTTTCATCTTACTTAGAGTCTTAAGAGACTTGCATTAATTACCCTTTAAAGGTCTTTCACATGGACTATTTAAAATAAATGCAATTTATTTATTTATTTCAAATGAGGTGCTTCTTCTGAAAGAATTAACTAATCTCAACAAATTTAAAAACGTTTTTATAAACAGGTAATTAAAAAGAAGAGTAGAATTAAGTCAAGCTGTAAGACATTACCCAGGATTCGCCTTGACTATTTTCTTAGGACGAAATTTTTTTTATCCCTAGCCCAGCCTTGGGAAGGATAATCTCCACAGAAAGTCGTAAGGCAAAATAAAGACCAGCCAAACAAAAAACTAAATCATTTACAGGATTTTCCCTAAAGCACAGTTTGTCATATTGCAATTACACCTTGCCGACTGTGAATGCCAGAGTCCTTAATATTGCCACTAGAGGGAAGACGTGTCTCAACACATGGCAATGGTAGTTGGGGAGTGGGTTTTCTTGAGCAATTACCATAACAAAGCTCCCTTGGCTATGTGTACCTTCTAATTACCCAGTACAATTAAAATGACTTACCTAAAACAAACAGGGGGAAAAAAAAGGCCCCTAAACCGAAAAACCTCAAGATAATACAAACAAAAAGCCTTACTCCAGTCTGCTTGTTATCTGAAATTACATTAAAGCTGAAGATCTTTTTTTCCTCATCCATCAGTGCACAAGGGGGGGAAACATAAAAAGGAGCATGTCACAATGCCCAACACCACGGGGTTGTTCAGAAACGTAAAAGCATTAAAACAAACAAAAACAAAGAGCAAGGAGAACTAGATCTCTTGTTAAAGAAAAGAAGGAAAAAAAAGAAAAAGGAAATGTCGTGGTATTTAGCCATCTGGTAGCTGCTTGAAAACAAATTGTCCTCAAAAGAGCAGAAATACAGTATGTCTTCTCCCAGTTCACTGGCTTATGAATCAGACTCCTTTTTCTACTTTTTTTTCTTTTTTTTTTAAATATAGGCATGGTAATGTTAGACTTCTGTGCTACTGCTTTCACTTCCCTCTTGTCCCACTGTGCAGACACAACCATGGTCATCCCAATCAGATCCGGTTATTCCAACTCAGATGCATCATTCCCAGTCTTTCAGGACACATCTTGTTGGGCCCATTGTTCAAAATCCCTCAGGATTTTTTTTTTTTTCCTGACAGCTACTTGCTGATTTTTAAACCCTTAAATCTTTCATTTTATAAGGAACATCATTAAGGGAAGATGGCAGCCAAGTGATTTTTCTTTCCATTGACAATTTGTGACATTTTTCCAGCAGCGTGCAAGGTGTTGAAAACCTGGCAGCTGTTACCTCCTGGGATGAAGATCCTTTTTTATCCTCCCTTGACAGTTTAACTCAATGGGTCAGCACCTTTAAAGACTGCAAAGTACCACTGAAGTGGATGGAGGCTTGAATTACTGCTCCCTCCCTAATCAATGTAAACCCTCACTGCAGGTGAAACTCTTCATCTATAGAGGTGCATGGGGGAGGAAAATGTAATGCCCTGAGCCAGATGGTTTTCATCTTGTTTTTTAAAGAAGAAAGGAACACGCTAACAAGGGGACAGCTACTTTTGTTAGCTTCTTGGCCTCTCTCATGGCTTTGGATCCCCAGGGTTCCAGCCACACAAGAGAAAGAATACAGAAAAACATAAACACTTAAAGAAATATAACTAGGGGGCTGGCAACACGCTGCTTTCAAAGAGCTGAGAGCCCTGTTCAGCGCTTTATTTATCACTGCCCACGTTCTTCGGATGGTAAGTGGACATGGACACAAAGGGCAGAGGGGAGCAGACAACACTTGCAATTTACTGAATTACAGGGGAATGCAGCAATGCGGCGGGGTGACAGATTCCTATTAGCACTAATGCTGAAAGAGCCCAGTGGCCTTTCCACCACAAGACAGCATTCCCATTCTAACTTAGACTCTGGCACATCCTGCTTTGGCCAGCTTTTTAACATGCATTAAGTGTCACAAAGGACTGAAAATTGTTTTTTGGTTGTTGTTTTGAGAATAAAGAGAAAAAAAAAGTCAAAAGAAAAAATAATCTTGCAAGTAGGACTAAGGGTGTAATTCCAGCAATTTCAAGGGGCTTTTCAACCAGCAACTCCTTACTAGCAAGTGTTACTCACGTAAAACATGACGTAACCAGGATAGCTTTGTAGACCAGGTCTGCCCTGTCTTGGCCAACTCTCCAACAGAAGGTAAATTTGAACTGCAGCATCTTCCCCTGAGGGAGGGAGGGAACCTCTCTCCCTCCACACCATGTAGCCTTCCTCACCAGTAAAAAGGAGGGCTTCAACTTTGCACAGCAGAAATACTTTTGCAGAGGAGAGGTATGCCTGGTGAGGAGCCCTAAGCAGTGGGATGAGGCTGCCAGCTCAGAGTAAAAGGTTGACAACTGCTACTTTGTTTTTCCTTTGCTCTACCTTCTTCATCCTCTCTGCTTCTCATGGTTTTCTTGAGTATTGGCTTTAAACGTTTAAGATCAGACTGTGCCCATTTTAACTTTGAAATAGTGCCTACAGCGTGTTTTAGGTACTACATGTATTTTTAGAAAATTATCTCAAATCTGTACGAGTGAATTGAGGTAGTATTTTCTGCCAAAACAGTAAGAGGGAAAATTCTTGAAAACGCTAAGGGGCTTCTCTGAATGGGGTAACAGACAGGGTTTTTTTCCCCCGGACTTCCATCTGGAAGCTTGCAGAAAGACAGCAGAGTCCTATGTGAGGTTTGCAGGAGGTACAGTGCAGCAGCCTTGCTGCTGCCAGCTCTTCCCCACAAGGCACCTTTGCCCACAGATGAACCACAGCAGCAAAAGGCACCTCATTATTGCTGCACTGAAGAGATGGGAGGGAGGGTTTTAAACAACCTGCATTGTGCCCGTCTTCTTTAAAAACCAGCGGGGTAATCAAGTTCAGGGCAGCCCCGGACAGCTGCCCTGTGACCTATTCATGTTGACCCCCACTATTCATCACTTTCCTTAGGACTGTGAGGGCAAGCTCCCGGGGAGTGACCACCACAATAGACACATACGAGCCAACAATAATACGGTTCCTGGAAAAAAAAAAAAAAAAAAAACAAAAAAAAAACCAGATGGCACTGCAATAAATTTACAAATCTGCATTCATGGCTCTGTTAAAAACACCCAGAAGCTAAAAGGCTGGAGGGGCCCCCAGAGAGTTTCCCCTTCCCAGTTTCTAAAGGCCGGCTCTCTACCCAAGACTATTGAGCTCATGTTCTTCATAAATGAAGGATGGAGACATAGCCCTTAAAATAACAAATGTCTGACCTAATCAATCTAGTGTTTGGGTCTAACACTAAATGATAGGCACTGAAAACTAATTATGTTTTTTGGCAAGGAAGTTGAATTAAAATGGAAACACACAGGTTAAAAAGGCACTGAAGCATTTGCGAGTCCCTTTGAAAGGGCGGCACACACACATGCACGCGCGCGCACTCACACGCAGGGCTTGAAACAGGAACCTGATTCAATAACTCATGCATTTATTTTTAAAATGAATCAGATTAGTCCCATGTGTGACCTGCCGGTCCATCTGTATGAGCTGGACTTAATGGGCACTCCTCTCATGCTTACTTCAGTTTGAAGTATGAGAGAGATAAATTTAGTTTAATTTTCAACAGATCAAGCTATCCATTTTCCAAATGGACCATCTGGATCAGCCTATTAAAATTAATTTATAACTTTGCAGTGTGAAAATTCGTTTGTTAGCTTAAATAAAGTTGCCAAAAACTTTTGCCACTTGTCATTGTTTTTTTCTAGTCTGTTTTCATAGTATGATTTTCAGTTTACCCCTTCAAAATTTAATTTGGTCAGATCAAGCACTCAGCAAGAACTGAACGTTTGCATCCATATTCCACAGTCTGTTGTAACTTAGATCTTTTCACTGTTCCAGCTAACAGTGTCAAGTTCATTGCCCTTTTTTGTTTCCCAGTGCTATTATCCACATCTCTTCTGCCTTGCTGCTCCCTCCTGCATCCAGCAGTGGCTGTGCCTTCCACTTTTGGCAATCTAAGGACACGTTCCACTTGTTGAGACTTCTGAAAACATCTTCTCTAAAAAATCTTTTGATCAACAGCAAAATTTTATTTCTCATAGTAAAAGTTCCATAGCACGGAGCAATCAGTGTCTTCAGCCCCTACATACAACTTCAGATGCCTAAGTAACCACTACACCTCCTTATTATCTCCACCTTCTGATATATCTGTTCCACAAACCCACCTGAGAAAACATTTATGGCTACGGCTGCGTAACAGCACTGCAAACAAGACAAGAAAAGGAAATGCATCTTTACTTAAACTTGTTATCAGCAGAACATGTCAAGACATCATACTTCCCCTGAAGTGGTCTGATGCATCTCATTTATTTTCTAAGACTAATCAAAAAGTACTAAATATGTGGATACTTTCTCTGGAAAGACCATTTAAGTAAACAGACTTCTCTTTTACCCACATACACTCAATTCCTTTGTGCATGTAGGTCCATGTTCCCCAATAACGAAATACTAAGTGAGTCTTAGAGGAGGAACAGAAAACATGAAACTACACTCAATATTTACCAAGTTAGCATCTTTCCACTAAGGTGCAAAGCATTTTTTTTTTTTGTATTACTGCTTTGACAGCATTTGCAGGTCAGATCTTTTTGGTTCTACAAAGTGTGGATAGATGCAAAGCAGGGTAGTTACTCTGCAAACCTTCCTGTAGGAATCACTCATTAATTTATGCCTATGTAAAGAACCAAAAATTTCTTCTCCAACTGGCACAAAATTGTGGGCAACCACCTCCTATAATATAGGTAAGAGGGCACTTGCTTTAAGACTAAGACTACATCTTGAACTTATCTACAAAGACTGTTCTCAACACAAAAGGTGGTGCCAAATAGCAATCACAAGACCCAAGGATTTGGTCCTGCATCTGTTACTGTAAAGAACTGGATACAAATTGGAGACTGATACATCTCAATATTGCGAAACACAGCTAACCATCTTCAACATAAAAAATGTCCACATAAATTAGTTCCAATATGAAATACTGGGACACTACAAGTAGTTTTTTAGGTGTGTTCCTGATATCTAGTCACCTTGGTTACGATGAATTGTGGTCCTGTGGGAAAAGACAACTTTCCCTGGACACCAAGAATACTTTTGCAAATTACAAAATAATGGAAGGGAAATCCAACTCAAGAAACTTTACCTTTCTCATCTGTATAATACAGCTTATGAACATCTGTCTCCTCAATCAATAATCAGGAGGAAGGACTCAGTGCAATGAGGAGACACACAAAACAAGTAATTCAGGTTCATTTTGAACTAACACCTCTTACTATGAATCTTGCTGAACCTGAGGACTTGCCATCAATAATATAACCTAAAGATGAAAAAAAATCTATTTTCTGTTATGCTGGGGACCTTGTTTGCTATCTTGGGGATACACAGTAAGGACCTAGTAGCTCTACCCTCTTCCTCCAGCTCTCATTTGATGTTCAATGCCATCAACATTTTAAGTTTAATGGAACATATTTAATCAATTCTGCAAGATAATCCTTCTCAGCTATATATGGAAACTCAGTTATTATGCCAGTATACTGCCTCTTGTCTGAAAGACTTCCATGGACTGCATCTGTTAAATGGATTGCCATAGCCACATGTAGTCCATGGCACCTACTCCCACAAAATCAAACACTCCTAACACAATATATTAGGAAAAAACAAAACAAAACAAAACAAACCATCCAAACCCAACAACTCTGAGCATGAGCACACTTTATCCAAAGGATACTCCTTTCTTTATTGTGGTTCTGATTCACACCTTCTCTTCGAAATAGCAGATGTGGGGCAGTATAGAAACACACTACTCCTCTGCCTGAGACTCCTGCTCCTGTGGCTGAGATGCAGAAGGATATGTGACAATTCCTCAGCTGTTGAAATGTGTGGCCTGGGGTATTCACTTAAGTCACATTCACCAATGGTTTTATTTTGATACATCAGGCAGGAACCTCAGGCAGTTAAGGCACAGACATGATTTTGTTTCTGCTGCCTGAAGTTTGCAGTGGGGAGAAAGAACAAGGTGAAAATGGACCAGAAATCACTAAATCCTACTTAAATTCCCTGGAAAGCACCTACCACACTCCCTTTGTTGGCCATGGGGATTAAAAGAAAAGGTTTCTTTTGAAGTGGTAAGAAATTTTACCATATATAACATGCAAAGAGATGTTTTATTAGACCATCCTTTCTCCTTTTTTACCTATTAGTCATTTATATGAAAGTAAAAGAAACAAGAACAGGTAATTTTTCAGGTTATTAACCTGGATATCACCTCCAAGAAAATTTACCTTCAAGGGCAATAAAAAGCTTAATTGTTGTAGAACATTTTGAAACTTTTGATCTGAGGCAAGGCAAAATATACTATAAACAACACAGGAATGATTACAGACGAAAAGGCTGAAGAGGTCTTGATGAACACCAAATAGAGAGTCACAGCTGACTGAACTACACTGTGGTATATATTTCTTTGTAAAAAGTCATCAAACTCCCCTGAAAGCTAAATCTCTGTGTCTGATTTTCCTGGGTACAATGTGACTTGTTCAGACTACAAAGAAGAAAAAAAAGGATTTCCATGTGCACAAGCCAGACTTCAGCTTCCAGGAGCATTTAAGAATTCAAATAGCTAGAAAGTTTTATCGCATTTTTAAAGAGACTGATCACATACCTGTCTAAGTGAATTCTTCTCAGGAATGATCTTCCTAGGGGGCTCATCATTATTACAGTCTTCTCTCTCAGAGGAATTCTGTGAAAGAAAGTAAGCTTTAATTCAGTTCTTATCCCTAATATTACTCTGCGAAGAGGAAAGAAACAAAATATTTTTACTGCACAGGCTGTAGTATTTTACACATTTGCATACCGGAGACTAACTTGTACTTTTATGCCAAACAGCTTGTTATGGCAGAGAAAGAGTTTCTCCTCCTCAATGCAGAAACATACCACTGTGCAAGTATCTGTTGAAGAAGCCTGTGCATTAGGGATTTACTCTTAAACTTCTAATAACAGCTACTTTGAAAAGCTGAAATGATGGTTGAATCAGCATGGCAACACCAGTGCTCCTCAACCCCAGAATAATGACTTAAAACAGTGGAACCTGTTGAAAGCAAAAGGTTGTTAGTGGGTGCAATCGTTGTTCTCTCCGCCTCTATGTTTTTATCTGCCCAACCATTATTAATTGCACTGAGTCTGCTTGGCTGCCATAAATCATAAGAGAAATTATGATAGAGCTAAATTATTGTAAAAAAGGTTTTCAGGAGATTCTTGCAAAAAAGCCCCAAATATTGTGTAGGCAGTGTACGATAATACAGCTATAGTTTTCACTCCCGCCCTCTGACTCTACATATATTTACAATACTGATGCCAAAACGTAAGCTGCCACCTCCAAAAAAATAACATCAGTAAGACAGGAGACAGTGGACACGAAATACAAGAGTTTTTCCAGCATGAGTAAGAAATATACCCAGGAAACTTATGCCCTGCTTGCATCACGATTAGACCAATTATCACTTGGTTTAGAGTAAAGACAAGCTATAATTATCTTAGGATGTGCAGTTTGTTGCAAAGGTTTGGTCAGGAACTGCTGGATAGGTGGGGAGAATCCTGACCTCATTGCCAAAGTCAGCTACTCTGGAAGACAACATTCTTTGCACAGGTTCAGCCACTGCATTGACAGAGTAATGACAGCCAGCTTTGGGGGAATCCCACACACACATCTAAAATCAGTTTGATCACCACAGTATTCATAGCCTTAGGCCACATTCCCATGCATTCAGCAGTGAGCAGCTAAACAGGTTTTAAAGAGATACAGAAAAACTGCCTAGGGAGAGCTCTGCCAGGAAAAGGGTGGTTTTCCAGTTACTTGCAGGCAAGCTCAGGATTGTGTCTATTACAGCAGAAGTTTGCATTCTGTATCTGTCCCCCAAATAACCTGTCCTTCACTGAGCACGGCTCTGCCTGGCTTCTCACAGAGACAGCTTCCAGCCCAGCACCTCAGGAGACAGCAGTGGCATCTGTTGGCAAAGGAGGAGCTGGGCCCTGCGAACAGCCAGCGTGGCAGCGCAGGCCAGCAGCGAGCACACGGGCTGCGGGAAGCCATCAGCAGAGCAGAGCGCGGCGTGCCCACTGCAGTGCTGCGTGATCAGGCACCCTCCGGGCAGCACAGGCCACTAGTCTGGGGAAGGGGAAAGAAAAGCACAGCCAGGAGACAGGGCAGGGGCAGAAGCTGTTTGCTGAGAAATGGCAGATAAGGGGTGGGGGGAGAGGAGCACAATAATAAAACCCCACTTGGGATACCATAAACTGGTCAGGAGTAAATCAAGGTTTGCAGACCTACTAGTGATTTTGAATTTTTTTTTTTTTTTAAACAAGATATAGAACTCACAAGGCACCATGTCATGTGGGATGCTGTAACCAGGGTTTTATAATGGAAATCAATCCTAAACAGGCCTGATAAATTGCTGTAAGAGGTCAGCTTTTAAAAGTTTTCATGTGAGATCTCAGTCAGGACCAGGCTATTACATTAAATCTAGCTTAGAAAGGACTGTGATTATAAAACCATAGAAGTTAGAATCGCATACATAAAAAAAGGAAGGTCAGACATTAAAGCTGTTCTTTTCTGCTCATGAAATTCAGTTCAGTAAGTGGTTAACTGAAGTTAGTATTTTAATTTTTGTGCTTTAGAAAAAAAAAGACCAAGGGTGGAAAACATGAGAACCTGAGATGACTTACCATACATTTCCGGGAAATGTATTTTGTTGTGCTGGGGAGCTGAAGGGGTTGTTTACTACTTCTGGGTGCGTTTTCAGCACTCACCCGCTTCCCTACAAAAACTGCCAGAAAAATTTCCACTTCCAAATAATCTCTCCATGACAGTGAAAACTTGCTTTTCAAAACCACTGAGGATCCTCCCTCAGAAAACATCAAAAAGCAGGAACTGCTGGTGAACTGTCAGCCCTTATTTTGAAATTCCTAGTTACTGCAAAGCATCAAGTTATCTACTTTTTCTTTAAGCTGAGCATCTAATTTTAAGAGCAAGCAGAGGACCATTTTGCATTCATTATCTTTATAGGTGGCAAGGCTAAGAGGTTGGCTGAACAAAGACCAGACAAAGACTGCCAAGTGCATATGGTGGTTCACAGCTTGGCGTCTCACCATTCTACAGCACCAACACAGCAGCTCCGATAGCAGACTATTAAAGAGGAGCGCTGCTCCTGCACTTTTGTCGGCAAGTAAGTTACGCTTGGTGAAGACAGAATGACTGGAAAGCATTACACTTAAGAAAAAGCACAGATGTTTATAACTCCCGCTCATTTCTCAGGAATAGGAAACCTATCAATCCAGGTGCAGGTACAGGACCCCGCATATTTCAGGACTAACTGTACCTGCATGGAAGTGAATTTCACTTGACAGGGTAACACTTAGCCATGCCATGGGAAGAGCATAACGTAATCGACTGAAACGGTACATCTATATATTTCTCCTTGCTGAACAAGGTGGGAGGAGGGATAAACATGTGCGAGGTCAGAATAAGGTTTGCTTCAGCAGGACTTCAGCAATGCTCTCGGCCACAGGAGAGGCAGACAAAGGGAGGAACCGCTCTGAGCACCCTCTCGTGGTTACTGAAACGCATGTCCCGGGCACAGAACTGGAAAGAAGCATTTGGTATCCAGACGGTAAGTTGGGTGTACTCACTGGGAATATTAAAGATCTGCGGCGACTGTATCTGATATGTAGTAGGCGAATTACGGAATTTGTTAGGATGAAAGAAGTGAAGAAAACCAGTGCATATAGAAAGCTGAAAAGCCATCCAAACTCCCTTCCATCATGGAAGATTTTTAAATCCCACAAGCAAGCCTTCCTCCATAGACTAAAGCCAGGCTGGCCAAAAGTGTGCTTACACGCAGGGGTCTCTCCTTCTGAACAAATACAGGCAAGATGAGATGCTGAAGTCCCCAGATCATCCCCTCTTTCCACAGACAGGTAAAATAATTTTTTTTATTTGCCCAAGGTCACACAATGACAGTGGAAGCACTGGGAAGAAAAGCCAGGAAACCCAAGCTCATAGTTCTTGTAACCTTCAAAATTTCTCTCTAGCAGGAGATTCCTGCAAAGGGGCTTTGCCTTCCATTGCTCATTTTTCCTAAAATGGCTACTGCCTGTAATGAGATCCTTTTAAATCTGATTTGCATTTAAAACTTCAGCCTGTAATTAACAGAATATAACTCCATGGCAGGTTGTCTTAAAGACCACTACGAAATTATTACTATTTAACTCTCCCCATGAAGCCTCCTCCACCACTAAACACAACACGCTACAATGCATCCGAAATCCCTAGACTGAAGCATTTGATGGGAGATGACATGCAGTATTTTGTGTACACAGCCCAGCAAAACACTGCTGGGAACGAGATATAATACACAGAGAAATGCACTCCCAGGGACTACCAATTGGGCAGAGCTACCTTTAGTACCGCCTCGCTCGTCGTGGTGGAAATCAAACCCCTGCCAACTGGGGGAGGCTTTCTTTGATGCTGTTCTGCCCTGCACTAATTATAAAAGAGTACAGACACAGCCTTTTTTCCAAGTGTGTGGAGGTGGGGGTGGGGGAGAAGCGTGTGTCTATGTGAAGAGCACAACTATTTTTTATGCTTTCAAATTCTTAATCCTGTTTGGAGCTGTCAGTGGGGGTTAATGGAAGCCTTGGATAGGAGAATTCCAATCTGGTTGGCAGATGGATAGGTTGGTTATAGCTGCATAACTATGTCTTGCCTGCAGGCACAATTCAGAACACTGTTAAAGCAATATAAAGTCTCTGTCAAGCTGAACCATTTGGATCAGTAGCAAGGAGAAATAATAATAAAAAAGGAGTTCATTTCTGGGCCTTGTGCGTTTATGCTAGTATGCAGAAACTGATTAATTGTCATCGTGTGCTGGTCTGCTATACCTCGGATTTCTACTTCTGGAGTAGATTTTGCATGCTAATATAATCATTCTCCCTCTTGAGACATTAGCAAATAATCAAATGAAAAACAGGATCATAATTTACTGAGATTCGGGCAATTCTCTATGCAAATTTGACTTGTTATTGCTGCTGCCTCGTTAATCTGAATGCCTTTGACAAACTCCTTTGATTTATGAACTCATGACAACTCCAATGTGTATATATTTTGCTAGATTGACATTATCATTAAGAGTGGGTGGACTGAGCTCACATGAATGGCTGATTTTATTCGCTGGTGTCTGCTGCTCAACAGCTGAGCATCTCCTTCTCACAAAGCCCCTGAGCGCCAGGCTCTTCCCATCTACCCATCCATTCATCATCTCGATGTTAATTGGCCCAGGCTTTAAGCAAATTTTCAACACGATTTAAAGGCACGATGACACTGATTACTGACCCTCTGCCATACGGTGCCTATTGATTAACCTGACAGAGATGATGAGCTTGAGGGAAACTAGGTGTGTGTGGACCTCGGGGAGGGGAAAAAAAAATAATATATTGTTTATGCAGGCAAAACACTTGTCTTTATCCCAAAGGCCAGAATTTGTGCTGCACTGGCCCTTAAAACACACTATTGCTTTAAACACCTGCATCCAATACAGAAAATGCTTGCTTGCTTGCTTGCTGTGGAAAAATGATTACAAATTTGATGTCATGTGCAGTCTGTATTTTAATTGAGTTCCCTGATAAATAGACCCCCTCAAGCCAATCAAGTCTCGCTCCAGCCATTGCGTGTGTATACATCAGTTCGAACAGAAGCCTGGGCAGGGTGTGCTTTTACTGGTATCAGCAGATCCAACCTCATGTAGGAAATCTACTTGGGTATTTTAGGTCTCTAAGCAAATAATACAGTGGGAACACAGTGTGCAAGCAGTTACAGTAGAGTAAATGTTTCAAGGGCAAACTGGATGCCAGACGTAGCTGTCTCAGTACTTCTGCTGCCACATTAAAATAGATGCTTTAGCACACCAATGAAATAGTGCACTTCCCCTTTTTCCAATGCAAACTGTTGATACAACCTGACCCTCAAGCTCCTAGGTGCATTGAATGAATGCAGCATTTTATCAGAGCTTGAAGATAACTGACATCCTGTTTCATGTTCCTGGAAATGTCCCTGCGCTGCACTTGGTCCTCCTCACCAAGGACAGAAGGGTACTGTCTCAGTCAAGAGGGAGCTACTGAATAAAGTAGGTACATCAGCATTCTGCCTGCAGACTGGTGCTATATGAAAGGAAAAAGGAAGCAGAAGGCCTGTTTAACCCCCGCCCAGCCCCAGGTTAAGTCTGTCAGTCAGGGCACACTGCTCTTCTCTCCCAGTTCAAGCCAGCAGCTTGCCAGAAGTCAGGATGTTCCTTTTGTTTAGGAGAGGGAATTTGTTTAGGAGAGGGAATTTGAGAGAAAGGGGGTGTTGGCCCAGGATGCTGCAAAGTTAGTTGTCTTCTAGTTCACACCAATTTCTTGCAGAAAATAGGACAAAGAATCACTGGGTAAAGCTATGGAGAAATTAGCTGTAATTGCCTGATGCCCATGTCAGCCAGAGTAGACTGAAAAGTGGAGGGGGACAGACAGAAGAGAAAAAGAGAGAGAGAAAGAGCGAGAGAGAGAAATGTGTGGAAATAAGTGCCAGTCTAAGACTAGAGGCACATAGAAGCCTTATGTTCCCTTTCCAATAACCTTTGTAAGTGATAGATGAGTCCAAGTCCATTGTTATCGTTAAGGGACTGTCAGCATCCTCATTTTATAAATGCTGTCTGTCAGTTTATAAATATCTCAGCCATTTCAAACAGTGCAAGGATGAATCCTGGCATAGCCAGTGTCAGCCTGAAGCAGTATTACTGTTAAAAAAAATAAGTGTCTAAGATCACTAAAACCATTTAAGGATAGCATCTCCTTTTTCTCCTATCACAAGACCAAAAACATCCAAATTCATGCTTATTTGGCTAGTCACTACAATATATAAAAGCAGCCCTTAACACTGGTAATGCTCTTTGAGAAGAACAAGTATGAAAGCTGCAAGTTTGAAGGCAATTCTCTGCTGTTCAGTAGATAAAACAAAAATGACAGCTGTAACACACAGGGAGATCCACAGCAATGAAAATGCAGAGATAAGTATCAGACCCCATTCCTCCTCGGCATTTGCTGCTCTGAACGTTCACCGAGATTAGATCCTTTTAGAGAACACCATAAATTGCAAAGTGTAGGCACAAGGGGGTGACTTCAGCCCGGAATGAAGGCACAAACAAGTTTCCCAGCTCTTACAAGTTTCAAGTTAAATGGTACTTTTGCAAGGGGTTTAATGCTGAGCATTAGAATGACGGAAGGAGAGGGTAAAGAAACCGCAGCCTGCCTTGCACTGACTGGTAACAAAAAAGGAAAGGGAATAAGCTAAACAGACCTTCCACTTCAGTGTCTGCTTTGCAGACTGGCATGTAGATGTCTATCCTGTTTATGTATCTATTACCTTGTTAGCTGCACAGAATCCCGGCTTTTTTCCCCTTCCAATATATTAATAAATGCCCTATGAGAGGGACTTCTTCCCCACACAGAACATTTACATGGTGCTTAAATAAATGAAGTTCAAATTCATGCCCAAGCAGCTCAGATACCCACTATAACCTAAATTCTTAAACCTAGAGCTCTGACAGCACTGAAAATGGAAAAGTACATCACTCCAACCAGACATATACATGTTCACACAAGTCCTAATTTGGTCTGTCTCAATGTTAATGCTGCCGCCAGTAACAAAAGTTTAAACAACCTTTTCTGCAGTTCAAAACCAGGAAAGGATTCTGGTTTTCACATCTCTAGAATGGATCCTTCCTATTTTTTCCTTATTTTTCATTCAAATCAATAATTGGAAAAATACATATTTTCGAAACAATGAGACTTGAAAATGGACCTCCACAACACCAAGAAGAGCTTCTTATGAAGTTATTTACCTTATTAATTATTGGTTGGTTATAAAGGGTAATTTAATGGTGTGGGAAGTCAGCATTACTAGAACAGTAAATTCAGTTTAATGTTAAAATACCAAAAGCCAGCACAAACATCGAAGATCTGTTGAACAGATGCATTTCGAACAGCACAGATCTAGTTGTAGTTAAAAAAAACAAACAGAAATACAGATGCTGGGAACAAGTCATTTAGGGGAATTTTAAAAAGCTAGCTTCACTTCATACACATTTCTCAAATGAGAGCAGTAGAGACAGAGAAAGAGAGAAAATATGGCTAATGAGAACAGCCTTTCCATGTTTTCCGGGAAGCAGCCCTGCTTAACATTTCTGTTCTGTGAATTCAAGACAGTCGGCAGTGGCAAATTTGTTTTTAATATTCAAGCTTTCAAGCCTTGCAAGCTAGTTGGCCAATGGCCCTTTCTATTCCAATGTTTGTTGGTGCCTTATTTACACACACATTACATTCGGAGAGCCTTTGAATATAATTTCATGTGGATTAAGGGAAGAACATTTGCTTCTGCTAATCAGGACATCTGGTTATTTTTGTAACTCACAGACATCTGCATTAGGCAGTTCAACTTCCCCATTCCTCATAACAAGGTTAGAGCTTAAGAAGCCTCAAGGACCTCTAGTTGAATTTTATTACTTGCATTTTCTCACAGCTGGGTCTGTTTCAGAATTTTCATTCCTAAACAGCACAAATTGATCAGCACCTTCACAGGTATACATATGCTTTTATAGCTAGCACTTTCTGTGCATGATTTTACAGAGTACATCTTGTACTGCAAGATTTTATAGTAGTTCAAAGCTATCTACATCTTTTTAAGGAACACATTCCAGAAAAAGCATGGATGAAAACATCCAATTAACCTTATGATACACATAATATGGGTATACTTCCAAATATTCAACTAGACCACTTATGTAAGACTGGTGTCAGGACTTGTTCTGAGTCTTATTATCTCTGTGCTTTGGCTTGCCTCTTCCTAGGGATTTATCCTTGCATATCTGCTCCCCACATTGAACAAAACAGTATTCTTCCATTTTTGTTCTTCAGGACAACATTAACAATTTCTCCAGTCTTTTAAATTCATGCTCAAATTCTTCTTTAAACAGTTTCAGCTGGGGTTAAATTTCTCTGCCAGATTGCAGAATTGTGCCACACATACTTCAGGAAGAGGGATTTTGCATGCAACAGAAGCCTTTTAGAGAAACAATCAAGGCTTGGCTTTCACTTCTTTGTTGCTTTCATTTTGTTACATTCCTTCCACAAAAATTCATTTTCAACAGTCATCTCAGGGTGTTAAAGTACTAAACTTTGAAATCATACACTCTCATTCTCAGTTCACAGGATTCCTCCCTTCCCTGCCTGTGAATTGTAGGCTTTTATCAGTGCTTTTGTATGCTGAAATAAGATGTCTTCTTGGATTTCTTTCCCCTACATGTAAGGTAGGGGAAAGGACAAAGTCAGCTTTTACAGGCTTGGAATATAAGCCAACATTCAAAATAGATGTCAAAAACGTATTTCTAGTACTAACAAGAGTTAGCAAGAGCCAACGGATCCAGCGAGAGTTTTTTAAAACTTTTTATTTATTAAAATTCTCTAGATACAGTTTAACTTTCTTTGTACAATATTTATTGCAGCTTCACCTGCATAGGAGCTGCAAGTGCTTCTAGAAACAGGTTGTAAAAGTGTCTAGCTTTGCTGTAGATTTCCTGTTCTTCTTCAAGCATTATTTTCTAACTTTTTATAACTACTTTCCTCAAAGAACCAATGCCATCTCACTGGTCTGACTATAAAACCCCTTCCCTTCTCCTCCCTGGTCATCACCTACACTTATAATTTCCTTTTTTCAAAACCTCTCATTCTGAGCTTTCCTGTCAAGCAGACAAAAAAGACCTCCACTTCTCATCACATCCCTTCCTTAGAGCCTGTGGTGTTCTCACTCCCAAACACCTAAATCAACCAAACCGTGCTCATCTCACTGTCCTGTTTATGCTTTTCTTGCATATTTTGCTTTTCTTCCTATTTTTCACTGCGGGAAAGGGAAAAATGAAATACAAAACAAAGGTATGAAGCAGAAATTGTCTCTCCAAAGGAAAAATGACAGCATGGGAGAACCAACCCTAAATTCTGTATCCCACACCATGTTAACTTTTTAGGTACATTTTCTCCACAAAGCAGTGAATGAAAGCAGCTCACTTGTTTAAAAAAATGGCTAATCATTGATCTCCTCGAAGTGTTACACTGATGTGAATTCACATTATATTGTGTATGCCTCTGTTCGTGGAGGCACCCAGATTTTTATGTCTTAGCCAATGTGAGCCAGGTGACCTTGCAGCCCAAACTACTTGGTTTTCAATATGGAACAGGTTCAAAGTACCTACAGAGTCACCACGGAGCAGTTTGGGTGATACAGCTCCACCTGCCCGACGTGCCTCACAGTAGTAATTAGTCCATAGAGGCAGGTTTTGGTGCTTTTTCCAGCTTCCAAAGCTCCATTTATTACAGAAAGAATCATTCACCACTGGTCTATGAAGCAGATTTAGTTAACTTTCAATACAGAGTGTGTTTACTTCCATACAGTGCTGTTGAAAAATCTCATTGTTGATACCAAAAAAAAAAAAAAAAAAAAAGGTGGTAGTCTAAACATGTCCCAATCCTCAATCACATCAAGCAAAAAAAAGTTATAATCTTATAATAAAAGAATGGAAAGTTACAGATTAGGCACTACATATTATAACATGTAGCTAGCAAGCATCGCAGCCTTTTAACAGCTGCTACCCAAGAAACAAATCCCTGAGTCCTCCTGATTTGGCTGGACCAAATTTAAATGTGGTAACAAAACAGCCCCTCATGCAACATTTAAATTTCACAGCTTGCTGTTGGGTTCTACTATTATAAAATAATTCCAAATCTGAAACACCATTTTATTGAACTAGAGCAAGGAGTTACAAAATATTCTCATAAATTTCACTGTGCTGGGTAAGGAAGAAGAGTTGAACTTGCTACGGAGACCATCAAATGGGGTGGGTAGTCAAGCAATCAAAGAAAGAAAGATAAAGATGTACACAGACTCTTGCCTTCAGATACCTTGGGGCTAGCAAACATTTTGTTCCTATAGGACATTATACAGCTCTAGATCACTGCCTATTGAAATCCAGTAGTCACAGCTTTTTTTTGCTACAACATGAATGGCTTATTAAACCTACAGCATATCTGTTTTAGTTAACTTCTTGGTGGAAAGGGGCCAGGAAAACAAAATGTACTTAAATGCTGAATTTTTTTTTCCAGGCTGAATGCCTTTCATCCAGTAAGACATTCAAAGCAGTGACCCAGCAAATGGATTGAAAAAGCAATCTTCCGTCTCAGTGCCACATTATCATTCCTATTCAGTATTCTCGGTGAGATATCTCAATCAGCTGGATGTGTGTGTAAGTGACAGCGCAGCCCATTGCTGGGTTAATTAAACATTTGACTTTAACACCCTCCCCGTCATTAAGCAAATAAAAACAGATAATTCAAACTGCACTTCATCCACGGGGTACACAACATACATGTCAAAATTAAGAGAGTCCAAGGCCCTCGGGGAGTTCTACTCGGGGAGGTAATCAGTTTAAATCTTATCTGGTTTATCAATTATTCTATTGATTAAAGCAGGGTGATTATACAAAACTCCCTCTTGCCACATGGGATACATGTCAGCAGAGCAGGACAACACAGGGAGGCTCAAAAACGATTTAAAGAAAATACAGACAGATGAATAACAGTCTATTAGTACATGCTAGCAACCCAGAGGTGGAAAGCCTGATACTTCTTTTTAAGCAAGTAAATAAAGTCCTTCCAAATTAGAGTGCCAATGCTGTTACTTCATCTGTTTTATAATAAGATCCGTATGTTGAAAAAGCAACATTTTTTTAAGCAGAAGATTTTTTGCCAGTATTTGAAAGATGTCTTATTGATACAGTCCTGGAACATAAAGACACCAAACACAAGAAATTCCAGACTTTTAAAAGGCATTATACTTATCCATCAGTGATCCTAAAAAAGTGTATGGAAAAGGCATTCTCAGTATTCGCACTATCCCACATACATACGTGGCATAGCCATGAGTAGAATGTTGTATTGTAAAGATTTAAGTGTGACAGATTTTCTCAGACACAAAAAGAATATGCTTTGGAGTTCTGGAGGGTTTTTTTTCTTTTGCAACCCTCTAAAGTGAGACATTAGCAGCTGAGGGAGCTGCCACTGCCACATTTTCCTCATTTTCAACAAGCCTTCACAGAAAATCCCACCACAGCAGTCCTTATCACTTGTGTCTTGCATACAGCCACACTACAGAAAGCAATTCCAGTTACTTCTCATTTTTGCTTTCAGGTGAAAAAAAGACCTCTCTCTTCTGAGGTCTGTTTGCGTTCTGAGTTTATGATCACGGTCCCACCTCCACTATCTTCCAGTAACATTTTGTTTCAAGTTTTATCATATCCTGAACTGGATACTAAAATGGACTCTAACAAGACTTTGCCCTACACATACAAAACAGAGACCTCTTAGAAACAAAACACTGCAGTCTAGTGCAAAACAAGAACTGAAATTCATTTCCAGAAGTTCCCTCAAAGCACTAAGTAGCGGCAGAAGAAAGGTCAGCTTTAAAACAGGGAATTTTTTTCCTTCCATAGTATTTCCTACAATCTTTCTCACAATGGGCATACTGGTAGCACAAACTACTTATTTGTCATCTCACCACATCTCAGCTTTTAACCAGGACAGAGGGTATGAACCACAGCAGTCAAAATGTCGATAAGCCAGAGAGCCCCCAATGCCTCACCAGCCAGTGCTGCTGGAGTTGCAGTCATAGGAATTTTGAGAAACAAGGACAGCTAAAAAGCAGGCCTGAGGTGTGTTCTTGTCCTTCACCTTCAGAAGAGGATTATATGCTGCTCCACATTGGCACTGTGTGTGCATTCATCTTTACTTCAGCCTCTTCTTGGTAGATCTCTTTTCTTCTTTGGAAGTAAACTAGAAGGCTGCATTAGCATGCTGTATTTTGCTCTCACCACTAGAAATACTGAGGGTGCTATTTGTAATTGTATTCTTTTAAGAGGTTTGTTCTCTGCAGCTGTTTTCTGCTTGCAGTGTATTTTGTGTAATCAGCACATCATCATAAATACATTGGCTGTTCCCCCGAGGGAAGCTGTCACTGTTTAATTTACAGAACAACCTGGCCAATGTGAATTCTAACACTACAGCACTATGGCAAGAAGTTACCACACTCAGAAAAACAGGTTTCTATGAATTTTTATATCAAGAGCTGGTCCCAGGACAATTTAGGTTCTAGAAATAGATTGATTTTAAAAGCACCTTATACACTGGATGGAATGAATTCTTTCCCACTTACAGCTTCTTAAGGTAGCACCAAATTCACTCCCATATTATTTCAAAGGTGACAACCCCAATCCCCTCAACACAACCATCCTCATTTCTGACTTCTACCAAAAGAAGGCACTGTATGGAGGTGTGTTATCCTACATACCAATTTTTTTTTTTTTTTTTTTAAATGAAAAACCACCACGACATCAGTGTGTTAGTTTGTCTTCATTTGCACAAGGGAACGTACTCTGTTGCAAGGTCAAATGTTATTACTACATCAGAGGGTTGCTGCACAGTTTATTACTCTGAAGACGTGATAGAGAAGCAAGGTATATTCCTGAAAGAGTAAAAAGGTATGCAGCTTTATTGGCTGAATGAAGAGTTGCTTCCTTTGTGTTGATAGAATAAATGACAAGGATTTTTGCAGAAGATAAGCAAGAGGCAATGGCTGATCTTGTTATATACAGCCACAATTTAGAAAATTTCAAAATGGTACCAAATTATAGTGGCAATCATTTAAAAACTAGCTGTGAACCCTAAATAAATACTTGGGCATGATCAACAAATTACTTGGATATTTCAGTCACAGAGGCTACTACATGCGGTCTATCTGATTACTTAGAAAAGTAGCCAAGAAGGTTTACAACCTGATTTTTTTTTGTACTCATATACACACAAAGACACACACACACATATATATAAATAAACTAAATGCTAAAGAGAAACAACTATAAATGTAAATAAAACCAAAACCAATTTAATGCATAAAGTTCTTTGGAGAATTCTCCTCCAAAAGCAACACAAACTGTTTCATATATTTAACAAAGATCTGCTTTTCATTCTGGGGGGCAGCTGGCTGTTAAACAAATTTCAATGTAACTGAAAATTCCCAAGTTCCATGTGTAGCAGCAATTTTGCTAATTCTTGGTGGTAATTAGAAGCCCTGTTTAACATCACCAGACACAGGGCAAGTATACAACCATAATAAAAAAGAATCATGCACATCACAGAGTATTGGTTATGTATTTAGACAAGGACAGTTTAAGTTTACTTAGCTTGCAGAGCATTTTAGAAAATTATTTTCATCTATTTCAAAAGTAACAAAATATAAGGAACAACCATTAAAGTAAAACAAATACCATCCTGTCTCTGATATGGTTTATGAGAATGATCTAGCAAACACAGACAAAACTGAGTGAAAATGGATGAAATTTTATGGAAAACTGAGTCATCTGGTTATCCATAGAAGAACACAGGAAAGAGAATATCTTACTATTTTTATGCACCATGTAAGCAGCAGTCAACAGAAAGCAGAATAAACAAAAAGAAACCCACCCAACAGAGTGTAGCAAAGTAGCTATGAATTTTATGATTTAGCAAGTGCATTTCTACTGGGAGTGTTTGGGTTCATCCCCTTCAAATTTTCATGTGGCCACATGAATATTTGGTTTCAACGAATAAATAGTTCATTTTTGTTCTCCCTAATCACATGTATCTTTCAAATTATTCAGAACTACCTCTGCATATTTCCAAACAGTGACTGAATTCTGACTAACAACTAACACTGGCTTAAATCTAAATTATGGGTGAGAAAGTACTTCACGACTTCTCCAAAATTTGTGGTGAAATTCCACTATTTACATTTCCAAATGAAAATTATTGCTTAACGTGCTATTAGCTCTTTGCCAGTTGTGCAGAAATAGGTACAACTCGACCTTGTGCCACTGGCTCCCCCTGAAGCACCAACTGCCCCGCGGTGCCCTTAAACCCAAAGTGGTAACAGAGCCGAGCAGTTCATAGGGACTAGGCTGGACAGCCTGTAACTGGTGCCCCTCAGTGCCTCGCTCCTCCACAGAAGGCGAGGGAGATTCAGCCCGTGGAGCAGCACGGGGAAGTGGCTAACACGCTATTTCACTACCCAGCCGCGGCTCTGAGGGCCGCGGGCCCCCCGGGGCTGCAGTTCCGGGCGCGGCCGGGCGGGAGCAGCACAGTCCGCGCCATGGCCGGGCCCCCGCCCCGCGCCGCGCACGCGCGGCCGCGGGAGCGCGCACACGCACGGCCCCCATTCTAATTCAATTAGCGCAGCCTGCAACTCCAGAAAAGAGTAATTCAATTAGTGCATTGTGGAGCTCCGCAATACCTCCAAGCAGATGTTCGCAATCCTGAGGAACCGGAGCTAGCTTTAAAGATACCTGTACGCCGCCAACGCGGCGCTGCATATGCCGTTTGTCACTACGGCTTTACACACCTTCCTGACTCCTAACGAGGGAGGAAGGAAAACTCGGTTGAGTTTTGTTTCATTTTTTAAATTGATCAGCCAAGCTGATGCCAGTGTGCTGGAGACCTTGTCTTCACCTTATCGCATTACGCTGTAACCAGAACATCACTGCCAAGGCTGAAGAGGGGAGGCCTTATAGCTACGATGCAGTTTAAATTAATCACCGTGCTGGGCACACAGGGGTGGTATTTCTCAGTGACAGATACCGCCACACTTCTTAATACTCAGACTGAAGAACTAATGAGAGCACATGCAACTTCTGACAATTGATATGGATGCAGAATAAATGCAAATTTCTAATTACTAAAAGTAATTACTAAGTGTAATCAGAAATTAGTGATGTACTACCAAAAAAACCCTAAAACCATCCTCATTGATCCACAAAGAAAGATTTGAGTACCCTTCATTTCTTTGCCACTTGAAAGGAGGAAAACGTCTTCTCGCCGCTGCTACCCAAGAGCTAAGATCTGGCAGCACGCCCTACCCAGTACCTCTCTGAGTTTGATGGGCTCCTCAGCATCACCCAGGTTATGCCACCAGCCAGACAAGACCATTAGATTTAAAGAGAGATAAATCCTAAATATGTTTAAGCTGTTCTGTAGTCACTGGGCACTTTTTATTTAAAGATATCTCCAGCCAGGCTAACCCTCTTGGTCTTGCTACAGTGAAGCTCCCAAAAGTCTGACCTACTGATGGGAGCTGGAGTCAAAAGCAAAAATTATGTAATTTGGCTTCATTTCCTCTCCTTGTATCACCTCTCAGGCCTTTATAATTCCTCCTGCCCAGTGGTAAAATGAGGAAAAACAGGAGAAACTGCTGCTGAACACCTCCAACAAGAAACTTTGCTTAAAAAACCAGGTGTCACATTGTGGCAGTTCAATATTTCATAGCCAATACAAGGAATGTGCAACAGCACTGCAACTTTAAATCTTTGCCTCCTGTGTCAGTCTCTCTCCTCTCATTGTAATGCCAAAGGGAACAGCAATCAGAGTGGAGATGTTCAACGTGATAGAGGTCAGGACACCAGTGGATCAACGTACCAGAAACACGACCTTGTTTATTTTTTTCCCCAGTATTATTGTTTACAGGGTGCTTTGCTCATGTACCTTGTGGTTCTTAGCTAAAAGATGAAATTACAGCCCAGGATGAAGCGCTCAGGCACACATCCAATTTGTGTTTCCATCTCAGAAAACAAAAAGCTTCTGAGGCCCTCGGGCTGCCATTCAAACTTGGAGAGGCTGACATTTTTAACAGCATGAACCAGAGACTGGCAGAGGGAATGATCTAATGCATTTCTGACTTGTCAATCAAAGATCTCACCTCTGCTGTCTTGTAAACAGTTGGGGGCCACCTAACTACATTCACAACCAGGGGAGAGCCTGCCGCCAGCCGGGGGGTGCTGGAGCCAGAAGCTCTGGCTATTAGTCACCAAAATTATGATTCTGTTTTAGAGGTGCACTGTAAACAGCCCAGGGGCAGGTTTCACACAGCCGCTGGGAGAGTGTGATGGGGGAATACAAAGCAGGCTTGGCCAAGGGCAGTCACATCTCCACGCTGATGGAGGCTATTGACGGGACACTCCATATCTCTCCCAATTAGAGACACAGTTACGTGCACCAGCAAACACTGACTCCAAAGCCAAACAATCTCCTCCAAATATATTTCTCACAAACACATTTCTGAGCATGCAGTTTGCCCACCCCGAGACTTTAGCTTTAACCTCCTGTATAACCAGAAATAATGTACTGCTACTCACATTTACACAGCAATAAAATGTCAACTTCTAGGGCAAAAATGGATGAACAGGCTGAAGGAAATTTACAGATAACAGTTGTTTATAACAATTCACTGATGATGTTTCTTTAACAAATATTTCACTTCCTAATACAAAAAATATAAATATTAGGAAAAAATAATGTAAAAATAATTTTAAAAATAAGTTCATGTCTTTATCACTCCCCTATACTACATACCTTTTACATCATTTGTATTCTCACCTTTCTCCAAAAGTGATCTCAGTCCAAAGAGATCATGTCCATGCTGCACAACTTCAAAGCGTGCTCCCTTTTACTTCAATTTGCCAAGCACAGCACACCCATGCTTTCCTCAGCCAGGACAGAGCTTTTAGCCAAGACTGAGGAAGTCACACACACACTCACTTCTGCAAAACCAAGCAGAAGGTTGGCCCGTTCATCTGACAAACCCTGATGTGCAGGTCTTTATGATTAAGATCTTCAGGCAAAATTTCTGGCTTTCCAGAGATACCTCCATATACAACAAGATGCTGCTACCTCTGCCACAGTAGTTAATCCTCCTGTTTGACTACTAGAGCTTCAGATCTGGCAAAATAAAGCTGACAGGACAGCTCTTTTCCACTGGTGCCTAGGCTTCAGAAAAAGGTAGTTTTAAAGGCATGACTCTTGTCCCAAAGAAGTTTACAATCAAAATGGGAGCTGGTATTTGTGTTGGCTGTGAAGTATGTATAAAGGAAGAGCTGGACTGTTCTTTGCACTTATTCTTATACATAACCTTTAGTAGGATTTTTTAGTTCTTCTTCAGATCTCCTCATTTATGTAAGAAACTACAGAAATAAATTTAAGGAAATACTATGGCTTTCTGCAACCTTGGAAGGATTAATACAATCATTTCCTTGGCATACTTAATGAGTGTAAATGTAAATTTGAATTTTCAAAGAGCTGAGACAACATAAACAGAGCCTTGTGAGCATGCATGGAAAAATATTTTAACAGGGAAACTAATTATCTTCAAATGAAAAATGTCATGAAAACAGATACCTGTTGGCACATCTGGAAACTTCTAAGGCACAAATTTCTAGGAAAAAAGAGTATATGTTCTGCATAAATTTATTTCTGATTATTAAGAGAATATACATGCATCTTAGTTTTCAGTTGCTTTGCAGAATAACAGTACAGTAAAATGTGGCATCCAAGACACTAAAAATGGAATGGCTGGCCTTTTTCTCTTGTTAAAATATCTTCTTTGATCCCTTTCCACAGTGCCTTATAGGAGTTCATGTTCCAATTTGCTGCCATCTTCCACCTTGATTGCTATGAAATTCCGTTACACAATAGACAATCAGTTAGAAAGCCCTTTTAGATAAAAGATACAAAAAAAGAACTGTTTCTAGCTCCTTATCCCCCTATTCATGGGTTTAGCCTTTCCCACTGCAGAATGACTGCCAAACAGAGCTGAGGAACCAGAAGATCCTGTTTTCACATAAGTGTCTCCAATAATAAAAACACACAAAGAAGAAAAATGAAGTTACCTGACATATTAACAGAATAATCTCTAAATTGACTACCTGCCAATGCTTCCCATGAGGAGTCAGCAAGACTTTACCGATCTATTAAAAAAGAGCCTCTTTCCACATTTCTGTCTGAGCATCTGAAGGTAGGCATGTAAATAACTAGACAAATTCAGCAGTGACTAAGTAGCCTTCCAGATGGCATCTTCTCTTTTGCCACAAGCAAAGAACATTGATATGCTTCTCCAGTTACTTCAAGCTTGCTATAGAAAAAAGAAAGTAACTTAATATGAGAAAATTTGCTGGGCTACAAGACAGTCTTTACTGCTTTGCTGAGGATTCAATATCAAAAAAAGCATTAAAGAATGATGAAATAATGCAACATCACAGTTTCAAGCAGGCTCAAAGCCACTCCCTTCTGCACTGGAAAATGCAGAAGCCATGCCTCAGAAGGGAGTTTTCTCCAAACCATGCAAGCTAATGGGGATCAGTCAAAACCCAATGAAAAAAATGGACTGAAATATGGATGACTCATTGCTGCAGAGGCTGTTGCTGGCAATTTGTTTTCTCCCTCAACTATCATAAAAGTGTTCCTCAACACAGCAGTCAGAGTTCAGCGAAGAGTACCAGTGTACCATTTCAGATGGCAAGTGGGATATACTTCCCAATTCCCACAATTACTAAATACATATGGAAATGTCTCTCAAAATCTGCAGAAATGCAAATGTCAAAATCCATCTACTATCCCAAGAAGGCAGAACACAATGAATGGTTGTGCAGCTGACTCACTTGACCTCAAATATCAATGCACTGCATTAGCAAAAAAGTCATTGTTCATATCTATCATTAGCAAGAATATCTTCAGCTAGAAGAAGTTAATTTCCCTTCCCCTTTGTGATATATGCTTAGTCTGAATAACCAAAAGTAACCGAAGTAGAAAGAAAGAAGTCCCAATTTGAGTTTATAAATTACATTCCATATACTGCTAAGGTTCTCTAAACCCGAGCTTAAAGAGATCTGAGATTTATTCAAAAGCCAAAATATTAGGCCCATCCAATTTAGTCAAATTATGCAAATTAGGATTAGAACTAGGAGTCTAAACTCCTTCTGTTGCCTCCAGAGTCCTCTTATACTAATAAAAAGTCGCCTTCCCCCTCACCCCTGGAAAGCTCTGCTAAAAGCCTGCTTCAGCAAAGGAGGCCTGGCAGGACACCTTCCAGAGTCCCTCAGTGCTACTGCTGGGTCAGCAAAAAGAGTTGCAGCAAAATGACGCAAGACACTTAAGCCTCCCCTGAGACTGAGAGGATTATTTCCATGGTACTATCCCAGCCCTGCCAGCAAGAAGTCAAATTCAGAATAATCTTTGCATGCTTTCCTTTAGAGGCACATAATTAACTTTCCCCGAAACAACTGAAAATTTCAGAAAGATTCTAGCTTATTCGTTACACCTGGTTTTGTGAGATGCCGGTGAATAAAACTCTCTGCCACAGGTTAGGTCAGCAGTAGTATAATCCAGCAGAATAAACCTTCAAGTAAAAGTTCATGCAATCATGAGCTCCAGTAAACTTGTTCTCCACAGAGATATTCTTAAGTCCCTCAGTCACTGCAGTACACAAAGTATCTCAGAGTATCCAGTGTGAATGTAACACTTCTGCTGCCCAGTCTCTGCTGTTCATGTTCACGTCACCAAAAATGCTTCCAATGATCTTGAGAGCCTTGTCTCAAGGTTTCTAGATGATCACCCAGTACCTGCCTCATTCTCTACCCACAGGACAGTGTCTGCATTTTTAAGACTGACTAGTCACCCCAACGGTCTGAACAAACTCATTTGGCAGGAAGCTGTCTCATGACAGAGAAAAGCCTGAATGTAACAAATTCAGAGACGAAAGGAAAAAAAACCCAGTGGTTTCCTTTATTTGCCTTTTGATGGACAGTTTACTTGTACAATAATTTTCTGTAGTCAAAATGTCCAGACGACTGCTAACAAAGACAAAGTAAACAATTGCTGGCGTCAATTATCACTATAGCAATGAACCCATCCCCTCAGTCTCCTCTAAGTGGCACACAAAACATTTAGATAGGAGGGGAATCACTGCATGAATAGCCAGATTGGAGACTGCGTGATGGACACTGTTTGCCAGATATAATTAAGTGGTATTTTTTGACACAATTGAAAGCCAATGGAAAAAATGATGGTATCAAGCTAATTTAGATAAAATACTTAAATTATATCAAGGTAAATGGAAATGCCCCAGCACTGAGCTGCCCTGAATCTACACAAGAGGGGTTTAAATACCAAAGATCTGAATGACATAGGAGAGGCACTGAGTATGAACCAGAATAAATGGAAATAAAGCAAGCAAGTAAAGAAGGAGATGCACACTTACACAGATGGAGAGAAAAGGAGTGGGGAAAGACAGAAAGTACCTGGAAAGCTGGGAGTGCGCCAGTCCCTGGGTTATACAGGCATCGCAGCGAGGGCATGCTGTCCGCCAGGCTGGAGCAGCCCAGCCACAGAGATCTGGGCATAGAGCACTGCAGAGAAAGGACAACTATGAGATGGGACTGTATGAGACAGGATGGCACAGATTACAGGAACTTTTAAGGCATAGCCAAATGGCATCAACACAACTGCTCCTGGCCTTAAAGACTGAGACCTCTTTAAAGGAGAACACAAACTGCTGATGCATCTTTTCCTTGAGAGAAGCTTTACAGATGTCATAGCAGCAAGAAAAAAAGCACTACAGATCAAGAAACTAATTTTTGATCAATTTTCTACACTAATGTGTGGAGTTTTTCCAGTAATAAAAAGTTTCTCTCCAATTAATCGGACATTTTGTCCATGCACGGCAACGTGCCAAGCACAATACAAGGCAAGAAATTTTGCAAGGAAAGCAGAAAAGGAAACAACAACTTTAGGTATAATACTTGCAAAGAAAGAAAAGGTTTAGGGTTTGTCTCTAAAGGGGACAAAAGGAAAAACCTGCAATCCAAAGCGAACAGGAAGTTGGTGACACTTCATAGGAGTTTCATGTTTCTGCTTGCCTTGTTGTTTGTTAAGTAAAATACAATTGTTACAATAAATTGATTCAGTTCCTACAAATACAAGTACAAAAAAGGAGCCAAAGCAGCCAATCAAGAAAAATACTAGCCATGTTGATAGTTAAAGCCATTACCCCTTGAAATAGAGAGCTGCTTATTCATTTTACACCACTACTATTAAATTTAGGGATGCATTATGATAGCAATTGCTTTAACCAGCCACAGAGTTTTTGATGCCATAAGCACTACTGCATTTGTCTAATTACTGGCAAGGCAGGAAAAAACAAGTGTATTTTAAATTGGCAGATAGCCATGAAAACTGAAGGATGTGATAGATTAGCTGCTAGAGATTTTACACCCTCGTACTCTTCTTTTTTGCAATCTTTTCCCCTCCACTCTTTTTTTTTTTTTTTTTTTTTTTTTTTTTTTGAAACGGGGGGATGGGAAGAAATCTGAGCAGAAAGGGCAGCTGGAATGGGTATGAAATGACAGCTGCCTCCTGAGCCACCGTTTCGTGCTGCTCTTAAGAGGGCTAGACAACCTTGCACAATCTTGCACTAAACAACTATGTAAGAGCAACACAACCCATCTCTGAATGAGCAGAAAGGTGATCACCAACATCCATAATCTGGTCCTGTGCAGACAGACACAGCGAGATTAACCCTGTCTGTCACCACATTCTTTGCTGTATTTTGTTGCAATTTACACCGCTGTTCCAGAAATAGTATTAAAAGCCTGCTGGGGAACATAATCCACAGAAATGTACTTACTAGAAGTTTATGATACCTTAAAATAAATTCCTCACCTTATTTTAATTTTAAAAAAACTCAAAAAAACAACTATTCACTTTACAAAGATACTGAAACTCTAAAATTTGAGTACTTCATAGCATTACATATCAAATAAATTTGTACATAGTGCCCCTCCTGAAGCCTAAAAAATTACAGCCATAGTATTATAACAAGTTACAAAAACGAGCCATACTTCCTTGTCTGCTGTCTTAACTTCCCAAACACTCCCACATAAAAAACCCTCCCAAATTCCAGCGATCTTTTCTTTGCAGTGTAATATGCATCACTGCAGCTTGAAAGCTGTTGTGATTTTTTTTTTTAAATATTTATATATGAAATGGACATCTATGGTTAAGCAGTTTACCATTTTAATAATACATTTACTCAAATCAAACTTGCTTATTACTCTCCAAGAACATTACAGTAATAAGGGAGATCCATTACATGGTGCCTCTGATGAACAAATTCACTAGGTAAGCATCAGCTGTTTACCATTACCCATCCTAGGATTTATAACATAATGGGGTGGGTTTTTTATTGTTTTGGTTTTGTTTGTGGTTTGGGGTTTTTTTTGCACAAAGACTTATCCAAGACTTGCAGAAATCATTTATTCCATATTCTCAGGCTTTCCCATCCCTTGAGCTGGCTCAAGTTTTCGTGCAGTGACAACAAACTCAAAGAACTGATTGCCATTAAAACTGATTGATAAGAAAAAAGAAGTAACTTTAAATATTTGACTGAAGGATGGAAAGGTACAGAGGCAGGAAAAATGAGGAGCATGCTGTCAGCAGAGGGACAGATTTACGTTGACTCAAAGTTTAGGTGAGATTATGGCTCAAGTCAGTCACTACAAGCTGCAGGTAGGGCACTCCATTGTGCCAGGGCACTTACAAAGCAATGAAATTCCTCTAAAATTGCCACAATAACAAAGGAAAACACTGAAGGGCTATTCTGCAGAGCTCTGTGTACCTACAGAGGATATCATTACTCACCTGTGCATTCTTGATGCTTAGTATTATTCTAGAATTAGGAAGTATGGAATAAAAAATTACCAACACCTTAGATGACTTCTGAATCTGCTCCAGTATATAACAAAATTTAAAATAGTCATGCAGTTCTGTCATTTATCTTAAAAAAATAAGTGTGAAGTTGCACACAATGTGGAAGAAAATGTCCTTCCTGTACTTGCCTTTTACCTATTGAAGGAAGCAGAGACGCTAAATTACTATTGGTGACTGAAAAAGACTTATTCACAAGCCTGAACAAAAGGCCCCAGGTGCTTCAATAGAAACAGCTTGTGTGTAAATCAGATGAGTGACCCAACAGAACAACTTCATTTAGAGCCTGATCTCTGAAAAATCTCAACAGCCTCTATCCCCATCCACTGAGCAAGCCACGTGTCAAACACTCACTTTTGTACTGTCAGCTCCACAAACAAGGGACTGGCCTCAATGTTCATGACTTGAAAGCTGACTGACAAAATCCTCTCCTGAACTCAAGTCAATCTACATCGACTCTTCAAAACAAAGATACAGAGGCACAGCGCTTGGGCTATAGCCAAATGGGAAAGCTGATATTGCTTGCTAAGTACTGGGCCAGGATGCAGTAGCCTCTCTACTTTCCTAACTCTCAGGTGCATTAATACTTCGGATGTCTGCACGACTTTCAGACCCAGAGACGCAAAGCTTTTTATTTAGAAAAGCTAAGCATCTGTAATACACACTGAGTGGCATAAAATAGGGAATTATTTGACAAAAAAAAACAATTTCTTTTTCCAACTGATTTTAAAGTCCCATTCCCTGAACTCTGAAACATATTTTCCCACAAAATAAACACAGGGAATACACTTTCAAGCAAGACCAGCATCCTCCTTTTGACAGAGGGTGGTACCAGCTGCTCCACTGGTGATTAAAATGGGCTTCCCTTATTTTGAATTAAAATAGGCTAGAAGTACTGACAGCCACTGGCTGAGCTGAGTGGGCAGTAACCATGAGCTGAAGGGAAGACTTATTTTAACCTATTCAATTATTCTTGTAACTATACTGCAGGAACATTATTTACTACATCAGATGTTCTGCCTCTAATAGCCTACCCTCTCTTCCAATTATCTGATGTTCTAAAGACAAATCTCAACATACGCTCAATGGCTAAATTTTTGCCAGTGATAAAAATTGGTTATTTACTTTATTTGCTCTTGCATTACAAGATTATATATTACCATTTCAGACTGGGCTTTTTTTATCAAATTTGTTCTCTTCTAGTCCTTCAGCAAATACAATATACTAGGGGTAACTAACACAGTTTTAGTAAATTGTGTTACAGGTCAGAAATATATCACCTTGTCCTGTAAAACTAAGTGGTTCTACATGGGCAAAAATCACAAGTTCTTGGTCTACTGCAATTCACAATTATAGTGCACAGGTAGGAAAACAAACTCCTGTATTGAGCTCACTGTAAAACAAGAATGACCAAAAGAAAATCAAACAACAATTTAAGGATATTTTCATTATAATCACTTCTGAGAAATTAATGAGGTGATAGTACAAGAATGACTGTGGTGTGTTTTAACTTACTAAAGTATAAAAACGTACTATCCCTCTCCGAACCCTGCACTCAACTTTATGACAACATGTGCACCTAAAACACCTTTGATTTAAAGACAACCTACTACATTTTTGCACATCTTCACAAGTTAGAGACAAACCCAAAAAGCAAACCAATTTTTTTCCCAAGAGCTGGTGTTTGGCCTACTGTACAAAGTACTCATTTCAGTCGCTAACCACATCTATTTTAATCCTTTCCTAGTTCAGAATTATTTCCCTTTTAGTTCAATGCCCAGTGCCTTATGCAGCTGAACTATAAAGATAAACCAATAACAATTTCTACTTCTTCTGGGAGATGGGAATTTAGATCCTGTTCACGCAATATTTTCATTAAGGAGCAGAAAGAGAATGTGACACATTGACAAGAGCTGAAGAGTTTTAAAACTGAGACAAATGGGACTTTTTCTACTTGGTCCAGCTGATCATAAGCCAGGGAACTGGATAAAGCTGTGCAAAGAAAAACAGCAACACAAGTTCTAACTATTACAAAAACAAGGACAGGAGGCGAAAAGAGGTGCTAAAAATTCTGCCACACAAACTGGAGCAGATAAAACGTAAGGGATGCTCTGAAGAGTATTGAAACTATATAAACCAGACCTGAGCTTGAGACAAGGAGACAGGTCTTTCCCCACCTCTTTTTTTCATCACTTCAGAAAGTGAATATGGGATAGCTGGCAAATACATTCTCCCTGAAAGTCTCTTTCACACTATTGTTTTATGCATGCTCTATAAAACCTAATTCACAGGAAATGTGACTTAGGAATTTTGATCCTTTATCAAACATGCTCAGATCTTACTGGGATTCCTCATATTCAAAATTATTTTTATCATATGTAACAAAAAAAAAAAAAGGGAGAACAAACTCCAATACCTGACTTAGTTCCTCTTATCCTTTTTTTGGCCACATACTTTACTAAGCCAATGCCAAAAATAAAACACACATCATTTTCACGTTGTGTCCAGTGTACACTATTCCTGTCACCACAGAATGCAATACATTGCATAAAACGTATCAGATAAAGCAGCTGCCACTTCCATGACAAATGTTGGTCTCACGAAACTTGACAATTTCAGAAAGCTACTTCTGGCTAAAAAGTGATTTTGGTTCATTTCTTTGGTCCACTTTTCACCCTTTTAACCTCTCACATATACATGAATACTAAAAGGTATCTCCTATTTTTCCCTCTACTGTTCTGAGAGGCATTGTGTGATTAAATATATATGACACAAGTATAAAAAAACTTAATTCCCAGTGCATCTTGTATACTTTCACAATTAAAAAACATGACATACATATTTCATTTTTTATCTCTGGTAGCTCTTGATCAAACGGGATTCTTATCTGAGAAAAAAAGCATAAAATACAACTTAAAAAAAAAAAACTTCAAAAATTGAATGAGGATATTCTTTTATTATTATTTATTTTAGTAGTTTTTGTGGGACTTCATTTTTTTCTTTCCCCCCCTATCCCAACACTGGATACAAGGCATACTAAATACGTAATTACATGAGAGAGCCACACAGCTTTCAAAGGAGCCATTCAAGTGAATTGTGTAAATAATATGCCTTTACAAAGCCTAACATATGAATATAGATTTACCAGTTATGGAGCAGTTATATACCTGAGAGACAAGAATACCCATTTAAAAAAAAAATCCTGCCCAATTATGAACTTACCAAAGAGACTAGCATGGCTCAGAGCAAATTAATACTTTTATAACTTTTGGAGAAAGTTTTTTGCCTGCTTTCATTTGAAAATAAGAAAAACATTAAAAGCTGTATGTCTTAATTAAACCAAGAACAACAGTCAAAACCCATACAGTTAAAATTTACACCTCCTTGCACCCCAGACCACTTTCCCACAATTAAAACCAGGTAATTCTGACTTTGTCACTGCTAGTTTTTCTTGAAAGGATGAAAATGAATTTATAACAATAAAGAGGCAACTGCAACAATCCTTGGACTATGACCATGAGAAGGATCTCCCACAGTTCAACTAGCCCACAAACTGTCAGCTCTTCTAGTTGCACATATTGCACCAGAATCGCGAAGAGCATGATGTGGTTGCTGTCATAACCAGCGCTTTGCACAATTTCTCAGCTTCTATTACATTCAGACATCTTGGTCACATTTCCACGGGCATATATGGGGATGATTAAAAGTGGTTTGTGCTCGTTTGCCATAATAAAAGTAATTGAGCTACCTTATTAAAGACTCTTGGAGCATTTTTCACAAACTGCAAATTAGGATGTGACTTCAAAACAAATCAGAGGTTGGAACATGCTACTAGGGTTCAATTATAACACTTCCTAGATTCCAAATGTAGGAAATACTGGACTTCTTACCCTGGTACAGATCACTGACTTCAGTGCAATGGTTTTCTCCTTCACCCTCAGGGTGTTACTACATTCTGCCAGCTTTGCTGTGCACACAGAGCTCCAAGTGCTGTAAAGGGTTCCTTTTCCTTCAGCCTCCCACTTTGCAAGTAATTGCTCAGTAAATTTTCCTTAACATACGTATTACACAAACTCTTCTCTAATCCCTTGGTAACTCCCTAGCCAACAGTAACTTTTTACAAGAGATTCCAGTTCACTAACTACTCTTAAATATCAAAGATAAGACATATGGAAAAAGGTTTACATATTCAGATTATCCAAATAATTACTTACCTGAGTGGGATCCGGGAGGATCAAATCACAGCTTTTAGGTAAATGTTTGTGAAGGAATATTTTCCTCAAAGAGTTACTACTGGAGTTCAACGTCTGCGATTCCAAGTCAACAGAAACTACTTGCCCCAGAAAGGGGCCAGCTTCCAGCATCTATAAGATGTACAAGATCCTCAGTTGCCAAGTGCTTGAGGGAACTTGTGTAGATCATATCTGAACTAGACAATACTAATGTTTTTATAATTATAGCTCTTCAATGAATAGAGCTGATAAACCTAAACCCAGTGCAGCTGCATAACTTTAAGATTCAGATGCTGTACTCTAAAGAGTAAAACATGCAGAGACTTGTGCGTGCTTCTTTAAACAACACCAGAGATGGTGTTCGGCAAGCCCTACACAAACTTACTAAGAGCAATCTCACCAAGGTCTAAAGTGTGAAACTATCTGAAGGCTTTAAGTGGAGATCTTACAAGACCAAGCACACTAAGCTCCTTGGCAAGCAAGAAAACACAGATGCCATTAAGCTCCATTATGTCTGATGGACATGATATGGTTAGACTCGATGATCTTAGCGGTCTTTTCCAACCTTTACGATTCTATGTCCAAAGCCTGATCAATTCCAACCAATTTCAATCTTATTATGCCAAAAGAGATAAATCTAATTCTTTGACATAGGCATTCCACATGAGTTTGGGCATCCTAACAAGTATGTTGAAACCCCTTCAGCTGGGAACACTTCTAAAACTCCACTCTTGATTTTCATGACACAAACTGCAGAGAACAAACCTACACTGGTAGAGAGATGAAATGGAGGTTTCATTAGATTTTTCCCTCATCCCCAGTTTTATTTAATTCCATAAAATCTCTCAGAATTATTGTTATGCACCTACCACACAAAAGTGTCTCAAGGATAACTGATATGTCCGCAGAGCACTTTGAGCACGTAAAGTTCTATATGAGTGCCAAGTATTAATAAATGAACTGCAGAAAGAAATCTTATTTCTACTTTCCACCCAAGGAGTTAGTATCTAAATTTTAAAAAGCATATGGGTCCACTGAAAATAGAATATATGTTTTAGAAGTTAAGGAGGAGATGCTAAATGACAAAATTACAAAACCAAAATATTTCCAGAATCATTGCATTTTTCTCTCACGGAAGTGCAATTTTAGTGGAAGAATCCCGTTTTCATCATAGTCCTGGTTTTTACACTCTCTTTTCCAGCTGACTTGACTGAAGTGCAGACCATTAATATCTGAAGTGCCTTGTTTTGATTATACTGGCCTTTGCTGGTACCAATCTAGTTAAGGTATCACCAAGAATTTTCAGCATAAAACACATTTACAGGTTTATAAGTTGGCTTTAAAAATTCTACTACAAAAGACAGTGGGAGGCAGAAAGGCTCAGATGAGTGCATTATATTACATATCCTATGTGATGCATACTTGCTCACAATGCTATGAAAAGGGGAGGGATTAGCTTTAGCATGTTTGACAAGCCACATAAATGATACTTTTACTTCCCAGTTTATATAATCAAAATAATATTTTCTAAGTGTTTCAGCTAATTAGCTTAACTTGCCCGACTTCACAATTTAGCTTAATTTATAGGAGGTGTCCACATAATATAGGAATTGGAATGTCATATCTATTGATCGTATTTATACACAAATATTTTCCCCCTTCCTCCCCTCAGAAGTCAATTGTGGCTTGTCTCCAAAGGGTCAGCATCTAGGTGATGGGATGTTACAGACTGCTGGCAGCAAAAAGGCTTAAATGAAGATCAAGCCTGAATAAACCAAATGTAGGTGTTTGCTGTGTTGTAAAAGATGAACTTAAAGAAAACAGATGGAGTAAAGAGAACATTGCAGATTACTTAAAATGCTACTCTTAAAGCAACATGTTCTTCTGGCCATTGGTATTGTATTTCCTCAAGCCCTCATAAGAACACATAAAACCTGCCATTAAAGGGCAGAGGGTAATGGCATCAGTGTGGGCGACCCATGCTCAGGTAGTGTTCAACTATTATCTCCAGTTTAAGTAGGCTGAAAAAATGCAAATCCAGCCAGCACTGTTTTTAGATAAAATTGTCAGTTTTATGGATATTTATAGTATGTGTCCAGTCTTGCAGAACTCCATCTTCCTCCACTCCATCTGTAATATAAACTGCTTTTAGTCCACATTAATACAATGTGTTACTGGGATACTTCTCACATTCTGTATAAGTCAGGCAGCAGATCAATACTCAGCCATGCTGAGGAGAAAAAAAAAAAAATCATTAAGTTAGGATCCTGTTAAAAACACAACCACCAGGAGAATAAACCTGATGCACAGACCCCATTCCATCTGGATGCATATGTAGAGTATTGCTTTTACATACATCAAAAGTGGCTTTCTTTTCAATACATAGTTTTAAAGAAGCCTACAAGTTTTCATATCCTATACCAAATCAGTCTCACCTCAAAAAAATTTTACTTCTCTGCTTCTCATGAAAGCTCTTTCTTTTGATCAAGTCCCCACCCTTTGTATCAACCCCCTTACCCTTCTACTTCCTGTGGTGAAATCACAGCACTGAAATTGGAATAGCAAAGCTATTTCCATGCAGCATCTGCTAATTGACACAAGCACAGCTTTATAACTTTTACTTGAATCAAGCAGGAATAAGGAGGTTTTAGATAGACTTTAGAACGAATAATAAACTAAAAATCAAAAGGAAAGCACACTTACAAAAATATTTTTTCTAAATGCAAGTTGTTCTATTTTTTGAGGTTGCCTGATGTGAAAGCCTCCTGTGAAACTTTACTGAGCATTTTGGGGTTTGCTCCCCTCAATATTTTTCAGAGACAAAAAAGCATTTATTCCACCTGCATCAGAGCACTGCTAATATAATGCTGGTCTGTTTGCCTCAGAAGTAAAAGAAAAACAGAACAGCCACACAATCCTCTTCCTATTGTTCTCCCAACCTACCACATAAGAAACAGAAACTGATGCCGTGCCCCATAGGTCAACAAACTTGAGCTCTGTGAGACAATAATTGCAGAGTTGAGATTCCTCTGAGACACCTTGCCTCCAGCTCAGCAAAGTTTAAATCAAGAAAACATAAGCTTCAGTGTCCCAGCTGACCTTCACTAGTGAGGACTTGGAAAGAGAGAGAAATGGCCTCTCAGAAAGAAGCTCCAAAGCATGTTTCACCTTTGCAGCACATCACTCATTCAAAGAAATGGTTTGCAAATGCAATATAGGACTCAATGTCCATCTTCTTATAGGTGTTCAAGCTCTGCTCAGTTTCACAGAAGTCAACATAAGTTAACAGCAGTAAGCAACTTGCACGAGCAAGTTACTGCTTACTGCTGCTTGTAAGGTACTGACACAAGAGTGGAGAGAATCAAACCCTTCCTGTTAGTACCTGCAATGAAGCTCTAATGGTTTAAGGGGTTTTGTTGTCGCAGTTTTTCATTCCCTCACATTCTGCTCAAGTGACTTGGCTCTTTGTTTCTGATGGGCTCGCGGTACCATAGATCCCTTCACCACCATGTTTCGTCATTTCACAACTGCAGTTGCCATGACAACAGGATGCAGCTTATCTGTGCTGTTTTCATATTTCCAGTTTTTGTTGCCATAACAACACAATCATTCTGGCTTTCTACAAAAACAGCAACTTTAAGCCATGTATTCTCAAGGACACGGGATTCATCATGTACGTAATCTTCATGAGGGAAGAGATCTGTACACGCCATTTGTAAATTAAGCTATTCTTTCTGAAGGGGGATTTTTCACTCACAAAAGTGAAAAGCTGACAGCAATTGCTAGAGGCAGACTGCTGAGACATCTAAAGCCTGGCCTTTAATAACAGCCAGAGTAATATAGCACTAGGCCACTTCCGAGTGGGGACTCCCCACAGTGTCAGACTGTGTCAAACTGCACAATTGTTATGTGATGTGAGTAAGTGTCCATACTTGATTCACCCAGGCAGATCTGAATTAGATGTTAGATGCAATTCTCTTGAGTTTTAACCCAGTGGCCTGCCCATTATTACCAACACCACCACCATGCAGCTTTGTGTTTGAAGGCCCATTTTAATTCTGTAATTCAAGCTGTTGTTGCAGATTTGTTTTCAGACACTGACCCTCTTCGCTTTCAGTTGACTGCATTTTGAACTTTGATTTACAGGAAGTGCACATTCATCAGACTGGTGAGAAAATGTTATACAAACACAGCATGCATAAACACAAAACAGTGATGGCTATGAGGGGTATCAGCTAACATGGCACTGTAACTTCATTACACCCTCATTTATGTACTTCACTAATGAGACAAGCACAGGTGTCCAACACGGTCCCTCACATGAGATGAATAACAATAATACAGTCCAACCTGCTTTAGCCATGCTTGGTATCCAGAAGATATAAGTTGGAATCCATCTTTTGGCATGTGTATTCGGGGCTAGGAGAGAATAGACATAAAGAGAGACCTCCTTTTACACTGGGACCTAACTAACCTAAGTCTAAATTCTGGAGCATTTTAAACAATGCAGATTTTTTTAAGCCGCATATGAAGGTTTAGTACCCAGATTAGTTCTTGTTTACTCTTCTGATATCAGCTGCTTTAAGAACATTTTTTTAATAAAGTCACAATAATATTTACGATTTCCATCCTTTTATACTTCAATTCAGTATATATAGGTATTTCTTTAAAATTTCCACACAAATGCATTTGGATAAGCACAGCCTCTGTGGTGGGTGCAGTAGAAAAGACTAATGGTCATTAATGCTTTTGACACTAAATAAAGTAAATGGTGTCAAAACAGGAGTATGAGTGTTTTCACAGTCACCATCCTCAACACAGTCAGACCAAGACACTGGACGAGATGAAGAGATTATAGAAAATCCCTGAAAAGGTGTAGCCTTAATACTGGGGTAAGAAGAAACTATACTCACACACAGCCATAAATTATGCCTCAAACTGACAGATAAATATAATTTCCTCCCCATTTATCGTTTTCATGCTTTACTGAATTGAGGAAAAGGCAAGACATCCAATTGCTCTGGATGAACATATAGCTTACAGCTAAGGAAAAGTATGCACCAAAAAATGAAACACTGCCTGGTATGACATTCATTTGTAGTTTGAAGACATTCTCACATTCAAGGGGATTCAACTGTTCCCATTCCCTTCAAAAAAGAGATGGTTAGATATTAAAATCAAAATCACACCTAAGCAACAGGACCAGACAGGACATCCACAGACACCAAATCCAGAGATCTTTCTTACTCCTGGAAACTACTTCACAATTCCTTTCTTAATGCACAATACTTCCCCTCCAAACCAGCAGATCTGTGCCCCTACAACTCCTCCCAGATGGCTGCAAGAAGCTTTCTCATTTTCAGAATGGCTATATTCAAGGTGAATTTACCTTTGTTCATTCTTGAGTCAACACAATATTAAGTTTGTAGGAACTGTGTCCACCTTGGTACTCTAAAAAATACAACTGGTTGGAGAGAAAAGACATGTCACCACTGAATGACGAACCTTCCCACCTATGGTGAAGAGGCAATCCAGCCTTGGAATTTGAAATTTAAATAAGAACTAGAACAGACTAAAATTGTGCCTCTAAAGAGAAGTACATGTACAGGATTTTACAATATACTTTGAACATTAGTTATTTTTGCTTCTCTACAGTTTGAATTTAAATCCTTCTAAATCTTTCAAAGTAGCAGTAAGATTATGCCCTGGTGTCCTAGCCAGTGATCTCAGTTAAACATGAATTTTAATAATCACCATTGTGCTGATAAATTAAAGTCAAGTATATCTCGTTACTGCATTCACCTACTGAGTTTGGACTTGCAATGCTTAGCACATTAACAAACTATGTTTTAGGGGACTTCTCACACAGCTAGAAGCATCATTGTCTGAGACCTAATCCTTACTTCAGCACTAACTTCACGGGTGGTTAGTCCTTCTACTACTGTAAAATGAGGACAACACTCATTTAACCCACCTCACAGGTTTGCTGAGAGGAACTGTTGACATTTCTATCTGCTTTGAAAATGGAAGAAACTATACAAAGTGCTATCTCTATCTAGCAAGAACACTACAGAAGCCTACATTTTATGTCTGGCTCAAGTGCTTCAGTTGCTTTTTCAAAGTAGCACAGCACAGTGTATATCTTAAAAAAAAAAAAAAAAAAAAAAAAAAAAAAAAAAAAAAAAAAAAAAAAAAAAGGAGAGAAAAAAGCCTTTGTGAACAAGAAGAAGTAACAGTCTTTTGAAATCACAGTGTCGGGAGTAGAGACCTGAACACCAGTCTCGGATGTGCCCAAGTTCCCCCAACAAATTGTTGAAAATGACTTAATTTCCTCCTGTTTCTGTCACTTAACCTACAAATTAAAGGATAACAGTCAAGCTTCCTCTTTGGACTAGCAGGCTGCTTAACATTTGTTAGCCCATTAGTCCAGAGTAGTCTGAATAACTGATTTAAGACAGAGATTTAAATCATCAATTTGAAGACCCCAGTCCTGCAAATATTTAAGTGTATTAACAGATCTGTTGTCATCAACAGGATTACTCTCATGCAGAAGTGTTTCCAGTATCAAAGGTAACACTGTATTTCTATTTAAACAAACTCTTGCCAATACAAGTATTTTGTGACTTGAAAGTAAGGTTGCTTAAGTATCAGTAATAAATGCCATCAGGACTTTTGGCAGATTAGCAGCTACTGTAAACTCAATTTACTTTTCAGTGCTGACAAATTAAAGACAAAAATAGGAGAAAATAAGACCCTTCACTCATCCCTCAACACCATATTTGCAAAATCCTCTCAATGAGGTCTGTCTCCTCTACGTTTGATAAACCTGCCCTCATCTAAGAAGAAATCAGACTATAGAGAAGAGAAGCAAATTTTACCAGCACGAGGTATGTCACTACCCACATACTGCTGCTTATGCCATTTAAGTGGGATATTTGCACAAGTGAGCCCCCGTTCATGTCCAGACAAGAATGGATAGAAAAGTGTAATTTAATTAAAACCTCATAGATTGACCAGTGGCTGAACTTTTGCAACAAATTTCCTAAATTCTGAATTTCTGTTCTCTAAGGCACACTGAGAGCAACCACTAGGAATGCATTCCTCAGCAGAGAGAGGCAATTAAGTAGTATATCTGGTTAAAATGTTCTGAATTGCAGTATCTGAATGACAGCAGACACACCGTAAGAGGAACCTTTACATGCCTGACAATTAAAAAAAATAAAATAAAATAGCCCCTGTTCCCCCAGTTTTAAAAAGATGTGAAACACAGAAAACTGCCTTGTTTGAAAGCTGTATTATCAATCAACACTAAAATCTTCCACGATTATTCCATTCAAGGCCAGTTCTACCAGCAATACAATTAATTGCCCAGCATGACCTACTCATTTTTGTGTTTTCATGAGCACACATTGCTCGTGCTTATGGTTCAATATAATTCGTAAGCATAGTATTTTCCCATAGCATCTGTTCCAGCATATTCCATGATAAGAAGTCAGGCTGCTAGGGTAATTTTTCCCTTTTCTAATAGTCATGACAATGTCTGCTTTCCTCAAAAAGTAACTCTGAAAGCACTCTACGGGCTAATTTCTATCATGCTATTTTGTAAATATTTCACATTTTTATCTAGGTGAACAACTAACTTATAATATAACCCTGTCTACTTCCTTTTCCAAGACAATCATGTTTATTATTGAGGACTTGCTTTAAAAATGAGCCCTCCATCACCACAGATGGCTTATTCCACAATCATCAACAACTTATTCACAGTTCCAAAAAGCAATTTTCTTCTGGATGAAGTGTCTACTCTCTCTTTAGTCTTTCTGGTGGCCTCAGAACTTGTCATCTCTACATTAGCCATATATTAAAAATATTACATATATTGCAGTTGTCTATAAACCAGTGAGCCAAGAATAGCTTACTTTGCACATCTTTTTGTCTGCAACCCCTCACTTTTTTTCATTTAGTAATCTACACTTCCATTTTTAATCCATTTGATTTCTGCAGTCCCTAGCAAGGCCCAGAACAACAGAATGATTTTTGAGAACAAGTTAGTAATTTAAAATCCAGAGGTACCCTCTTCACTTCTCTACAAAGGCTGATTTTCAGAGGACATTTAATTACAGGCCTGAGTTCCTATTTTCTAAGCCTAAACACAACCCCTGAAGGCTTACAAGATTTGAGTCACAGCTGGAGCTGTGGTTACTATACAGTTTAAATATCAGCCTCTTTACTGTGCAATTTGTTTCGAAAATCAAATCAGATGCTGTGCCATAAACAAGTGCTAATTAAGTACTGAGTGGAAATTGGGCTTTTTTGTGCAAGAAGGGTTCTTAAATATCTGCATCTTCACTTCCATAAGAAAGGATAAATATGTCAAGAATGATAATTATAAAAGGAAACCTACTACGGTACTTCCAAGGCAGTACTGCTGCTTCTCCATTTCATCTGCTTCCATGTAAGAAGAAACAAAGGGGGGGAAAAATTTGAGACTTGTATGAAATACATATGTACCAAGGATTTTATTAATCTGATCATATAACCCCTAATGCATTCTTTTCCCTCAGAGAGGACATTCACTCTGGGTTTCCATCACACAGGATTTAAACAGGCAAGCTAAACCCATCTCTCGTCTGTCACTGCAAAGCAACAGTGAAGCTACTTATATCCCCATTCCTTTAAGTCATGATCTACACACAGTATTTATTTGACAATAATATTGCATTTATTAGATACACCACCTTCTTTGATAAATATCAAGAGAATAACAGGAATAATGCATTTTAATACTGTGAAGGTTGCCTCTGAGTAACAATATTCACGACTCCATTAACTAACAGGCTCTCGGCTACAAAGGCAGAATTAGATCTGTCAGTCACTGACATGGAAGGGCATGGCCAGTTGCACTGAAGATTGTCCGGTTGAGATGACTTCCACAGCAAAGGAAAGTATCCCCTGTGGCTTAGAACTTGTAATGAGTTTGCATCCATTACAGCAATAAACTGAATTCCTATTACAGAATATACAACTTCATGGCCCAAACAGATCCCATACTCCACTGCCCAGAGCAACACTCAAAATAAGGCACCGTTAGATCTGTGCACTCCAATTCAACAAACCCAAACACAGGATTTCAAAATCTTTCACTGTTATTAGGAGAAAAAAAACCCATGAGCTCTCTGATCCTATGACTATGAGTTGCCAATAGTTAAGCGTGTCCTTTGTGAGATTCTGTAGAAGGAATGAACGAGCACTAAGTCAGCTGACTGTCAGGTCTCACAGTTAGATACAAGCTCCTTCAGAAGGACACAGCACTCTCGAACAGTAGGCTCTGACTGCCTGCAAACTTAATGAGTTCACCGCACGTGGGGAACGTGGCTACTCCAGCTCTTTAATGAATCTGTTTGAGTACGTCGACTGAGATCTGCTCAAAACCAACTCCCACTGGAGGATGTTTATTTATATTCTTTGACAGATAAATAGACATAAGGTTTCTTTATATCCTGCAAGAGCAGCAGCAACCAGGAAAACTACTTTTGTAACATGAAACACCTGGATACCTTCTTTAGGGCTCACAAGAATATTAAGCTACAGTATTGAAAACGAAATGGAGACCCATGACAGCACTCCATTAATCTTTGGACAAAGTAACAGCAAGCTCTGCAGACATGCTTACTCTAGCAGTGTAGAGATTCCCTTCGTGTCCATAAGTAAAAACATGCTTGATTTCACAACCATTTGACATTTTAAGTATGAAATTCGAGTCCTGTATCCAGCCTCCTTCAAGACTGCAAGACCTGCGGTAAAGAAAAGAGAAGCTCCATTTCTCATGCTACTGTCTGAACTTGTGCCAGGTAAGTATCCAACAAGAACAGTGGCATTCACAGTGCAAGCATTACATATAAAACAAGCAGCTGGAAGCTTGTCTAGAGATCAATAAAATGAAGCTGCTGCCTTTCAAATATCTCTTCTGTTTTTTGGAAGTCCATAGAGAAGTCAGAAGGCTCATCTGGATTCTGATTTTTTACTGAGATTTAGAGTATCAGGAATAGAAAATTCTGTACTTAATAAAAAAATACAGCCAAGGTAAAAAAAATTAAGTCTGGAAAATTACAATCTCCATAATCACCAAAAGGATTATGTTAACTTTCAAGTGTTAACTTTCACTTTCCTGATCTACTGCTAAACTTTAGGTAGCAGACAAAAAAGTATGCAGAAGAGATGGGGTACAGATCTGTGCCAACTATCCTAGAAGGAAATCTGCAGTTCACACATTAAGCAGACAAATTTGTATGAGGAATACTATTTTTTTTCTAAAGAGAAGGAAACACTTTCAAGAGCAGACTCCAGCACTCAATCACATTTTTTGCTTAGCTATTAAGCTCTTGTCTTCTGAGCAGACTCCAGCACGCAAGCCAAACACCTTCCTGTTCAATGAAGTAACTAAAACACTTCCTTTTTGCAGGAATGGACATTCTGTCCCAACACATTTCTCTCACAAAGCAGTGTACTACAATTACAATGCAGGACCTTTTCACCCATCATAAGTAACTCGGAATTCATAACTAATTGTCTCAAGAACTTACCAAAATATATTAAATTTCCTTTCCTCATCTAAATGCCCTGTACTGAGTTCAGCTCTGTGACAGTTCTCAACTCCTTGAGACTGGCACAGGATGTAAATGCTCTTTTGCTTGGCTTACCTAGAGGAAATTCCTCCTTCAGCCAAGAAGTACCGAAGAAGTGTCTGCTGTCTTGGAGGACTATGACGAAGTAGGGGCAACAAAAGCAGCTGAAGACACCTAATGGGCAGCCCCTGGTAGCCTTCTCATGCAGAGCAACTATCTGTAAGACTAACCAGAATGAGTCTAAAACATTGCAAAAATAGCTGACCAAAAAAGAAAAAAAAAAAAACAAACAAACCCAAAACACAAACAGAACGTCCTCTCTCTCAAAAAAGAAAGTCTACTGAGACTGAGTACTGATAACTATTGCCAAAATGAAACAGTCACCATGGGAGGCTAAGTAAATCTACTCCCAATTTAGAACAAATGAGAATTAGTGCTAGACTAACACAATCTTCTTCTTTAAGAAGATCACTGAAGTCCAGACAAATTAGAAGCAGTTAAGCACTTGATAGATGACATGTAGGAAGTTAGTAGTTAAAATGGAGAGGATTACAATTAATACCACAATTGTAAGGAGAATAAGAAACTAAAAGAGTAGAGGATCACAGGCTATTTTGAAAATGGAACCATCAAGCTCTACAGAGATTGTTGAAATTTAATATTAATCTTGAAATTAATGTTAAATATTGAAATTAATGCTAAATATTCTCACTAATGGCTAAAAAACACCAAGAATTACTAATGTGATAATGAAATTAAAGAGATGTCATAAATATCCAGCACACAGCATCTTGAAGATTTGGGTAACAGAACAAACACTAGGTGCACATAAATCAAAATGTTACATTATTTCCATTATAAATTAGGAACTCGGTAACTGAGAAGAGGGAAAGAGATCCTGGGATATGTTACTCATTAGATAATGATGGTTCACCAATACAATGAGGCCACAATGATAGCAAATACTACTATAGGATATTATATAAAGGGAAGGACACCCAGAAGAGAGATATTTGGATTACTGCTTTTGTACAAAGAATCAATAAAATATTTCCTGGAATGTTCTACATAGTTCTGGTCATTCAAGTTTCAGGGAGACTAACCAAATTCTGCAGCTGCTTAAAAAGGTCTGCTAAGGTGATTAAAAGTTACAGGAAATTTCCTATAACAAAAAGAAAAATAAATTAAGAAATGCTGGTTTAGCCTGACCAGATCCAGCTCAGAGAGGAATATGACTGCTCTCCACAAACATCTGCAGATCAACACAGGGGAACAAGGAAAGCTGTTTAAGCTCAAGGACAACACTGGCACAAGAACAAATGGAAATTAATTAGCCATGAATGGAGTTAAGCTGGAAAAATAAGAACAAGGATTCGAACTTTCAAAGTAGTCAAGTTTTGAATAGCTCTACAATGGCATGGCAAAGAGAATTCCACTTAGGAACTGCCTGGAGTAGCTTGAAAAAGCTCTAGAGAGTACACTGTCTGCCAGTATCAGACTTGAACCCATGCAACACAAGACCTGTTCCAATCCCACACAAAAATGTGTCTTCTCATTGATGGGCTCTTCATAGTGTCTGCAGGAAGTCTTATTTTTAGGTGAGTGAGATTACAGATATACAGGAATACCTTCTTGTCAGCAAAAACCTTGCAGGACATTTATGCTTGCTTATAAACAACAGCTGTAACAATGTACTAGAGCAACACACTTCACTGGAGTCATCCTAGTCAAGAGAAGAAAAAAATTAAAGGGAAAAAAATTACAAGAAGAACAGGGAATGCAGATTTTTTTTTCCTTCCGAATATATTAGCAACAGAAAACACCTTCTGTCACATTTGAAGGAAGTGTTAACATTCTTTGGATTTCTTCAGAAAACTGTTGAGATGTTTCCAAGACCCATCCTCTAGAACAAGATCAATTCATGGTTTCTTGAGACTACACCCACTTCTCATTGTTCTAATTTGCAGGAGGTGAATGATAGCTGGCTGCATTCCTCAATCACGCTGAGAGTTTTGGCATATAAGAAGGAAGGGCATTGAGCAGACCCAATGAACAACCCCCCTGGAGAACCGCCAACCTCTTCTTAACAGACAGAATTCAAGGCCCAACTATCCATAAACTAAAAGCAACTCCCACATAAACACTGCTCCATTCTGCATCGCTCTCACAATAAATTACCAACGATGTGTGTAGAGAGGGAGAGTGACTACATTGTATGACAGACTTCCATGCTAGACCATTTTTCTCTGAAACAACTAGAGACTGTTCTGGTTGCTGTACAAGCAAGCATGGAAACGTTCTGACCTTCTTTTCTAGTCAGAATACAGTCCAGCCTTGATTAGTATCCAAGCAAAGACTGCTATCACCTTTTTCCACACTGTTTAATCCATCCTCTTACATCTGAAGAAAAAAGAAACCCCCTCCAAACTGTAAGAATAACTATGACCTAAGCTGGAAACATCATGAGAGACTACTCCTACAAACAGAAAAATCCCGTGTAGGCGCAGAGCCAGCTGACAAAAACCACACCAGAGTTCTGCACTGACTGGTATCATCCAAATTCCCTCTCTACCACCTTCTGCAGATCTGCTTTGCTCCAGGTGCTTCTGAAGAAGATGGCCCCACGTAGACTAAAGTCAGAAGTACACCTATTATTGTTCTGCTAACATACAACTGCACTTAAGAACTTCACTCCTTCATAGTACGTGCCCACAACCTTTCCTTTCTTACCATGGGACAGAGGAAATTAAACCAGCATTAGACTTCTTGCTGCTTCTAGTCCAAACTGGTTACTCCAGTGGATTCTGCCAAGAGGTAGCATGGTTCCTGCTCACAGACTGTAAATACTTCTGTCCTTCCCTCATGAAGACTGGAAAGCCCCCTTGCCGAGCTTTCCCATTCTTCCTTATTCTCTCCTTTCTGTTGCTCTCATTAAGATGAATGCACTAGACCCTGTTTCAGCAGTGGGGGAAGGGAAATTAAATCAGATGTTTCTCAATTTTTAATATGAAGGAGAAATAGAAGCAGATAGAGAGTGCAAAATTATGATCAATCATTTGTTTCCAAGAAAAATCACTAAAGGAAAAGAGAAATAATTCAAAACTAAAAGTCATCATTGCCACTTCTGAACCCTTCTGCCATCCCAGATAACAAATCTGGCTGTGCACGCATGGCTGCAAGTAGGCTGAGCACCCATTGGTTAATGGAACCAAGGAACTTGCACATGAAAGAGAAAAAAATGAATTTTAATGCAGTTTTTAGAAATACTTGTCATTGTTTCAGCATTGCCATTTAGTGAATGGGACCGATTTCTCTCTCAGTAGGGGATGATATTTTAATGATGTAACAATGTACTTCCCAGAAGAAAGACAAGCCTCATGAGGCAGATTAAAACTAAGAATATTCAGATCCCATTAAAATCAGACAGTTTCATGCCATTTTTAAAATTAATTTTGTTTAATGATAAAATGTATTATCTTAACAGGTGGCTAGCCAATTGTAAAATTAACCAAAACATGGTCAGAAACACAAGGCTAGCTATTAGAAGAACTGGTTTCTTTGTATTCTGCTTTCCTTTATAAGTGTACCATATGACCCTACACAAATTCCTCCAATCCATGACCCCTGGCAAATTTCTGAGCTTCAGCTTTCTCTTTCTGCAAGCAGGGGTAGTATTTGTCCAATACCAGAGTTCCTCAGGACCTCAGAAAAAGAGACATTAGAAAGCACTGTTGTTTAATAAGCAGGAAATATTTAATGCAATTCCCAGGATTCTTACTGTCAACAATTTCTGTGGTATCAAGAAATTTTTCTCAGCACTGATCAGCATTCTGTCAAGGAAGCAGCTTCATGTTTGACTGCTTATTCATTGTATCTTGAGCACTTTCTCTTTAGCTGCAGCCACTGGACTCTACCATGCTACAACTCATTTTCAGTTTCCATAGCTGAACACACAGTGGATTCAGCCCTTCTGTGCGAAATCACTTAAAATATATAAAAAATATGCCTTGCTGAGCACCTCCTGAATAGTAAGGAGGAAATGAGGAAGATTGAAGAAAATATTCGGTATTTGAAACACTAGTTAAGCTTGCCACTGAGAATAGTTAAATATTACACAAATCTCACCAGCATGCATGGAGTTTGAAATGACACAATGTAAGCAGACAAGGAAGTGAGGAAACGGTTTATTCCATTGGCATTGATGAATTTAGCATGAAAATTTTTACACAACAAAACCAAGTTGCTCAGCTTGTTGGTTTTACTGGTCTTATGCATGATTTATACCCTAAATACTGTTGCAACAATCACTGAGAAAATGAATTTGACAAGAATTTATGACTATTATGCAGATGAAAACAGGTCCGTGGAATCCCTTCACTCAATTCTTACTGAAAATTCCTGATTTCCAGGTATAGATGATGCTCCTTGTAAAAGAAAATAAGCACTTTTCATGAACACGTTTTATGATACAAACAAAATACCAACACAGTAAAATCAACAGAAAACAAAATAATGGATGAACACATTCACTTGACAAGAGTATCCACTCGACATCAGTACATCAGGAAATACCTTCTGATGCCCACTTTAAATATTATTAGTGTGAATTTTAAATGAGACCAGACTATGAAGTTTCCTCTGTCATTTAACTTTTTGTCTGAAGCCGTTCTTTCTGCTACCTCCATAGCTGCTAGCACTGAAAATAAACAAGGAAACAATGGAACTTTATATTTTCATCCAATTTACGGCCCAGAGATCAGAGCTTGGTTGGCCATCAGAAATAATCCAAAGATGACCATTTATTTTTTTTCTTCATTAGATACCTCTTAAAGGGGCAATCTCTGAACACTGTACATTCCTGCCTTACCTCTACAGATGATACACAGGTATGGAATAATTTTACTTTCTTCCTCTAAAATCCTCATTGCCTTTTTCTGTATCACAAACCACCATAGGATATTGAGTATGTTGAGGCCACTGCACATCTTGTATCTTCTAAGGATTATTTAGGAAACCCTTTGCCAAACCAAACTTTGTGGTTAGAACAGTCTGCTTTATCTTACTAATGAGAATGATAATTTAGTACCAAATACTCATGAGGAATTATAGCTCTGCTGACTGGCAAATAATTTGCCAAGGCAGATTAGTTTAGCTGCATAAAATAAATATCCACCTGCACATACTAGCACTAATCAGGGCGTGAAATTAAACTTTTTATTCAGTGGGAAATAACTGCTGCAAGGCGGCGATTTAGTCTGAGAAGCAAATATTAAGGTCAGCCTATTCCCTGTGATGTTTATAGTATATATTACAGTGCGAGAGCATGGTGCAACAAATTTGGCTTTTTAAGTCTATGAAACTAAATACTTCAGTGATGCGATAGCAAATTTGCCATTTGCTTTTCTAATTGCATACATTTAATGGAGCAAAGTGGCTGAAAGGAAACATTACCAGAGAAGTGAGGGTGAAGTTCCTGAAGTACCAAAGGCCTGCACCAAGGGCAGAAAAATCTACAGCACAAAGTTCGGGGTAGAAGAAAATAAATCAACATTTTCTGTGCAATACACTAGTCTCAACAAATTCCCAAACTAAGAAGATGCTATTTCAGTACTACTGGAAAAAATTGCTAAGCACATGTTTAATATTCAAACAGGATTTGCAAGCCCACATTTAGGAGGCAACATTCTAGCTCTCCCAGCCTACAGAATTGTTCTCACTGCTTTCATGACACCTTTGCTTTGGATACCCAGGATTCTCTGCCACAATGTCCACAACTTCTTAGGAAGGCTGCAAGGTTCCACAAGAAGACGTTTAAAACAAAGCTAACAAATCATAGGTCTTAAAAATTCCAATCCTACTGACACCATAAATCATTCACTGCAAACAGAATGTCTTCTAAAGTATAAGCTTTTGTCCATTTGTTCCATATATATACAAACATAAACAGAAAAAGAATTCCAACTTTATTACCCTTCAGCCTCCAGTGATACTGACTGTACTTTACTGTATTACCTGGCAGTTGTGTGGAAACTCCTACAAACATGAGAGTATAAAAATTAATCAACTTCAGACTTTTCTCTGATTAAAAAACAAAACAAAACAAAAACTCCCACAAAACCCTTAAAAAACCGACAATAACCAAATAAACCCCAAAAATCAATGCATAAATGTATCTTAAAAGACAACCAAAAGGTCCTGCTTCCCCTGTGAAACTGGAAGGCCCATCAGGACCTCCTAGAATCATATCCAAAAAGAAAGTCGTAATTTAGGGGCAAAACCGAAAAAAAGACACTCATGAAGAACGCTAGGATTGCCATCTTTCTATCCATGGGTAAAGAAATTAAATACATTACTGCAAACTGATTAATTTGTAAAAACTGAGAAAGTGAAACTTCATTAAATATCAAGCTTGTGCCTCTCAAACCATCCTGTATGGGATCCCAAACTGGTCAGGTACTGTTCCAAGCACTGCTAATTAAATACAACTGAAGTTGTCACTAGTCCATTCAAGAAAACAGATGTCGCTTCATAGAGCTTTGATATTTTTCTTAAATACCTTTCAAAATGAGGAACAAAAAATATGAACTCTTATAAAAAGGGCTTTATTGTATTTTTATAGCATATTACATACCTTGTAACAATCATTCGGCTAAGTGTGAATGTCAGTTTTATTTTCTGTCCCTTTTTTCCTGGCTATTTACAAGCTTTGTAAGAATCGTTCCTTAATTAAGTCTAAACATAGTTTTATATAAATGGATTCCTGGAATTAAAAACGTTCAGACTTAAGAAATGATTGTTACAGAGACTGTAACAGGCCGTAAAAAAGAATGCCACTTTAAACAAAGATTTCTCATTTTAATTAAAAAGATAATCATCAGAACATTCGTATACTTAACAGAACCATTTGAAGCTACTTTGAAAAAATATCTACTATTCTATGCAGGCTTATGTAGTTTACTTTATATGACATTTAATCAAAGTCTCAGTTGAGCCTATCACACTCATACTCTAAATATTGTATCTACAGTTTCAAACACTTATTCAAACATGAAAGTTACTTATCGAGCACCTCAATTTCTTGTTCTTTTGTAAATGGTTATGACAATGGAAATCCCATTTCTTGAAGGCATAAAAGCAGAGCTCTGTAAGGCAAGAGGTTTGGGGCAGGCTTTTGTGTGCATTTTTTTTTCAAGTTAATGTGCATGTTCTGCTTGTGCATCAGTCTTTTACACACTGTACTTTATGAGGAGTGTACTTCTATCTGTAGCACTGTACAAACATAAAGAAGGGCTGAAGTGAACTACGACAGGTTCAACTCTGTAAAATCCTTGCTGTACCAGCAGAACACTGGACTATATAATTTAAAAGATCATATTTTTAATCTATGAACTGTCTTTCATTCAAAAAACAAACAAACAAACAAACAACCTGATGACATATAGAACACGATAGAAAATACTCATTCACCAGCAAAAAGTCTTCCCTGGTGGGCAGCTGCTTTGTATTGCATAGTGTTAATACACAGCAATTTAATACGAGAAATAAATTAGGCCTTATTAAAATGTAGAGTAAGTAAATTAAGTTAAATAAATTACTTAAACTCTAAAGTATTAGATTATACGTATTGTAACTGACCATGAATAACTAGGAATCTAGTGGCAGCTATTAGTTAAATGCAGTACTGCTCCATTGGCAAGTAATCAAGCCAGTATAAGCCACTGAGAAGGCAGCTGCCTTCTACTCTCATCAAAGTGTTGCACAGACATAAGCATAGAGCAAAACAACAGAGTACAGTTTGTCTTTCAAAGCATTAAACGTAGATGCCTTAAAGCAAAATAGTTTCATTCATAATATTAGCACTGGATGAAGTTTCCACATGACATTTTTTTATTAGAGCTGGACATTAAAATGAAAAACAAATCACCAGGTCCTCCTTGTGACTCAAGAGAGCTGCTCAAAGTCAATGTCAAAAACTAGGTACTGACATCTTTAAGTGGAAAAAAGTATTATCTTCTAGAGAAGCACAAAAATACTACCCCCTACAGGGTTGCTTTTTAATATGAAATGAAACCTACCCCAAACACGCATCAAAACCAAAATTCTATCTCCAGTTTTTGATAATAGGCCTCACGTCTCCAAAAAATATTTGAGTATTTAGCTATGATGCTGCCCAGGAAGCTCTGAGAAAATCAATAATTAATAGCAAAGCCCACCTCAACCCAAACTGTGAGCCACCAAACAAGGAAGAGGAACACAAAGTGTGTCCCACACTCGGATGGACAAGGTAATACACTGAGAATGATTCAGCATTAGCTGAGAGGATGCATGAGCTACCTCTGTGCAGATAACTGCACCAGTGCCATTACTGCAGTGCCCAAGCACTTCCTGAGTGCTAAACAAGAAGACTTTTCCTAGACATTGCCAAGATGATACTTGCAACTTATACCTCATGTATCTAAACAACCTACTCGTGCCACCCCTCTATGAACACCAGAAGACCCCTAGTCTGACAAAAACTTTACTACATCAGCATAATTAAAGTAAGAGCCATGTCCTAGACAGAAATGCACTAGAGCAAAAGCCTGAGATGTGTTAAACAAAAGCTTTTCTCACTCTCTTGTCAACCTGTAAGCAAAAATATCCCAGAAAGTTCAGAGTGGACAGAGGAAAACCACATCTTTCATTGCATACTTTACAAGCATTTTGCATACAAGAAGCATTTTAATAAAACATGGAAGAACTTAGGTTGGCTTTTAGCTCTCAGTGCAGCATGATCTTGACAATTCCTTCCTTTATCTAGTGCTCTTAATGGCACATCTCCCATAAGATCAGCTCTCTCTGGCTTCCCAGTGTCAAGGAGCTCTATTGTTCGAGTGGGACACAGCCCAGCTGCAAGATGGATGGGGATTCCCTCAGCCTCCAGGCCTGATCTTACAGATGATGTCAAAAGGCCTGGACTAAGTCCTTGGAAGGGAATCTCAGTACAGGAGGCAGAAAAGGCAGCATATGAGAAGAGAGGGCGGCATGTACACAATGCTGTCTGGCAGCAGACAACAGTGTTTCACAAGAAACATTTTGGGATGTGAAACTCACTATCTAGAGGCAGGTTGTAATTACCAAGCTTGGCCAAACACAAATGAACCAGGATCTGGGACACTCCTTCGGCCGACCACACACCAAAGAGGGCCATTCATTATTACTAATTGCTACCTTGTCTATTTAAGGTGTCCGTGGCATTTTCCCACTTCACTGAGCTGAGACTCCATAAATCTGAGAAACTTGGAGACTACTAGCAAAAGGGTCAAAAAGTCTCAGGAGAAACAAATTCTTCCAGATCAAAACACAAAAGCCAAACAAGTGGTTTCAAAGCTCAATTAAAAATTAAAATTTGCAAATAGTGTTTCCTCAATTTCATTTTGGGCGTATGTTCTGAAGGTTTAATAGAATTCCTTCTTCCTGATGAGCTTAAATTTAATTCTGTGCCACTGGAAGCACTAATGCAAAACAAACTTTTAGCAAGTGTGCCAGTCATTTAAATTATATCCTTAGGGAAAGAACAGTTCGGGACACGTGAAATTTACATTCAGTTTGGTTGGCAGCAGTTTGTTTTCATTTCTAAAATCTTACATTTCTGGCCAAAACACTCAGAAATACCAACTAACAAAGAAAGAGAAAGAAACTACAGTTCAAGCGCACAATGCCTCAAATCTACGTAAATTAGCCTCATTTAAAGAGGACTTTGGATGCAAGTACCCCCAAGGCTGTTTTCCCTGCCAGAGGCCAACTCACAGACCTAAACAATGTACGTGCTCTCCGCAGTCACTAGAACTGATACGCTGCTGCGGCAGCAGGTGAAACGCTTAAGTGTCAGTATTTATAGCTCTCGCGGTAGAAAATGGGAGGAAAAATAAAATCACAGAGAGATGGGGTGCAGTATGGAAGGACAGTCTGAGGTGTACAGATAAAGAAGAAAAAAACCCAGAATTACATGCGCAAACCCTCCCGGTGCCTCTAGGCCCCTCTGCCAGGTCCTGCCTCTCTCCAGTTTCACTTCTCTCGCTCCCAGGTGGCACCTGGAGCTCCCTCCC